>NC_056735.1:1767525085-1767851827 GCF_019279795.1 Protopterus annectens | reverse complement strand
TGTGTTTTTTTTTGTGTGGGGGGTTTCATATATATATATATATATATATATATATATATATATATATATATTTGTGTGTGTTTGTATATATATATATATATATATATATATATATGTGTGTGTGTGTGTGTGTGTGTGTGTGTATATATATATAAAAAACTATCGATATAATATCTAACTTTAGGTATAGACATAACTATCCATCAAAAGCCACGTTTGTGAGGCTGGTACTTCCTCTTCCAGATCTAGAAGAGGGGCAAGAAGACCATCCACTTCCAGACCTGCTGCCCTGCATCCTCAGCCTATGCAGCCTTTTTAAGACAGAGGAAGCTCCAACAATGCTTAACTGCCTTGCCCCCCTACCTCTCTCAGTTCGCCTCTCCCACTGCCTCCCCTTTCGGAAAATCATCACCCCGGACAAATGGGTACAGATTATAATATAAAAAGGATACTTCCTCTCCTCGGAAGTAAAACTACCCATAAGAGGAATCCCATTTCTTCTCAAAAACCAACAGCATCTCCTTCCACAGGTTTTGACAGACCTTTTGAAGCTGGGTACCATAGAAACAGTTCCCTTAGGGCAGGAAGGAAAAGGTTTCTACTCCCATCTCTTCCTGGTCCCCAAAAAAGACAGCCCATGGAGACGCATCTTTAACCTCGCCTTCTTGAATCTTTACCTAAAAGTGCCCACCATCAAAATGCTGTCACTGCCAACTCTTCTACTACTCATCCCAACCAAAGCCTTCATGGCCGCCTTGGACCTAACAGAGGCCCACTTACACATACCCATCAGACCTTCCCACAGTAGATTTCTGCATTTCTCCGGGCCCTCTTCTAATTTCCTCTTTACTGCTTTGCCCTTTGGTTTGTTCACTTCCCCCTGAGTGTTCACAAAATGCCTGGCCCCGGCCATTGCCTTTTGCAGAACACAGGAAATTCAGATTTACCCCGACAACATCCTAATCCTTGCAGAGTGCAAAGATACCCTTTCAACTCATTTGCATTTCACCATGTCCCTTCTACAAAATCTAGGGTTCACCCTCATCCTTCCAAAGTCTTCCTTGAACCCAGAACAAGACAAGATTTTCCTGGGTTCCAGAATCTGAACGGACAAAATAAATGCTTTTCTTTCCCAAGACAAGGTCAACTCCCTGACCTCACACTTCAAGGCACTGCTACAAGTAATAATTGCATGGCAATTCCTACGAACCCAGGTCTTAATGGCAGCCACCATATCTATGCTCCCACTAACCGAAATGCATATGCACAAGCTACAGTGATACTTAAAAAACATTTGGTCCCAGCGCCAGAATAACTTGGAGCAAGAAATCCCCCTCCTTCCCTGTCTAAAGAAAGAGATCAGTTGGTGGGGCCAACAAGTCCAGCTAAACCCGGGGCTTCCCCTCTAGCCCACCCCCCACCCAGGTAATGCGTATAGATGCTTCAGATTCAGGGTGGGTGGCATCTTACAGGCTGCAAGAAACCTGGCACCCTTCCTTGAAGGCTAAACACATCAATTTGATAGAAATTACAGCAGTCTTCTTAACTCTATAATCCTTTACTCCCCTGCTTCTACCAGGGATTCTACAAATCGTAACAGACAACACCACAGTAATGTGGTACCTCAACAAACAGGGAGGGACAAAAGCATATCTGCTGTGCAGACTAACCTTGCTGATATGGGATCTAGCCTCATGCCGCAGTTTGCCCTGCAGGCAACCTACATTCCCTCGCAGGACAACAAACAAGCAGATCTACTAAGCAGGACATCCTCTCCACAACACGAATGGATGCTGGACAGGACTGTTTTCTTAGACATTGTCCACTGGTGGGGCACTTTTCAAATAGACCTGTTTGTCTCCCCCCAGTACAGGCAGCTGCAAACCTTCTGCTCAAAGAGCTGCTCCCCTCTAGCCTGGAGGGTAGATGCTTTCAACATCTCCTAGAAGGGGAAGTTTCTTTATGCCTTCCTCCCCTTCCCACTGATTCAGAAAGTCCTCCTGAAAATCAGGAGAGTCAAACCAAAAATCTTGTTAGTGACTCCCTACTGGCCAAAGCAGCACTGGGTCCTCCTTCTTCACAATCTAGCCAAGGGAAATCACTGCAAGTTACCCTACAATGTGGACCTTCTGACACATGAAAAGGGAGCTGTCATCCACCCACTTGCAGATATTGTCCCTGACACTGTAGGTGATAAACTTTTGATCCCATTCAGACACCACTACTCAGAGGGCGTGCTTTCAGTCCTGAGGGAGGCCAGGAATCCTAGTACAAGAAAGTCATACCTAGCTAAATGGGAAAGATTTACTAAATTGTGTATAGACAAGGGAAAGGACCCTTGCATTGCTGATCCCCCCCTAGTTCTTATTTGTGTGTCAACTAATAAAAATTTAACTTTCCTGTTTTTCAGTGAAAGTACACCTTTCCGCAATATCAGCCTGCCTGCCACTAGATCCCCCTCTTGCTACCCAGGCTTGATGTAAAGCTCTTCTTAAAATTGTTAGACATTAGACCGCCAAGAAAGCCTATCCCTCCACCCTGGGACCTTAACTTCATCCTGGAAAAGCTTACCCAACACCCATTCGATCCTGCTTGGGACAGCTACCCTTCGTATGTGTACATGGAAAACAGTTCTTCTAGTGGCTATAACCTCAGCCAGAAGTGTTTCATAACTACAAGCCTTAATGGCTTGCCCCCCTCATACTATGTTCCACAAAGACAGGGTAACCCTGAGAACTAATCCCTCCTTCATGTCCAAGGTAGTCAACGATTTGTCATTAAACCAGTCTGTCCACCTTCCCACCTTTTTTCCTCACCCACCAATGAAGGTGAGAGGATACTTCACTCCCTGGATATACACAGACAACTAAGATTTTACCTAGACAAAACAAAATCCATTAGGAAATCCAAACAACTCTTTCTTTCCATCCCAATGCATTGGGCAAGGCAGTCTCCAAACAAACTATCGCATGTTGGCTCAGGAAAGCCATCTGTCTTTGCTACTTCCACCATGGAAAAAATTCCCCAGTGAGAGTAAAAGCCCATTCCACCAGGGCAATGGCCACCTCCAAGGCTTTCCTAAAAGGTCTGGAGATGTCTTCCATTATGGAAGCAGCCACATGGTCCACTATCCAAACTTTCACCAAACACTACAAGTTAGACCAGGTCTACGGAGCACGGGCAGGATTTGCCAGGGCAGTACTACAGGGCTTTGTAGAATCTTCATCTGCATCTGCCACACTTTCATCCATCTAAGCTGTGGTACTCTCCCACAACAAGAATACTGCAACACAGGAATAGAAGGACATAAAATAGTTGTGTAAAATCTTACCATAACCATAGATGCCCTTCTCTTCCATGTTGCAGTATTCCTTCCCACCCACCAATAACCCACTCATCATTCGCTTTCTGATCCCAGAATGTCCTTGGGTCCTAATCTCATACACCTTTCACCTTGGACCTATCAGTACCGCAGAAGGGCCCCAGGGTCGCACACCTGACATCACTGGCACCTCCTCCTGCTGGGCCTTCTACTCTGTCTGCTGAGCTTCAAATTCTGAGGATTGTGCATGCAGATGTCACGTTTATGGCCCTGTGTGACGTCCCACGCAGCTGCAACAGCCAAGCTGAACCTTTTGTATAGGAGACGATGAACAAGTCGCCTGAGGGCAGGAAATCCCACAGCAAGAATACTGCAACATGGAAGAGAAGGACATCTATGGTTATGATAAGATTTTACACAACTGTTCTTTCTGTTTAAAAGTTGTCATTTTAATTGTAATAATCCCCACAATGATATAATATTTTTAACTGAACGTTCATTTAATAAATACAGGATATGTGTTGCAACAGTAGAAGCACTGTTAGGGTGGTGAAACTGAGGTTTTATTAATAATAACTTGAATACTTCCAGCAGCTGAGATCCCATAGATAGAGATGGCTGGCATGAAGCAGAACAGCAGGCATTTACATTTAATAATGTGACAACTGGTTACGAACTGAAAGCCAGGAAGTTTGTGCTTTAGAGGGTAGCTGAAAATGTCTGACTGACTCTTCCAATTAAGCGATAGTACTGCTGACTGAGGTGCCACTACATCTGCAATTTATACTACTGACCTGTTAAGCCAAATGGCAAGAGTCTTTTATTTTAGACAGTAACAAAGCTGGGCATCTGTTTTCAGGTAAGAGTGCAGTACTGTTTCAGAAGACTTCAAATATTCTGTAAAGCCATATAGGTAAAGAAAATCCAGTCAGAACGTACCCTGTGTATCCTGTTAGAGGCTACTGACTGATTGGAGATAATAACATTTATCAGCATGAGCTAATAAGCAGACACAGCTTTGCACCAGAGAGAGAGAGAAAGAGAAAGCCCTAGCTACTACTTGGGTGACCCAAGTTTGATTAATGGTTTGGGGAGTTTGTTATTACAGGCAAAGTAGAATAAGCATGTCTGTCCTCAGGGGAAAGAGCATGCTGGGTGGATCTTATGGAGCCCTGGCATATCATGGCTCTCAAAGAAAGATTGCCATGTTAGGGTGGATGGGGAGATGAAGAGGAATAGCCACTGAAGCCAGAGTAGGCATATAACCCTGTATATGTTAGGCTACTGCAGCAGTGATCATTCAAAGATCTGCTGTTATGCTTAAGTTTACTTACTCAGCTGTACATTCTACTTTCAAGACTTTTGAAGCCCTATTCTTTCATGAAATCACAGCAGTTCTACACGCCATTATTTCAATGCAGGTATCTAAAGTGTCTAAATGCAACTTTCATATAGCATAGAGCTCTGGTGTAGTAATTATGGCTTGTTTTAGGTATACTACCTATTTTCCTTACTGTTGATGTATGGTATGTAAATTGTGTTGGAAAGTTACCAACCATTTTTATTTTACTTTTTAGCAGTCATTTTTTCTTTTTACTTTTTTTTGCCTGTCAGAAAGTGTAAGTACTGTATTTGATTAAGCACTGTATTTGATTATCTATCTGAGCTTAGTCATAATGTGCCTTTTCCCCAAATGTTTGTTTATATTTCATATTTGAAGGAAGGGTAGTGTGGTATTAGCAGAAATTATATGTTGGGATATCTTCACAAAAGGCAAAATTTTTCTTTAAAAGTGAATGTTTCCGCCATATAAATTTGACAGCATAATTCTTAAAAAGCTAATTGTTTTAAACTTTTGAAAAGCATTAAAGAATGTTAACCTTTGGTGGTTTTGTCTGTGTTCAGTCTCTCTCTCTAACACAGGGCTGACTTTGCAGAAGCAAGTTTAGTAATTCTGTGGCAAGTTTATGACCATATTCTGCAACAAACTATTTTAGTCTATTAAAAGCATGTTACGTTATTTATAATCGCAACTTATCTGAATGCAGGTAATCTAGGCTATAACTCATTCCATGCCTTTTGGCCCCGAAACATGAATCAGTCAAGGTCCAACCCAACACTCTCATAACTACTAGACTTCAACTACCCCTCCATCAACTGTGCACACTACTCAAGCACCAATGCACTGGCCCAACACTTCCTGGAATTCATCAATTCCAATCCCCTGGACTTGCATATTTTTACCCCCACTAGAGGAAGCAACATCCTTGACCTGATTATTACTAACATGGGCAACCGTTGCTCTACACCTGTAGTCAATTCCTGCCTGGTTAGATCCAACCACAAACTAATTACCATGGAAATCCACATCTCACCCACATCCCCCGCAAAGGTATCCTCCATGACAAACTTCTCCAAAGCTGACTATGCACTCCTAAAAACAGAGGTGGCTAACTTCACAGGACCCATGCCAATGGAAAATAGATGCATGACTGCCGAATCATACACCAATGCACTGTACGAGCGCGTACGTAAATGCATTGAACTAGCCATACCCAACAGAATCAGGACGCTCTCCTCCAAAAAAAGGAAGCCAGTCTGGTGGTCCCCTGCCATTAATAAACTGTACAACAGAAGGAAGAAACTGTTGCAGAAAAAGGTGAAGTCCCAAGACTGGAAAAATTCCCTTATTAGCCTTAACAAAAAGTTGAGATCCCTCATCAACCCCCCCCCCCCCCAAAGCCAAGTATGAAGGCAGAATTGCAGCAGACACTAAAAACAACCACAAAGCCTTCTTTAGTTTTATCAATAATCTCCATGGCAATACCCAGATTTGCTCTGAGTTACTGCACAATGGTACCTCCTATACTGAGCCAGCAGATATTGCCAATATACTGGCCGACACATTTAATGCCAACTTTACCCCTCTCTCGCCCCCTAAAGGACCAATCTCAATACCAGAAGAATGCCAGGTATGCTGCATTACTGCAGCACAGGTTAAAGCTGCATTGTCTAAGGCCAAGAATACAGCTTCCATGGGACCCGACAATATCCCTGGGTGTGCTCTACATGAATTACAAAGTGAACTGGCACCACATCTGTGTGCTCTGTTCACTCACAGCCTCACCCCAGGTTTTCTCCTTACTGAATGGTGCACTGCTACAGTCATCCCTTTCCATAAAGGAGGCGTGAAATTATTGCCCCATTAGCCTGATGAATCTGATATGCAAGGCTATGGTGCACATCATCATGGACCTAATTAACAAGGATATAGGGAATCTCCAATCTCTATATCCCACACAATATGGTTTTGTGAAAGATGTATCATGCCTGCTCAACCTCGTTGACTTTTTTGAGTCAGTCACCAGAGTGGTG
Organism: Protopterus annectens; assembly: GCF_019279795.1. Taxonomy (NCBI): domain Eukaryota; kingdom Metazoa; phylum Chordata; order Ceratodontiformes; family Protopteridae; genus Protopterus; species Protopterus annectens. The sequence continues at coordinate 1,767,845,130 of NC_056735.1, read as the reverse complement.
GATGAAGGTAAGGCAGTTCATACAGCCTACCTTGATCTTGCCAAGGCCTTTGATACCATTCCTCACTCAGGAATTATTGATAAACTCACCAAACTAAGCATCCTCCCCCATATCAGTAGGTGGGTTGCAAATTGTCTCACAGATAGAACACAAAGTAGCGGGACTCCAAGTCAGACTGCTGACCAATCACGAGTGGAGTCCCACAGGAATTGGTCCTCTGTCTGGCATCTACTTCTCAGAAGTCCAGGCCAACACGGAAATACTCTGACCAAATTCGCAGATGACTGAAAACTGGGAGCCATTATTAACTCCCCAAGTGATGCAGACATCCTACGGAAAGGTCTCACTGAGACCAATGACTGGTGTCAAAACCATGGCCTAAAGCTTAATGCCAAAAAATGCTTTGTCATACCCTCTGGGAAAAACTCAATTCCCACTAATTACCACATTGATGGGAGCTTACTGAACACTGAAAGCGTTATAAGAGATCTGGGGACACAGGTTGACGGTAACCTCCCCTTCGACCACCACATTGCCACTGTGGTCAGAAAGTCCTTCTGTGTGGCACATCTCATTACCAAGAGTTTTGCATCCAGGAAGAAAGAGGTCATCACTTCCATCTACTCTTCCTTCATTAGACCAATCATAGAGTATAATGCCCCATTTGACATGTACCTCACTAGACACCTGCAACAGCTGGAGAGGCCACAAAAGTACCTCACGAAGAGGATCCTAGGTTTTAAACACATGTCCTACATGGACAGACTCAAAAAACTCCAGCCATTCTTTGTCTCATATCATCTACTAAGAGGCGATCTTTGCTTGACTTACAAAGCCATGTCTGACCCAGCTCTGTTAGAAATGCTACAATTAAAGAAATCCCAATCCATCCGCACCACAAGCTCCAGAGACCTCAACGCCATTACCACAATCAACAGAACATTCTGCGCAGACAGGTTCATAACCCAGAGACTGCCCATGCTCTGGAATAGACTTCCCATACATGTCAAGCAGAGCACCTCACTAGCCCTCTTCAAGAGAAATCTTGATCAGTGGATGGGAAATAGAAAGTTCACCCCAGGGATCACTCCAGTAACTCTATTTGATAGAGGCACTGAGAATGAACAACAGGCGGCACAATGCCAGGGCACTTGTATGGGCTAGGCTTGTAAAGGCTCCAGGGCTATTAGCCTAGTACACACCTGTGAACAACTTGCAGTGCTTTAGGGTTGCATTTCTTCAGCTGACATAATTGTGTAAAGGAGAACTTTGCTGTTACACGTAAACATCCATAAACATTAGTTTCCTCATCATAATAGGCAGATACATCTTTGATCCCTTTTCATCTTCATGATTATGTATATTGTTCTGAGTAAAAAGTCAGAGAATCACTGATGGAATGGTTATAACAACTGCAGCTAATTGCTTCTAGAGTAGAAATGGGCCGTCACTACTGTCTTATGTCACTTCCTTTCTCAGAGGTGTCATTTCATTTTTATATTATATTTACACAGAAGGCCTCTGGCTGACGAAGTTCGCAGATGACTGAAAACTAGGAGCCATAGTCGAGTCCCCAAATGATGTGGACATCCTACAGAAGGGCCTCACCGAGACAGATGCCTGGTGTCAGAGCCATGGCCTCAAGCTCAATGCCAAAAAGTGCAGTGTCATCCCCTTTGGTAAAAACTCTGTACCCATGAAGTACCACATAGGCAGCAATCTACGTAACATGAATGTGTGATGAGAGACCTTGGGACAAAGGTGGACAGTAGCCTCTCCTTTGATAGTCATATCGCCACAGTAGTCAGGAAGTCCTTCTACCTGGCACACCTCATCATAAAAGGGTTCTCATCCAGGAAAAAAAGAGGTCATTGTTCCCCTCTACTCGTCACTCATTAGACCCATTATAGAGTACAACACCCCTTTTGGAATGTACCTCACAAGACATCTGCAGCAGCTGGAAGGGCCACAGAAGTACCTCACAGAGAGGATTACTGGCCTCAAACAAATGCCCTACACTGACCGCCTCAAAAAACTCCAGCTTTACTCCGTAGCATATTGCCTACTCCGAGGTGATCTCTGCCTAACATATAAAGCTATGTCAAGCCCAGAGCTGTTGGACATGATACACCTAAAGAAATCCCAATCCCTCCAAGCTACATGCTCTAGGGACCTAAACCTTGTCATCACAATAAACAGGACATGCTGGAGGGATAGATTCCTGTCCCAGAGACTTCCTATTTCTCTGGAACAAGCTACCCATCTATGTCGAGCAAAGTTCTTCATTAGCACTCTTCAAGAAAAATCTTGATGTGTGGATGGGAAATAGGAAATACACCCCGGGGATCACTTCTGTGTCTCTGCTGGACAGTGGCACAGGAAAATAACTTTCTTGGGTGGCGTACGCTATGGTACTTTGCTGGCTAGGCTTACATAGGCCCTTGGGCCGATAGCCAATTACCTACCTATGAACCTATAGATGATTCTTGTATCATTTTGACTGGATGGCTGTGAACACGCACTGCTGTAGCACATTCATCTGTGTTTTCATTTTATGATGCAGATGGTCATAGGTTCATAGGTAAGTACTAGGCTAGCTGCCCTTGCAGACCATTTTAAGCGTAGCCAGTTTCCCTTTTTATGATCAAAATAATCTATCCCATTTGTTTATAGGTTGGTCTTAACCATCCCATGGTTGATAATTTGTAAATTACTCCTAGTGAGAATAATTGGGATCATATCATAGATAATTTGAAGTGACCCATGCATGGCATAAAGCATTTAGGAGCTCCATCTGTCCATTAGTGTTTTGATGGGTAGTCATGGGGTCAGTTTTCAGATTCCTATCCATAGATGAAAATGGAGAGTATCCTCTGCAAAATAGTTCCTTCCAAACGTTCTGTTGATGTTGCAAAAGTGGTTTAGGCCCCTAGACAGAGAACGTCTAATGTCTTGCTAAAATGCAGTAAATCCATCAGTAATAGGTCAGTGGATGCCTTGTATGCCAGACACAGGTCACCTCTTAGCAAACTGCAGGATACCGAGAATAGTGATATGGCTTTGAGTCAGTCCATGTAGGACATGCTGTTTTCTAGCATGCTGTATCCTTTTAGTAAGATATTTCTGTGGGAATTCTAGATGTTGCATGTGTCTATAAAGATACCTACCAAAGTGGGCATTGTATCCAAAGACTGGCTTAAGTGCTGAGTCGAAGGGAACAATGACACCCTTAGATTTAGACATAATCCCTTTGTTTATAAGCTGTGCGAAAACGATAGACACATGTTGGTCAAAAGCTACGTCACTGTCCATGTAAGTTCCCAAATCCTGAACAACTGTGTCACCTCCTAGGAGGCGTATTGTCAGTGTGGTAGTTCTCAGGGGTAGATGACTTCCCAAAGGATACAGTAATGCATTTTTTGGCATTTAGTTTCAGACCATAATTTCGACACATCTTCCTGTAGGATGGCCAAGTCATTTGGGGATTCAATGACTGTTCCTGGATTGCAGTCATCAGAAAACATGGTCAGCCAGAGCCCTTTGGTATTGGCTTTTACTTCAGAAAAATAGATGCCAAACAGGAGAGTTCCCAGCACAGAATCCTGGGAGACTGCAGTGATGACTTGTCTCTCTGTGGAGGTAACTTCCCCTCTTTTAATTATCTGTGTCCCACCTGTGAGCCAGATAGCAATCCAGTGGGTGACATGGGGGTTTATTGCAAGTTTATTTAGCTTTTCTACAATGTCTGAGTTGGAAACTGTATCAGAAGCTTTAGCCAGGTTGAGGTATGCGGTGTGTAACATTTTGCATTCATCCATTGCTTTAGTGACTTTTTCAAAAAAAAAAAAAATTCACCAGGTTAAGTAAGCATGACATGCCCTTGATGAATCCAAACTGAGACGAGTCTACTGTTTTAAGGTTTCCTATGTCTTGATTGATTAATTCCATAATAAGTTTTTCCATGACTTTGCATATGAGGCTTGTCAGGCCTATGATTTTGCAATTGCCTGTGTCTGTGGAAGGCCATGCCTTTTGCAAGGAATGACTGTAGCTGTTCTCCATTAGCTTAGTGCAAAACCTGTATGGAGGCAGGGACTGAACAGTGTTGGTTGGGGTGTGGCTAACTCATACTTCATGCTATTTAGGATGCATCCAGGGTTATTGTCGGGACCCACTGATGCAATATTTTTAGCTTTTGATAGCATTTTTAGGACTTGGTCTTGTTTGATAGCTGGAGGTGAACTAGTTTCAGGTATATCTCAAGAGATAGATAGTGGGGAAAGGGGGAAAGTTAGAGGTACATTTATCAGCTATAAGGTTAGCTATGTCTTCTGTCTCATTGTGTGTAGCATCCTTCATAATCAGTTTAGCACATTGCTGGATTGTCCTTTTGAGATTATAACCTAACTAAACAACACCTTGCAGTTGTATTTGCCCTAGGTATCTATTTTAGCCTCAAACTTGGCTTTGGTGGATTTTATTAAGCTTCTGCATTTGTTTATTTTGGTGACAAAGGCTCTAATATTCTGGGAATTAGCCTTCTTACTTTTGGTCAAAATTCTTTTCCTTTTATTATAAAGCTTGTTGATGTTATGGTTCCACCATGTTGATTTGTTTCTGGGGTTTGCCCTGCTCTTATTCTCACAACACAGCTGCATCTATGCAACTGTTTACATGCTGGCATAGTTTGGTGGTGTACATTTCTGTGTATTCAGTGGAGTTAAGTGGGTTTGATGGAGATTTGAAGCTTGCCAATGTATCATGTTGGAGTAGGTAGTTTGTCTAAAGGAGCCTTTGGTGGAAGGGATGTCTGGTTTTGGATTTATTTTGAAGGAGACTGCTTTATGGTCAGACCTAATGTGTGATGAGGATACATAGGGGATGGTGCAAGATGCTCCCATATTAGAAAGGGCAAGATCCAGTGTTTCCCCAGTGGGTACTCTGAGTAATTGTTCCAAGGCATTTGTACTGACAATGTCCAGGAATCTCTGTAATTGTGCATTAGTGGTAGTGTAGGTTCCCAGTCTATACTTGGATAGTTTAGATAACCTAGGAAAATGGTATTGTGTTTGATACTGAGTGATCCTAGTTCCAATAGATGGGCATTGTTTTGTCATAAAATTAGTTTTGTAGCTAGCTAATATATGGTATGGGACCTTTTCTGAAGGCTATTTGGACATGACGAAACTCTAGTGCATCATGCTGCTTTACCAGCCTTGATGTGAATCTTTTCTAAATATAGACATACACCTCCACCTTTTTTTCATCCTCCTGTGCAGTAGCTGATATAAACTTGTGAAAAGCGTTATAGCCCTGCATAATTGAAGTGCTCTCCACTGTTTTAAACCATGTCTCAGTCACTATACAGATGTCTGTGCCTTCCAGGGTGAGAATGGCTTGTATGGAGTAGTTTGTTGTTCAGGCTCCTATCTTTGATCATCTTCATATTTTCTTTGCTTGTTTCTTTGTTGGTAGATTTATCAGATTAACATTGCCTAAAACAGGTATTATGGTATGAGCAATGTCTTTGCCAATAGTCAAAACCCTAGCAGAGACAGATGCAGGCCATCTTTGTCACAGAGGCTGAAGTGTAGGAAGTTCATAGTAGCTAACTTCACAACAAGTGAGATAGATAACAGCTGCTTGTAGTTTGTGAAATTGTGTGTAGTATGATTGCATGACCTATGTGGATAAAAGCAGGTTGCAGTACTTCACTGGCCTATGTACAATAATGAGTGTTAACTTATAATTTAGTAATAGACAACATTTTGGATGTGTAATTGCTAAGCTCTCATTTAAAACATTATATGATAGAAATAATGTCCATGTGTATTTTCCAAAAATGTCACTAGAAAATGTCAGATATATTGTATTGCTAGTCTCCTACATTCAGTGAACCGTGACCTCATGAAGGGCTCCCTGTTGAAATGTTGATACTCGAAATGCTGAGTGCCAACATACTGAAAAAAAAAAAGCATGAAAACACAGACGAGCAAACTTCAAAAATTCTCCTTAAAACTTCTTTTAACAATTGGGCAAGCCCCACCCCCACCCCACTTCCCCTGAACTTATTATATGTATATCAACTTTGAGGTCGACACATCTCGGAGAAAAGGGAATATTCCAAGAAATGGCATCTCGAACTTGGTATATGCAAGTCCGGTCTTTCGGTCATTCAGTCTCCATATTTCTGAACTCATTCTACTGGGTCCCAACATTTCAAATAGTTATCCTGACATGCCTAGCTGCTGTTGTGCCATATATGAGTTCTAATTTCCATTACGTGTGAGTGTACAGTGATGTGAGAGTAGAGTATATGTGTGCGTATATCATGTGTACTCTAGTAAGTAGTTTCATGCAGTCTTAGGCATCCAGCTGTATTATTAAAGGTGTTAAGGTTTCATTGTGTTGTACTGGAACCTGTTCGACCACCTCATATGTCTGAAATGAAGTCTCTCAGACTAGCTCTGCCACATAGTCTGAAGAGGGAGGTTTCTGCTAGAAGATTGTTCAGCATGTGCAAGACAAACAGAAAATGGAAAATACATACAATACTTTGCTTCTGGTGGATATCTAGACAAAAAAATGAACTGATACAGATAAAGAAAACAATGGCGTCATATACCAGAAATGGTGACATGTAGTTTCACAGCTAAAACTATATTGGTTGTAGACCTAGACAGTGAGGAGATAGCTATGAAAAAGAAAGGGAGCAAACTACTGAAAGATTTATTAAAAAGAGTTAAGAAAATAGTGAAGGATAAACTGTTTTTACTTGGGAAGTATCACATACTGTCTTACAGTTAAAAAAGGGAGAGAGAGAAATGCAGAAAGGGAGACACTAGCATTGTCTTTTCCTACTTGACCTACTTAAGAATTATAGAACATAGACCCAATGTGTCTTGCAAGGAAGATTCCTAGAATGGTTGAAAAAAGTAAAATTCCACACTGTACCCTTGTAGAAGGTGGTACAACCCCTCATTTCTCCAAAATTTTAGAACTTCATAAAAGAAAACATCATATATAAACATACAACCAAGGTTCATTTCATGACTTAATCCAAACAGTATAGTTTAAAAGAGTATCTATCCAAACTTTTCTGTGACAAAGCAGTGCACTTGTTTCCCCTGCCACAAAATAAAATCAGATATGTTATTGCTCTAATTCTGGAGAGAGTCCATGAAATTGTAAGTCCATGTCACTGTTCTGTAAACAGCATAGGATACCCTTTATTCCCTGATTTTAAAAATCTTTTTTATTGGAAGTAGAATGGCCAGTAATGCACCATCCTGAAGCTATGCAATAGCGGCCCCATCAGGGGCCAGACATGAGCCCCAAGAATACTAGTTTATGTTGGCCTCAGTCTTTATGAAATGTAGACCACAAGGTATATATGCAATAGTCTTAGCAAAGAGATAAAAACAAATTTTCCCCAATTAGATTATGTAAATAAGTTAGTGGGATGAGCTGTGTTAGATAAACAGAGGGGAGATATGACAGGGCCCCACAGGCAGTGTCAATGTTTCATGACAGTGCATGTTAGGGTCTCAGTGATTCAAGGCTGCATTTCTGTGAGGACTGCATGAAGTGCTAAGAAATGTGAATACAGAAGTATTTGGTGCGGATGTGAATAATTTAAATACGTTTCTCATAAATGACCTTGGGAACCAAAAGGCAGTCTGTAACTCCCACTATCATGTTTAGAATCCTATTTCTTGACTAGTGGTCCTTTGGTTGTCACCAGTTTCATTGTACGTAGTTGTAGGAGCCACATAACTTGGAACTGTGTACTGTACTGCATCAAAAACACCAAATTGTTTACTGTACAGCATCAAAATTAACATTAAGCAATCAACATAAATATATCTAACTTTCATGAAGACTGTACCTTAAGAGACTGTTGTAGTAAATAAAAAGGTGCAGACAAGTTACGGAGTACAAAATCAGCAGAAAATGGAGGCCAGTGCTTGGGCAGAGAATTTTTATAGTTGCAGTGGTAAGTGAAATACTAAACCAATTGGATGGCAGAAGATTTTTTTTTCTCTCAAAATGCAATATCACTGATATAATTGGTCCTCTGCATCTTTGGCAGTGGCTTACAGTTTCTTTTCGTGGTGTAACAGAAACTGCGAAATGAGTGGTAAAATAAATGTGTGCACACACGTATATATGGGTTTTTTTAGGAAACATTTTTATTGCTGTTACCAGCATAAGATACATGCACTGTTAGCACTTTAAAATTAGGTAACACATGGAGTTTGTCAAGCATCCCAATTTAGATTATAACACCATTCTTTTTGTTACTGCAGTGCTTTTTCACTTACAGTAATATTGCATATCCATCTTCCGTGGGATCTATGTCGAGTTCGACTTTTCTGAAAGTTGAACTTCATATGGTTAAGACCGTATGGTCGATTTTCTGAGAAGTCAAATGAGACAAAACAACAAAAATGTAGGATTTGGGCAAGGCAAGCCCACTTGCACCTCCCACACTCCTTGCATGTTATATATACAACTCCAAGATTGCACTACAGTACCATGATCTCCATACAAAAGCTTTGCTTTTTTGGAAAGTTGATCATATGGTCTTGACCATACGAAATTCAACTTTCTGAAAAGTCGATCTTCTGAAGGGAATCCCTTCCAGGACATACTTCTCTGCTATTGTTTTTATCATGAAGAGAAATTTGTAACAGTTGTACATAATTTTTTTCTTCTGCTTCTAATTCCTTTCTCATTTTGTTGAGAGTTAAGTATTTATTAAAAATAGTACAGCATGCATCCAATATTCCATAAAGTCATTTAGTATAACTTATATACCCCAATCATTCTAAATCTGTTTATGCTAATACAGTTTCTTATGGTATAAAACATCTTTACTCTTGGCCTTTATCTTTTTTATAATATGCTGCTTCTAACTACCCTTCTGTAATCCCTTCATCATAAAACAGGCAACCATGGTCATCACATTGTTGTATGATAGTTACCCTGAAGCTGGACCAGTCCGTCCTGTAGTCATTTATGTCCTTTAAGTGTAGACTTGCCTTCAGATTTATCTTTTTATCATTACTTCATCAGACTGCCAGTCATCTGGTCTGCTATTTACTTCATTCTTGGTAGTTTTAAGACACTCCATAGGGCAACCTCTTCTGACAAACATTATTGGGTGGCTGCAGTGGTAAAGCAGTTAGCGTTGTTGCTTCACAACAAGAGGTTCTCTGGTTCGATTCTTTGCTGGGGTGCCTTCTGTACAGAGTCTGCATGTCCTCCCTATGGTTGTGTGGGTTTCCTCCTGGTGCTCTGGTTTCCTCCCACACTCCAAAGACAATTCAGTAGGTGGATTAGACACTCTAAATTGGCTGTAAGTGCGAGTGAATGGTATGGATGAGCCACCGTGGCAGGGCTAGCCACCCGGTGGTGTAAACCTTGGCTCATTCATTGTTGAAGTGACACCCTGACCCCATGTGCAAAATCGGAAAAAGGGGTTGAGGATGGATGGATTATTTTCACACTCACCATCATTTCATACAAATTTTCACTTTGCAAGCTTTTATATTCTCATCATCATACCCCTACTTTGTCTGACATATTGCCTAAACTTTGTATCAGGCGATAAAGTGGATTAAGATTATCCAGTACAGCCGGTATATTTAATTCTGATCATAAGTCATTCATCTTGCTCTAACATTCACCTCAATATTACCTGTGGTATCTGTTTACCATCTTTGCCAAGTCTGTAAGTTGTCTAGCTTCACTCTCAAGTCACAACTGCCACAAATCAGAAGAACCAACAGGGGTTAAGGAAACCAAGTGTTAAAATATTTTTGATGGTTTACTTGAATCATCAGTGGATTGAGGTGTTGATTTATTTACTTTTAGTAATGAGAGTAGACCACTGACCAAGCATGACCAGTTGCAGGCTTAGCCCAAGTTGTAATGAAGAAGAAATCAGTATACAAAGTGTACAAAAATGCACAAAAATGATGCAATAATAAAAACAGCTGGAGCAGTGATATAATAAGTAGGTTTGAATGGAGTAACAAAAATAAATGAATTATAACAGTATTATGGCAGGTGAAATTAGTGAAGTTAAGTCTGTAAGTGCAATGTTACAATGTACATACTTCTCAAGACCTGGTGAAACTTGTAAGGGGAGTCTGTATCGAGCATCAGGTAGTTTGATGTCTTAAGATTTAATGTGATATTGTGTTGCTTGGGTTAATAAAAAAGACTTGATGATTCCCAAAAATCCTTTAGCGAGTTCTGCCTATATGGTTAAATGTTTGTTCAGAGAAAAACATTTACATTTCCCCCTGAAACTTTTACCGTTCGTAATATTTTACTGTTTTCTGCTCCATTCTGAGGTGGAGTCTTTGAATTGTAATACTTTAGCCATCTGTCTTTTATGTGTATGTGGATGAAAAACTAGCCCCTCAGCACATATTGGTAAGGTATTATCCCTGAATAAATAAATAAAAATCTTATACCTATACCTACTCTGAGATGCTTCTTTTCTAGAAAATAAGAATTTTATGTTTGAGATGCTAAAAGCTGTCTGTAAGCCTTCTTTTCAGCTGATTTGAAATTGCTGCCTGGAAGAGGCTTGCCTAGATTGCTGTTAACTTTGTCAGAAGATTTTCTGAATTATCAAAGGCGAGAGATCTTTTTCAGGGCAGTCCATAGTTTTTATGTATTGTAATGTTAGACCTGGTTGAGAACTAATCCATTATTTTGACCGTGATCAATTTGCCTGTAGTGTTTTCACCCGAGAAGAAGTTTTATACATTTTGTGTGGAACTGTATTCCTTAGATGTACTTAGACAATGTGAACATTATTTGGTAAATATCTGTCTGAGCAAGTGGGAAGTCTCTTCTTTATCCTTTGATTATGGTAAGGAGGGTGGGTCCCTACTACATTTACTCCCAAAAAGTCATAAAGGAGGCTAGTACTGTGGTTGAAAATCAAACCCAGCAGTTAAAGTGGGCTTCTTTTAAAACAGTTTTTCATGAGGCAGAGCCTCCATGTTTCATACAGGGTGCTATATCACTGGAGTCACAAAACCTCTGTGCTATGTTAAAAATCTTTCCCTGGAACTCCATGAAGTCTTCAAGGCTTAAATGGTATTTTATTAAGCCGTCTCCAACCAAGTAAATATAACAACAAATACAAGCTCTGCAACAAAAGAACATGGCTGCAGGAGAGACTGCAGTAGCAGGTAGGCTCCTGAGTAAGGTAGTGAGAGTGACTTTTTTGATGACTTTTTTTTTTTTTTTCAGATTCCACTGGCTCAGTGTCGTATTGCTGAATGAAATTTATAAGGGCTATATGGAACTGCCTACTTTATAAGGTATCTTCTTGTGGTGGCTGATGTACTTTCAAGGAGATTGTGTTCTCCAGGATGCTAGAGAATCCATCTAAAGCTACAAAAGTCTGCTGCAGGAATGCCTGTCAACAGTTGGTAGATGGAATGAGTGCATCATAGAATGGCCATCTCTTTTAATTTATTTATTTTGTTTGTTTGGTTGTTTGTTTACTGGGAAAGTCTGACTTGGTAATATCCATTTTCAGCTGAGGCCCCGGAAGAAAAACTCCATTTGTTTACATTGTATTAAAATTTGGTTCCAGTTAAAGACAAAGTAGTTATGTTTCTATTTACATTTTTACACAGAATATATAAATCTAACTACTGTAAGACTTTACAGAAGTAGAAGTTACTAAAGAAAAAGCTCACTTGCAACTTAGTGAATTGTACAAGCAGCACTTTTGTTTAAAAACTGCTTTGTCATTTCAGTGAGAGGTTGGGAGTATTGTACAGTGAGCACAAAGTCTTAACCTGGTGTTGAGCATGTGCAGGGCCAGGATTGGTTAAGGTGTAGTTTAATCAGTGGTTTAAAACCATTGAGTTTGCTAGAGAGTTTTACTTGTGTGGAGATACTATTCCAGAGTTTAGCAATGTATTGGGAGTAGAGCAAGTCTCCTGCAACATTATTTGACTTATTTGTGAGTAGTAAGAATTTATTACTAGAACAGAGGTCCCCTGCTGGTCAGTAGGCCAGTAATAAGTTTTGTAGTGCAGACCATTTTTATGGATGCTGAATGAGTTTGTATGCTGTAGCTAGTTGTGAGTATGTTAGGTAGTTGTGCAATTTAAGCCAGTTTAATTTCTTTAAGGTGAGACAGTGGTGGGTCCAATGAAGGAGATTGGTAGCAAATGTAGCTGTTTTATTGTAGCAGGAGGCATGTTTTTAGAGTATTGTTTGTTAGTATAGGAGTGGCATATAAGAGAGTTGGCAATAAGAAGGTGGCGTCCATAGTTTTTCTTGCAGTATCTGTAAGGAATCCATTGGTCCTATAAAGGGAGCCTAGTTTCTGGTGTTTAGATTTAGTGGTGTGCAGTATATGCTGATCATATTTGAGATTATCATCTATTTTAATGCCTAGATGTTTAGTCTGAGTTACAGTTTCAATGACCATTTTATTTGCTGACTTTATGGTAAAAGATTGCTTTGATTTTGGTTACTTACTGAGGTAAAAAGCATTAACTTGGTTTTCTTGGGTGTTAGTAGGGAGGTTTGATTCTTTGAGCCAGGTTTTTACAGAGGAAAAAGATTTTTGGGTAATGTCTTGGAGCTTATTTATTATTGAAGCCGCACATATTAATGTTGAGTTATCTGCATACTGAATTAAGCTAGCATGGTGAGTGGAGGTGTGGAGGTTATTAATAAATATATTAAATAGGAGAGGACTCAGGATAGAGTCCTGGGGGGGCACCTGTAGTAACTGGTTGAAAGGATGGGTAGATTTGTTGACATTTAACAGCTTGTTGCCATACAGATATGTAACTAAGGGACCATGACAAGGAGTATTGTGAAAGTCCTATTGAGGAGTTTTGAATGAGCAGTTGCTGGTGTGAGACCGTATCAAATACCTCTGACAAGTCTAAGAACATGGTGGACACAAGCAGACCATTGTTTCTATGTTGGTTTATTATACTGATAAAATATAGTAGAGCGGTAGTGGTGCTGTGCTGGGTCCTAAAACCATGTTGCGTTTCTGAGAACAGGTTATTTGAGGCGGGGTATTGAATCAGCTGCATAGGGATGCATTTCTGTAATATTTTGGAGTGGGGAGGATCGCTCTTGATTTGTGTTTATAAACCATGTTAGATGTGTGCTGCTTTTGTTCAGTGATATGATGTAGGATTTTTGTCCACAGTGACTGGACATATCTTCTGCTATGAACCCATTAATTAGTATGGACACAGGGAAGGCTGTGACTTCTGTGGCCAGTTTTATGTCATCTGACAATAGTTGGTCTGCAGCTATGGATGTAGTTTTTAGTTTAAGGAACAACTTTATTATGAGTGAGGTGAATACTGTTCTAAAACTGAAGGGCTGTTCATAGGTGTTTACTAGGTTAATGACCACAAAGGCATTTTTAAGCCTAGGTGTGCATCCCAAATCTCTGACAAGTTCTGATACCCTTGATATAAGTATAAGTAGGGGTTTGGGAGATGAACCATTTACAGGTTGCCTGTGTCCATTAGAGACATAGGTGCCAAACCAGGAATGAATTTCCAGTTTCTCATCCAGTTGTCCAAGTTGCAGTTGAATTGGGTTAGGGAGGAACTCTGCTTCACATGGATGGGGCACCTATTCCACAGATGTGATAGTCTCTTTGATACATACCTATCTCTCCAGCAAGACCTATTTATATCACAGGCAAGGTTTAAGTCTTTTGAACAAGTAATTCTGGTGCTTTGTTTTGTGGATATGCAGGAGGTCCATCAGAGTGGGGTTTGACAATGTCCTGTATGCCAGGCATAGATCTCCCCTCTAAAGCCTGTAGGAGGCAGAATACAGGGATAGGGCCTAGAGGCGATCTACATAGGACATTTTACTTATGCCCTGTATTATTTTAGTGAGGAACCTCTGTGGACGTTCCAATTGTTGGATATGCCTGATTAGGTACATGCCAGAGGGGGCATTGTACTCAATGATAGGTCTGGTGAATGCCGAATACAGTTGGAACAATGTAGGTGGTTTTGGCTGAACAGGGTTAAAGAGAAAGGGTCAGATGTTTTGGTTTCTGAGGTAATATTGATTGCATAAGGTAGGAATTAAACTGTGGGGATAGTCTGTTTTATTGTCTGTTTTTGGAGAGGGAGTGGTGTTCTTGCCAGGATGGACTAGTTTATTTAGTGATGACCAAAAATGTTATGGGTTGTTCTGATGTTTGTCTTGTAGGTTGGTATCGCATGTTTGCTTGTCCTGTCTGACATGGAATTTGCAAGGTTTCGAAGATGTCTAAGATGTTTGTGTCCAGTAAGCATGTAAATTCTCTTCAAGACTACAACAATGATTCAGAGACATTCTGTACAGTCACTTTTATTGTTGGAGGATTTTATTTTTCCATTTAGTGATCACAGTCTTATGCTTTATCTTTGCAGCCTTCTAGTTCTGTGGAACCATTTTTTGACTCCATCGTAAGGGAAGCCAAAATTGAGAATGTTTTCTCCATGCAGATGTGTGGAGTAGGAGTAGCATTGCCTCCTCAAGAAAAGGATGCTGTTGGAGGGAGTCTGGTAGGTATAGTCAGTTGAAACAGGGAAAAAAGTATATTTCATCTCTAATGTTTTTGCCTGTATGTTTGTTTGCTGTTGATTAGATTACTTCATTTGTGCAGTTATCACCAGACGGTAGCTTTGATCAATAAATCAGCTAGCTAGACAGTAAAATTATTTTCTACATATTAATAAATGTATTATTCATTTAGTGTAATTTCTAAATGTCATTGAGTGATTGGCCACCTGCCTTTCTTGGTCTGAATAGATATAACTTGTAATGTCACTATGTAGATTGGTATTGGGTTAGGCATTCCCTTGTAGTACTTCCACAGAATGACTAGGCACAGTGCAACAGACCATATAAAGTAGCATTTCCAGTGGGATTTTATATGTCAGAAAGTTATACTGGTAGCCCTTATGCATAAAGTTACGACTGTAACCTCATTGTGGATTTGCATCATTCCCTTGTATCCACTCTTATTATCCCACATCACCCAGTAAGGAATCACTGCTCTCCACTGCTGATTCACCTCAGCAGAGTCCCCCTTTCTTTAACTCTCTAACATTGAAGAATGAAAGCAAACCCCATGGAGCCCCATCCCATTAGGTAGGTTCAGGAATATACTTTGTTTAGCATCCCCGCCTTTGTTGGCCTCCTGGAGGTGCACTGTAACAACAGACTCTGTAGTCTAGGATTGCAGGTATGCATTTCTGCACCCCTAGAATGTCTGTATTGCATACAAACTGCTTGACAGTCTGATTCCCTATCCACATGCTGCAGAGGTTAGCACCAGTCATTCAGCAGTCACCAGCATATACACCTCTCTCTGCTAGGATGATAAGCTGGCATCAACTGCTCACTCCCATTTCTCCCTTCCTAGCTCCTCAAACACTTTGATTTTTTCGTTAGTACACTGGATTATTAATCAGCAGGGAGATGTTATGTTCTTTATGTGCATTACTGTTGCAGTAATCACCATTAGGGATCTCTGTCATAGTTGGAGGCCTGTCCAGTCAGACTTCCAAAACTTTGCACCATTCCTTTTCTCAGACTGATTCATTGGAAGATGTGAACAATAATAGACCAGCTATTGTGTGGACCATAAAATGCCTAGCTATCTTTACCTTTATGTAGACCCTTTTTGAGCACTTAACAGTGCCCAGCTCAAGCAGGGCGATATACAATAACGCTGGCTTGAAGCTGTATCTATCCATCCAAACATCATGACTCTCCTTAAATATAACCATAGTTGTATATTGTTTGATCTTTAATGGTAACTTATTCTATAGGCTAAGATTACATTGAGTTAGGAACCTATCTTTTTAGTGAGTCTTTACTTTTTGTGCAGTTTTCAGTCCCTAGTACATACGTTTGTAGAGACCCTTTTTTTTATTCATGAAATAGAATGTCTGATAGGATTGTGTTTCCTGGCATGAAAGTCAAGATATAGCTCATCTCGGAACAGTCAGAAGGCTACCCAAGCATAAGGTGAGTTGATCTAATGTTCCGGAGTAGGTGAAGGATTTAAGACTGCTATTTTGCTTTGCTTAGAAGTCTTTTGTGCCTCTCCAGCTGATTGGTATGTTTGAATCTGTATGTTTAGAAGGGGACATTGCATTAGCGGTGTCAGTAGTGCAACAAGTAGCACACTCGCCTTTGGTGCAAAAGACTGTTTCAGTTCTATTCCCACACTAGGAAGATCAGTAGTTGGTACTGTAGTCCAGCATAAGGGGGTGTTGCACTCTTAAGTGGATCATTCTTCAGTTGAAACATTGTATCGAGGCTCCATCTGCTTGAGCAGGTGGTAGCTCAGGTGGGTATAAAAGATCCTATGGTGCCTATCAAAAAGAATAGGGGAAGTTCTACAACACCCCAGCCAAATCTCCCCTGTTAGTATAAACATCTTGGGTCTCCCCTGAAAAGAGTTCAGTAGTCTAGTGGGACTAACCTGGTCAACAAAAGGATTAAAAAAAATAATTCCCTTGGAAATTAACTGGACCAGATAGAAAGATTTCCTGTGTCTGGTAGAAATATGATGATTAAATGAGAAACCAAGAAAAACATTCAGATAAGTGCACAGGTCTCTTTAGATTGTGTCTGTCCAAAGAGGAGTCAATTTATAACATATAAATGGGAGCAGCTTTTTTGCTAAATGCTATTATGCTGCCCTTTTTTGCAGTCACCTTGAGACTGTTTTTTGGGTACACCAGTTTTGTGGATATTCAAACCTTAATGGGAGCTGTTCAGTATAAGTGGATCAGCAAGTAGTGCACAGTTTGCTTGGTCAACCACAGGTCTGAGATATTTGCATGAATATCTGCAAAATAGTTACAGCTTTATATTCTAAGAAGATACCAGCAACTTTCATAACATGGGATCTGTTGGATAGTCTGCACACTCCTGGTATAAAGGTGGTGCCAGCCCATGCCATCTTCAATTCATTCTTGCTGCATTTTATGTACACCCCTCTGCATTTGTGTGCAATTGCTGTTAGCCTGGTATTTAAGCCCAGAAGCTTTCAGAGTTGGACAGGTAGGTACTCCATTGAGGGCATTTACTTTTTGTAGTAAGTTTATGCCATTATATCATTCACTGTTGTGATAGTACTACATTTTGGGACTTCTGCCACAAAAGGGTCAATGGCTGATCTGAATTCCAAAGCTTTTCACCCTTCCCATTTGCATAAATGTCCTGCCACTTGGATGTCAGGATACCTGTGCTTTAAGAATGAAGTTCACGTGGAAAATTTTTATTTTTCTCTGGACACAGTTTTGAGAAAGAACGAAAAGCCAAGTGCCAAGCATCTTCGGTTTGGCCTGGCTTCCAGACTTCAGATGTGTACCCTGTTAGAGAGCTATCTATTGTTGTTTTGCCTTATTGTTGTTTAGGAGCTTTATGTCACCACTTATTGCTACATTTTGTTGTAAGTTCATAGTTACATGGATAGTAGATCGGGATCTAAAGTGAGCAGGTGCATTTTTTAATAACAAAACCGTTCCCAAAAGGCTTTTGCATAGATAAGTGTTCATTCTGTTTTGGCACAGAAAATCGCATCAACTGTTCTGCAAGGTTCAAGCAGGAGGCCAATGATCAAAGTGCAAAAATTCTTCAAAACTACTTTAATTAGAAAAAGCTGCATGCATTGCCCAGTGGCACTAATGCATCTGCAAGATTGCCCATGAATGTCTCTCCTAAAAATCATAAAGAGAAGCACCCCGAGAGAAGAGACAATCATAGAGCTGATAACATATATGAATGTAGTCCAAAAGACCTGTTGTCTGGGTCAGTGATACATTTTAACACCCCCTTCTGGGCACCTTCTTGAATCAAGTACCATTCTATCAGAAGAAAGCACGCACTCCTAATCCTAAGTCCTTCCACTGCCAGTTGGTCTGGACGCCATCTGATTCTGATGCCTGTATGTTGATAAATTATGGTGAAGGCAGGCAATACCCTTGCTTCTTGTATGAAAGGTTGTGTGCATAATTGGTTCTAATGACTGAAGTCTTCAAAAGCAGACAGTACTCTTAGGAACTGGCTCAGCATGCCCAAACCTCAGATGTCTGTCATCTTGCCTTAACTTGAACTAGGTAGGCTTCTCTCACCTAGGCCTCTTTTCAGGATCTGTAAGTCTAGAGCAAGATTTCAAGTTCTACCTTAAAAACTTGCAGCCTGTCACAGACTTGCTTTCATTGTTGGTGATCCCTAGCCTAGAAAGTAAGAAGAGAAATTCACCCCTTGAATAATCTGATGCAAATGAACTGACTTATACTGATCAGATGCCATCCACAGTGTCGTATGTCAGACACTGAGGACACCATTTCCTGGCTGCACTGCCAGAGAATTTCTGATTTGGAGCCACCTTTAATAGAATTAAGGACTTCAAGTGGGAAGCCAAGGATTACTTGACTCCCTAAAAAGATACAGAGACCTTCAGGGATTACTAAGAGCCGAAGCCCTTTAAGTGTTCCTCTGGCTGTTGAAGCTTTTAATGCAGTCACCACTGAATCTTAGAAGCTGGCTTTCAACCCCCCATGCTATCAAAAATATTGACCATTGTATACCTTCATGGACTCCCTATAAGTATCTGTACAAGAACCAAACTGCTAATGCAGCTGTGGTGTCTATTGATAGCAGGGATCCATCCTCAGTAACTGGGAAAGCAGAATACTTGTCTGATTGAGGAGAAGGTTTGCATGTCTACCATCCTGGCCTTCTGGGTTCTGAATAGCCAGACTCCTAAGCTCAAGTTCCAAGGGACACTTTGTCCCTTCTTGATAACAGCATGAAGGATATGTTGAAAGCCCTGAGAGGTAAAATCCTGTATCTTTGAAATTTGTCCTTAGAGGTTAGCATGCAGTCTATCAGATATGGCTGTGGTTCAGTGGATGAGTCATACAGAGTGGAAGCTATAGAGCTGGTTATAAAGATACATGCTTGACATAAGACACATCCCCTGCCAATCATGTCATGTCTCTGCTCCTTAATGCTTCATTAGACAAGGAGCTGCCCCCCACCCCCACACACAAGCATGTGTTTAAAACCGTGAAGTGAAAAGAGAAAGAAGGAAGACTATACAGTCAATGAAACAGTTGTATTGCCCTTTCTTCTAACTGCATACAATAGAAATTACCTCACTAAAAGTTGGTAGTTCTGTTGGAGGCAGTGTGAAAGAGAAGCAACCATAGTGAAAGAAATGACACATCAAAGAAAAATAGCAAACTAACCAAAGGGGAGTCCTAGTGCCCTCTAGACCAAGAGACCGAACAAGGGAAAAGCTACCATTTGATAAACTTTATTTCATGACCCCTCAAATTCTACCCAACCCAAAAAATGACACCCATTCCCTCCTCTTCTTACCCATTCACAAAAAACAGGCGCTCCTATAGAGCTATTTCTGAAGGAGTGGGGAAAAAAATCACTCAAGGGGTAAGGATTCTGATAAAGATATATGGACCGCAGTTCATAAAGCAACAAAGGATCTCAGGCATTCCCTTGGGACCCAGAGAGCAAGTGATCTTCTTAATATACTATTGCAAGAGATTTTACATCAAGAGGCTATGGACAAGAGTACCAGACTAGAAGGAAGGCACAGTGTTCATCAAAATACTAAGCTTTATGGGCTCTATTACCACTTCTGTTTCTTCAGGCTTTTATGATCATCTCAATAATACGTACCTCCATATACCCATAGCCAGGCCAGTCAGTCATTCTACACAGGTAGTACATGAGAGTCAAAACAATGGCTTCCCATTTCCGTTTTTTCTGCTTTCCCTATGGTTTATTTATTTACTGCATCTTCGCTACAGTAATGGTTTCATTCATATGTACCTTTTCCTGGATGAATGTCTCATTCTGGTCCCTACCAAGTAGCAGACTACAGTTCATCCTGGCCTACTTCTAGAATCTTGAACTCTCTCAGAATATGCTCAAATTGTAGCTCATTCCATCCTAACAGGTTCAGTTCTTGGGAGCCCTTCTGGGCACCACAAGGCAAAGGGCATTCCTCCCCTGAAAAAAGGGGATGAAAGTTTTGTTGCTGACTGCATTTTTCAGTGCTGTACAAATGCAAAATCAATGAAATAAGTCCATAAGTACCTCAGGACCCTAAGTTTCATGACATCCTCAGTACTGATAGTCCCCTTGGTAAAACTTCATATGAGAAAACTGCAGTGATACCAGTGGAACAGTTGGTGTCAGCCTTGCCCGTTCCTTGGAGTGACCCATCCCTCCACTACTTTGTATCAGAAAAGGGCTGTTACAGTGGATTTGGCAGCTAAGTCTTAGTCAGGAAGTCCCTTTCAAGCAAGGTCAGCCAGACACCCAGACGGTGACTATGCTTTCCTTGGTGGTAGCTTGGGGGCTCATTTAGGGAAACCAAGAATTCAGGAGACCTGGAGCAAAACTCTGAGGAGAAAGCACCTCAACACAAAAGAGGTTTATGGCTGTAGTTTCAGCTTTGAAAGCATTCAAGTAGGTATGGCAACAAGGGACCCTGCATATCATCGCAGACAACATAACAATGTTTTAGTCCATCAACAAGCAGAAGGGAGCCCTTGTGCAGGCTGTAATGGAAATATGATATCTGGCCCAGGAGTCAGGTCTGACCCTCAAGGTAGCTTACATTCCATCCCAGGAGAATGTCCTGCCAGACCAGGTAACTGAAGCAGAAACAGTTACTACAAATTACCTTACAAATTTCTGCTAAACAGGGATGTATTTCAGGACTGTGGCTACAGGTAAGGTGGTAGGTTATGCCAGAAATCTACCTTTTTCCTCTAGAAAAATATCTAAGAAAATATTGCAACTGACATGAAATGCAAGGGCCTGTGAAATGGATGCCTTTTTCATTAGTTGAAAGAGTCTGTTTTTTTGAGGTTTTTCATCTCACCATTTTCGATTTCTATCTTATGAATATTGAGTCAAAAAATTGCTAAGATGGGTCATAACTATATCTGATTGGGGTACCCAGTCATCTTTTATTCCCACTTTCCCTTTCTTCTAACCCTACAGTATGCCCCTCTTCCTCAGGTTTGTTTACTACTTGGTGAGGGAACGTTGACTGTTCTTCAGTTTGAGCTGTCATCACTGGGGCATGTGACACCTTGGTGTGATCAGTGTTCTTACTTCTACCAGACCAAAAGACACAAAAAAAGCATAAAGTTGGAACAGGCAGACGTCTCTCTTTTATCACAGGTATTTCATATCTATCTGCTCCTTGGTTAGTATTGAAGAGAGTAAAATGTAGGCAATCCTGCTACTACATTCAACAGACGGGGTGGTAAATGTGTAGCTTGGGTCATTTGGGTTTAGTAAACTCCAACAATGCTTTAACCTCAGGGTCTCCTATGTATCACCAATAAGATTTGAGAGTGAATATTCCACTCTGCCCTGCCAGTAGAGTGATCTACCATTGAGTTTAAAAACAACATTGAAGTCTCCACCCAAAATCACAGGGTGGCACGTAATATTATACTGACCTAAAGATGAAAAGAAATGAGGTAAAAAAGAAAGCACAACCAAGTTAGGTAAACAGAGAAAGCCAGGAAATACCGGACCCCCTCGGGTCAGGGATTTTGCCAGCACCAACCTCACTTATCTGGCCAAGATGACTGTGAATAAAAAAAAAAAAAAAAACTACTCCGTTTTTAGAAGAGGTGGCTAGGCTATGTAACATATAATTCCCTACAACATTGCCTAACAACCTTATGTGCTTCCTACTGATTTTTAACTCTTGGGCTATCACAGTATCCTCTTGCAGTTTATTAGTCCAGTATTTACATGTGTTCCTCTTTGCCTTAGAACTTAACCCACATACATTATGTGGGCGAAAAAAGGTAATATTTACCATGCCTAATAAGCAATCTAAATGTAACCTACGTAGAGCAAACTCTATAAAAAAGTATGTATGACAACAGCCACACCACAGTAACAGCAGATGAAAGAAAAATGCAAAATTATTGACTTTAGATCTAAATAGTGCAGCCTTCCCTAACATTCCCTAACACGTGAAGAAGGCTGGGTAAACTGATTGATTATCAGAGGGTAGGGTAAACCCATACTCTAATGCTCACCCCTGACAAAAAGAGTTGCCAACCAATCAAAAGGAAGAGTAGGGCTGTACCCTGTGTACTGTACAGATGAAAACAATAACAAGAGCACAGCCATGTTTTTACATTCTTCTGTTTGTATTTCTTTGGTTTTTGATTTGCAGGGTCACCAGGTACTCCAGGAACATTTGACAAAGATACCATGAAAAAATGATTTATGGTTTGGAATCATCCTCTTGACTGGTCTCACAACTTACAACAGAAGTGTCTTGTTTAATTTCAGAGGCATGAGACAAATCATCTCCATTCAGATCATTAACAACTGCCTTGTCAGATAATGCAGCTTAATGATTGTCTGTAGAAATCCCAAATAACTGTCTAGCCTGTTCTTTGTGGGTAAACCTCTCAGGGAACCAATATCCTTTGTAAAGGCATTGTTACTGCAAGGACTGTTTCTGTGCTTGGAAGGTTCGCCAGCTACTGCTGCAAATTTCCCCAGCTGAGTAACGATTTTAGAATGCAAATGCTATTCATCTGATGAGCAGTCGTGTTACATAGGAATCTGGAAGTCCAAAATAGATGACTTTGTCAGCTTTGGGCTTGGTTTAGAAAGTATAAGCAAATCAGATACCTCCAAATGTTGCAAAAAAAAAAGAAGAAGCATCATTAGGAGAAGCAAATTTATCCTTGGTTCTATGTACAGTATTAACCATAATTACTGGATACATGAAGTATGTGAGATTATTTTGATAGCTCAACTTAATGGATGTGGGCAAAATCCCATCTTCTGTCCATAACTGGGAGAGAGAAATCCTGTACAAGTCTTACTTTCTGGTTCAGTAGTAAAAATGTTCTCCCCTCTCTGGCTTTATCTAATAGGCATAGTTTAACAACTGAAAAATAACATGGTGTGGTGAGTTTGCTGTTAAAAGAGGAGTCCCTGATAGCCTGTGCTCATGTTTGATAGTTTTGGGAATTCAGGCATGTTTAAGGAAGATATTTTTGTAAAATTTCTTGCATATTTTTGCTTTCAGATTCTTTCTTTTACCCAAGAAGTAGGAGTTTTATTCCATCACTGTCTATTCCCAAGTGTGTGTTTCAGCTTAGAGAACTCCATCTCTCATATGAGCATCTAATTTCTGCTGTAAGGACTGGATTTCTTTTGCATTTCTTGATGTGGCAGAGTGCAAGAAATCTGTTTTGGCTCTAAAAACTAATGACAATGAGACCTTTGTCATTTGTATCTGCCAGTATTTGATTTATTAAGTTAGCCAGTTCATTTAATTCAAATTCCCAGGCAGACTGGTCTTCAGCCATTAGGACAGATGTGGTGGATACAAACCAGGAAAATCATTAGAGTCACGGAGTTCCTGCAACAGAGACTGGTGTAAGGAGAATCTGTTTATTAAAAAGGCAGGATCCCTAAAACAACTAAGCACATTGTACATCAGAAGACTATAAAGAAAAGTGTACTTTGTGATAAGCGCACCACAATTACACTCTGCTCCCCAGGTTCTTGGTACTTTTGAGGCCCCTGATGAAGCTTCTCAGGAGAAGACCATTTCTTTGGCGGCGATTATGTCCTCCTAGTTGATGATATAATGACCACAACTAGGTCAGATATCAGTTTGCAGGCAATCAACACCATTTGTCTTGCTGTCACATCATGGAGGGGTGATGTCCCCATTATACTAGATAGAGAGGGCATCCACAGTCTCAGAATAGAGGTTCAGGATGCCTCCTTATGAGAGCTGAAATCTCGGGCAGCTGTCCTTGCCATTTTGAGTACCCAAATGTCTGAGGCAGGGACTTCTGCCATTTCAGCAGCCTTGCCACAGTATGAGACCTCTCTCCCATCCTCAGCTGGGCTTCTGTTCAGGACTGGTTCAAGTTGGTAAAGGATTTTTTTCCAGTTTATTCAAAAATGACTTGTCAAAATCACAAGGTAGTAGAAGATCATAAGATACATAATAAGAACTTCCAATCCACAGGTCAACCCCCCCCCCCAAAAAAAAAGGACAATCTACTTTGAGTAAGCTCACCTTTTGATAAAAGAGCAGTTTAAATATGAAGCTAGGGAGGTTTCAGATGCCTAGAAGACATATTTGGACCTTCTGGGCTTAAGCACTCCCAAATCCTTAGCTATTCTGCCAGTCCTAAATTTCCTACAGACCAGTTGGAGTAAGGGGTGCATCATTCTGCACCATCTTGATGGCCCTATGACAACAGAGTGATCATTTTATGTAACTCTCTTGTTGTTGCAACACTGATGTTCTTCGTGTTTCACTGTTGCAGTCATTACATTTGGGTAATCTGCTGGCAGGTTGCCCTCAGTCGGCCTGAATTCCAAAGTCTTGGGTCCTGCATCTGTTTCATGACATCAGGTCGTCAGGGGTATAAAACAAGCAGCTGATGTCATTTTCTTCAGTCTTTCTTGCCGCGCAGTTCCCGAAGCAGAAGCATTTCGCAAGTGCCGGTCGGCCGACTCCTGAAATATTCGAGTTTGAGTTTCAGAACCGAAGTCTTCACTAAAGCTAAGTATCCCGCTGGGGAAACTTTTTTCTTGCTCCATACCGATGTCAGAAAAAGTTAATAATTGTATTACTTGTGGGAAGCAAATACCTCATAAGGATTTCCATTTTTACTGTATTCCTTGCCTAGGCCCTGATCACAACATGCCTGGCTGTCGGTTTTGTGC
This sequence comes from Protopterus annectens, assembly GCF_019279795.1. Taxonomy (NCBI): domain Eukaryota; kingdom Metazoa; phylum Chordata; order Ceratodontiformes; family Protopteridae; genus Protopterus; species Protopterus annectens. The sequence goes on along the minus strand of NC_056735.1, from coordinate 1,767,820,314 downwards.
TAGATTTAACCAACGCACTATTAAGTGTCAGTATATTTTTGCCTCAAAGTATTTTGGAAACAGATTTAACTACCCAGAAATGTCATCTGATAGCAATCCGACTACCGGAGTAAATAAAAAACGCAAAGAAGAGGCCAGACAGAGACAGTCGAGGTCCAAAACCAACGACGAAACTTCTCCTAAGCCAGTCGCTGGTTCGCCGGTACTCAGTGAGGCACTTTCGCAGCCCCCGATACCCGCTACTTTTGAGTCGCAGGCCCCTACCGACACCCATGAGGAGTCTGGCATGCCGCGAGATACTCAGAGTATTGGACCCACGGATGTATCTCCATCGGATAGGTCCGGAGCCACTGCGCAGGCACCGGCTTCTGAGGGTGTATTCAGGCCTCAACATTTTTATATCAAACCGACGACAGCTGCAAAACCAAAGACAAAAGCAACTTCTAAAACTAAAAAAACGAAGCATGAGCCACGTGCACAGGCCTCTACGTCTAAAAAACAGATGATCAAAATGGCTGAAGACCGTATTACTTTGATCAGGGGTTCCTATCCCCCTCCAGATAAGAGGCCTAGGCAAGACGCTGATTATTAATCTTCAGATCAGGTTTCCATTTCTTCTGATTCCTCTTCTTATCAGGAATTATCTATACCTCCCTATGAGGATTCTGATGCAGAGGAGTCTATACCATCTGCATCACCTCCTGAGGGATTATTCATTTGGAGAAACCTTGCATACTTTGAGGGAGCATTTTCACTGGAAGAGTCAGGATTTCTCAGAATCAAAAAAGAGGCTCAGGTATTTCCTTCTCCCTCAGCACAGGCCTTTAGCCATACCCCCTGTTTTAGAGATTGTGGAGGATGTGTTTTCGGAGTCAAGCTTGACCTCTGACTCCTTACCTCTGGCTCCCAGCAGACCTGACAGATATTACAGGGTCCCTGACTCTCACAAATTTTTATTTGGAAACCCTGCTGCTGATCCTGAAACTATTTCATAGGGTCCAAAGGGAGTTAAGGCCTCAGCAGCAAAAAATCCTACCCCCCCTGACCGAGATTCAAGGGCACTGGATAGATGGGGAAAAAAGGTTTATACATCTGCAACCTAGGCAATTAAGGCCTTAAACTGCCAGTTTCATATACTCAAGTATCAACAACATGTTGTGGGATTGCTGAAACAGAAAATGATGATTATTTCTGAATGTGCAGAAAATAAAGAATTGCAGGAATAATTGTATGCAGCTGAACAGGTTGGAAAGCATACTTTGCAATGTGGTTTTGATTCCTTAGAGGTCTCCTGCAGGGCTGCAGTTACTGGATATGTGATTAGGAGGCATGCCTGGCTAAAGAAACAAAATTTGCCTGATCATGTTAAAGCTAAATGACTAGATGCACCTTTACAGCATGATTCTCTGTTTGGTATTAAAGCAGAAGAGGTTTTAAAGAAAATGTAAGACAAGGCTATGTCTATGCAAACTGTAAAAGACTTCTTGCAAGTGCAGCCACCAAGATTCAGTAGACACTGGCTTACAAACAATTGGTCCTTTCCTGTGTCAGACAGAGCTCAAAGGGGCAAATCCAGATGCCCTAAGGGTTCCAGATACCAGGCACAAGATGCATACAGGTCAAAGCAATGGGGCGCTTCTACCTCCAAATCTGGAGGAGATAAAGCACAAACCTACAGTAAACAGTCCCAATGACTTCCCTCTGCCTTCACCAAGCACTTATCTTTTGGCAGCACCCTTAGGGGGAAAATTAGCACTTTTTGCTCAAAATTGGCAGTTAACCCAGGACAAGTGGGTGCTAAACATAGTATCACAGGTATACAGATTCCATTTCCATACTCTGCCAATGGAAAATGGTTGGCCAGATCTAGCAAAAAATCAATGGGCAGAGGCACAGAAACAAGTTACATCCCTCATGGATATGGGGGCCATTCAGCCAGTACCAGAACAGGAAAAAGGACAAGGTTTTTACTCAAGACTGTTCTTGGTACCCAGAAAGGACAAGGCATGGCGGCCAATACTGGATTTATTGATTTTGAACACATACCTGGACATTCCAAAATTCAAAATACTGACTTTGCAGCAGGTTCTGCCCATGCCGGGCAAGAATGCTTGGCTGGTGACATTAGACCTAAAAGAGGCATACCTGCATGTCCCAATAAGGCAATTATGCAGTAGATACCTCAGATTCAAGGCTGGCTTAATGCATTAACAATTATCTCCACTGCCCTTTGGCTTATTTACTGCGCCCAGAGTCTTTACAAAGTGCCTGGCACCAGTAATTGCATTTTGCAGACAAAGAAGTATACAAATACATCCTTACTTGGACGACTGTCTCATTCAAGCAGAAAACAAGGACGTTCTTCTTCAACACCTGGCATTTGTGAAAAGGCTTCTAACATGCCTAGGGTACACAATAAACAAAAAGAAATCACAACTGGTACCCTCTCAAAAGATAACATTCCTGGGTGCAAGCTTGAATACAACTGCCCAGATGGCTTACCTCATGCCAGACAAGCAAAGGCAACTGACTACTTACTTCAAACTGATGGCAACAAAAACCCAGTTATCTGCAATACAAGTTCTGTAGGCTTTGGGCTTCATGGCATCCTGCATCCTACTGATTCCATATGCAAGACTGCATATGAGGAAACTTCAATGGTACCTAAAAAGTTTATGGAGTCAACATTGCCACAGTCTGAAAACAATGATTCCTCTCATTCCCTGCCTACAACAGGAGTTTCTATGGTGGGCAAAGGCATGTCACCAAAACATGGGACGGGCCTTCACTCTACCCCCTGCCAGCCAAACCTTAACAGACGCATCAGATTATGCCTGGGGGGCCCACATGGTGGGAAGATGCATTCAGGGCATATGCACCCCAAAACAAATGCATCTGCATATCAACCAGAAAGAGATGCTAGCTGTTCAAAATGCCATGACAGCCTTCAAGGACTTACTTCATCCAGGACAGCTACTGATAAAGATGGAGAACACCACTGTTATGTGGTATATAAACAAGCAGGGGGGCACGCACTCATATTCCCTTTGCAGATTAGCCATGGCACTGTGGGACACAGCTTTGAATTACCAAATACATCTTGAAGCTCAATTCCTGCCAGGAAAACAAAATGCTCTGGCAGACGATTTAAGCAGAAACCTTATGGATCCTCACGAGTGGAAACTAGATCCCCAAGTCTTCAGCATGATAAAGAAATGGGGAGCCCAGACATAGATCTATTTGCCTCTCCTCAAAATTATCAATTGAAAAGATTCTGTACCAGGACTTATCACAGACAAGCATGGAAAGTGGATGCCCTATCCTTCAGTTGGAAAAACCTATCAGTTTATGCCTTTCCACCTCTGCCTCTTCTTCCCAAGGTCCTCCTAAAAGTCAGACAAGAGAAACCAAAGATGATACTAATTGCCCCGGACTGGCCCCGCCAATACTGGTACCCAATCCTAAGGAACTTGTCTCAATACCCAGCTTGGACCTTACCTCAAAGACCTCAACTACTGTCCCAGCAAAACAATCAGATCCTGCACAATCAACTCCAGACACTGAACCTGGCAGCATGGCTGATGATATAGTTATACAAACAACACCTCTCAGTAAAGCTGTGATGGATGTCATTTTAGAAGCCAGAAGGCCTAGTACTAGAAAATCTTATGCTGATAAATGGAAGAGATTCTGTGCTTGGAATCAAGCACAAGGAACTGATACAGCAGAACCAAATATTCCTCAGATATTACAATACTTAACTGAGATGCTTGACAAAGGCCTATGTTTCTCATCAATAAAAATCCTTGCCTCTGCCATTTCAGCTTATTACAATACAGAGCCACCAATCTTTTCTCATCCTTTACTAAAGCAGTGTCTTAGAGGAGCCAAAAATCTAAGGCCTCCTAGAAGATCACCAATACCTGCATGGGACCTCAATTATGTGTTGGAAAATCTCACCCTGCCTCCATTTTAACCAGCTGTTACTGCTGATATAAAGTTCTTATCATGAAAAACAGCTCTGCTACTAGCAATTACTTCAGCAAAAAGAGTCTCAGAGCTACAGGCCCTCATGGCCGTGGAGCCTTTTATCATATTTTATCCAGATCTGAGAACAAATCCAACATTTATGCCTAAGGTGGTTTCCAGTGTGGCTCTTAACCAAACTATTAATCTGCCAACCTTTTATCCAAATCCGCAGAACAAGGGGGAGAGAATTCTGCATTCCTTGGACGTACACAGACAGCTAAGATTCTACTTGAGCAGGACTAAAGCTCTAAGAAAAACTGAGCAATTACTAGTGGCATATGCTGCAGGATCAGAAGGAAAGGCTATTTCAAAGCAGACTATTTCAAAGTGGATAAGCCACTGCATTCATTTCTGCTACTTACACCATGGTAAACCTGTGCCCAAGGGCATTAGGTCTCATTCCACCAGAGCTGCAACTACTTCAGCAGCCTTTCTCAGAGGAGTGCCAACCAAAGACATTCTAGAGGCTGCTACTTGGAGTTCTGTTCACACCTTTACAAAGCATTATCATTTGCCTCTGTACTCTAAGTCCAGGGCAGGCTTTGCCACTGCAGTTCTGCAGGGCCTTATAGCCGCACCTAATGCTGTTTAGCTCCAGCCTCCCAACCGTACCTTTAGAATTCTACACAAATGTAATGACTGCAACAGTGAAACACGAAGAACATAGTACAGTTGTGTATATTTACCATAAATGTAGATTTTCGAGTGTATTTACTGTTGCAGTCCAGGTTACCCGTCCGCCATCCCCTTTCATTCTGGAGTTTATCTTTCCTTCTCTATCTTCTGCAACCTATGTGGTGTATTTGCTTGTAGATGAAGGTAAAGTTTATATTGATGCATGTATATATAGTTTTTATACGTATATATTTTTGCTACCTTTTTGAGGGCACCTGACATCTGGGGCAAGAAAAACTAAAGAAAATGGTGTCTGCTGCTTGTTTTATACCCCTGACGACTTGACGTCATGGAAGAGGAGACAGCAACCAACGCAGGACCCAAGTCTTTGAAATTCAGGCTGACTGAGGGCAACCTGCCAGCAGATTACCCAAATGTAATGACTGCAACAGTGAATACACTCAAACATCTACATAAGTGTACACAACTGTACATTCTATCAATAGTAGGCATGTCAGATTCTACATAACAGAACATGGTCATGCATTTCATGGCCAACCTGAAAGGTGTTTTTAGATAGGGAGTTAGTTGAAGTTGGAAGTTTGTGAACACCCCATACAAAACCATCCATACAACAAAGCAAGCACTCCAGTGGCATTGTTTCTGTCTAGTCATTAGAACACAGGGGGGTCAACCTGTGAAATTCTCCCTCTTGACTAAACAATCACCTTTCTCTTTTTTGTACGAGTAGAGCAATGTTCTAGGCCATAAACATACTTGCTGAGCTTCCACAGTCATCCACACATTCGGTCTCTTGGGTGACGAACAAAAGTGTTTCAAGAGTGTACCATGCCTTGAAAAACCACAGTCTGAATGTCTGTGGAATGTACTTTCTACTATAACAGACTGTGGCAAAAAAGGTGATGGAGAGACTTTTGCAAGTGTTGATTAAGCTTTTAGAAGTTCTTTTCTGCAATGTTTTTCAAAGCCTCAAACTTCAGGATGTGCTCTGGATGTTATTCCTTTTAGAGTTTCTTTGAGGGTGCACTCCCACCTAGCATAGATGCATTTTTGCAGACATTGTCTACATTATTATCTTTCATGCTCTGTAGCTTATCCTGTCTTACTAACTCAGATTGTGTCTTCAGCAAGGAGTGCATTGTGTACAATATCGGAGTCAAAGGGCTGGATGTGATAATTCCTAGGTCAGTGTCAGTGTCTTCTGAATAATATGGAGGTAAACAAGTCTGTGTTAACAGTATAAGCTGGATATAAAAATTAAGTTATACCAATTATTTTGTCTTCCTGTAGCTTTACAAGCCTGCTTTAAGGTTTCAATTTACTTTGTACCCCTTTGTTTCTGTCCAAGAGTCTTATGGTTTGATCTCTTTTTAAGACTGATGCTATGTTTCATGTTTCAGTACGTCACGCTATCAGTACCAAATTCTTCACTTCATAATTCCCTATCTCTTGTTCATTATCATTTTCTGATTTATTTATTATGATTTCCAGTAAGTTGTTTACCTTATCATTGGTATTTTTATTGATGCACTGGTCTTGTGTTTCCATCTTGCTTTAATGAGCCCTGGAATGATGCAGTCTTAAACACAGCTACTGCCATGCCTTACATAGAGCACCCACATGTGCAGCTGAAGTAGATATGGGTTCCTTCCTACCTGACTCTGGTGACACCCCTATTAGGCCCAACACACTAAGGTAGCAAGAATGACAGATTTTATTCTAGGTGACACATTTAGTTTAAAAGGCAATAGCACAACCACAAACAGATTATTTCAACAGTGCAACAGTTAGCAATAAGGCAAGGTGAGATATGCATGCAATGAAAACATACATTCACCCTCTTCTCCAAAACTCAACAGAAACAGGTCTTGACTTTCAAACATGCACAAAGAAGGCAATATCAATGAGCAGTAAAACTTTATAATGCAGCAATACAAACACAGGAAGAAATGCAATGTCATTAAGCAATAAAAGATTTATAATACAGCAATACTGATATGAGAAAATGCAATGTCATTGAGCAGCAAAATTCTTGACGGCAGCAGTACTAACACAAATAAAATGCAATGTCATTGAACAATGAGGATTTATAATGCGACAATACAAATATGAGAAAATGCAATGTCATTGAGCAGTACTTCACCCTCAAACCCCTTGATCAATTTTAAACCGACCAACTATAAAACACTCTATTATACCCTGTTCACTGGCCAGTGACTACTTACAGTCTTGCTGCCGGCATGATGGGGCCCAAGTTGGAGCTCATATGGATCCCAGTTATTTGTAATCCACAAAGCATTTGGGGGGGGGGGGATCCACACTCTTATCAAAATATAAAATGACAACCAGAGCCTCTCGCCACTCTTTCGAGAATATCCTAGTGACCAGGCACAGTGGTTGCTCTGATGAGAAAAGTAGAAAAAGGACCTGCCAGAACTCTGGTAATCATCTACAGCTTCTCTGTCTTAGGCCCAAAGAAACTCTTTTTCTTGCTGAATAATATGCAGGTGTGGAACTACTGGTTTCAGACTTCTGATTCCACAAAATACCATCATCCAGGATTTCAGCAAAAGGCAGACACAATCTGCCACTTCACTTCCCTGTCCCAAAGCACTAGAAAAGAAAATCCAGTCATGCTACAAGGCCCTTTTTCCCTTCAGCTACCTTTTTCAGTCTTTCCTCCTTCAGGCTAGTGTTCCAGTCTCTTCTTTCACTTTCAAAATTGTCTTTTATATTCCTCAAAGTCTGTTACATCTACAGTGAAATACAGTGGGAGCTACACTCTTCCCCCCCACTTGAAAATCTTGGGTCCCCCCAAGTCAAAGGTAGATTAGCAGCAAAATATTTTCAAGCACTAATACTCCATCAACTGAACAATATTTTTGCATTCAAAAGGTACATTCCACCAAGGGTAATCAGCCTTATGCGTAACTTGGGAAGGGGTGTCACCACTGGAGTAGGAGGCATAGGGATTATGGGCACAGACTTTCCCATTAGCTGTGGTCACAGGTTTCTGTGCACTATGTACCAAACTGTTATTTGTAAGTCTCTGTGGGGGCCGAATCAGTCTCTGCAGTTTTGGTTCGGAAGAGACAGCTAAGGAATTTTGTTTGGAAGGTTTATCAACCACATCACATTCAGTGTTCAGTTCTTCAGTAGACATATTGTCTATTCCTCAGATCTCCTCTTGTATAACTTCACTATCATTTTCCATAACAGCATGTCTGTCTTCAGCACTATTTTCTGAAGTTTGCATAGCAGGGTCTCCATCAGTATCAGGTTCTGTAAGAGGCACAGAAACATTACATGTTCTTCATCTCACATTGCTGCAGTCATAACCTGTGGGTAGTCCGCTGTCCTCGGTTGGCCCGAATACCAAAGTGTTAGGCTGGCGTCGGTCATGGTCGCTCAGATCTGATGTCAGTACGCCGTGGTACTAAAGCGCATGACCGACGTCATATCCTTAGTCTTTCTTGCCGCATGGTCCGAAGCAGAAGCAGCGTTTGCAAGTGCCGTTCGGCGTCCTGAAATTTTCGTATTCTGAGTTTCAGACCGAAAACCAAGTTGGGCTAAGTACCCCGTTGGGGAATATTTTTGTCTTTTCTTGCCTCAGTTAAATCCGGATGTCAGAAAAAGTGAATAATTGTATTTCTTGTGGGAAACAGATACCTCATAGGGATTACCACTCTCTCTGTATTCCTTGCTTGGGGCCTGAGCACGACGTAGTCGGGTGTCGCTTTTGTGCTAGATTTAATAAGCGCACCATTAAACGTAGGTTAGATTGCGCTAGGCTTGTCTTCGGTAAGCGGTGTAATTACAATATGCCGTCGGATCCTCCGACGCCCGCTACCGCTAAGAAGCGCAAGGAAAAATCGTTAAAGTCCAAGCAGGATGAGTCGTCCATTCCGGATGCCGGTTCTTTAGAAACTACGGTGGAATCTGTGGATCCAGCCGAGGTTTCAGCTGAGTCTCAGGGGGAGCCTTTAATTTTGCAAGATGTGGCCTCTCAGGAGTCGGGTCAGGCTGAGGGGGCCTCTCAGGTTACTGTACTCTCTTCTTTGCATAAGGTGGTTAGGCCTTCCCCTTCTGTCTCTAAGGTACCTTCCAAGGTCAGGCCTGGTTTGTCTTCCTCTGGTCTCAGTCCTAGTTCTGCAGGTTCTGTACCTAAAAAACACATGCTAAAAATGGCAGAAGGTTTGATTACCTTAATCAGAGGTTCTATGCCCCCTCCAGATAAGAGGCCTAGGGTGGAGCCAGAGGTGGAAGGTTTGGAACATTCTTCAGATTACTCCGAGTCTTCGGCTGAAGACATTCAGGATTTTCCTCCTTATTCTGATTCAGACGCAGAGGATTCTAGTCCTTCTGCTTCTCCTCCAGAGGATTTTTCTTTTTCAGAAACCCTGCATTCTATGAGGGAGCATTTTAAATGGGAAGGTCAGGATTTCTCAGATTCCCGAAAGAGGCTTAGGGAATTTTTGTTTTTACCACAACATAGGCCCTTGGCTATACCTCCTGTTTTGGATGTTGTTCAGGATGTTTTCTCTGAGGCTTCCCTTAATCCAGACTCTTTGCCTCCTGCACCGGTTAAACCAGATAGGTATTACAGAGTGCCAGAGGCTCATAAATATTTGTATAAGAGCCCAAGGGCTGACCCAGAAACTATTAGCCAGGGACCTAAGGGTGTCAGGGCTTCTGTTGTAAAGAATCCCATTCCTATGGATAAAGATTCTAGAGCTTTGGATAGGTGGGGTAAAAAAGTGTATACCTCTTCCACTCTAGCAATGAGGGCTTTGAATTGCCAGTTTCATATGCTGAAGTACCAGAATTTTCTCCTTACTCAGTTAAAATTTAAGGTAGATGCTTTGGCAGAGGGCATAGAGTGTAAGGAATTACAGGATTTGGTTCATGCCTCTGATCAGGTGGGTAAGCATTCTTTGCAGTGTGGTTTCGATGCTTTACAGGCTTCTTCCAGGGTGGCTGCCACTGGATCAGTTATTCGTAGGCACGCCTGGCTTAAGGATCAGAACTTGTCAGAGCATGTTAAAGCTCGAATGTTGGATGCTCCCCTTCAGTCTGAAGTTTTGTTTGGTTCTCCTGTGGAATCAGTCTTGAAGAAAATGGAAGACAAAGCTAAGTCTATGCAGACTGTTAAGGATTTTTTGCAGGTGCAGCCCCCTAAGTTTAGCAGAAATTGGCCTTCTAAGGGATGGGCTTACCCTTCTTCTGATTTACAGTCTAGGGGCAGATCTAGACGTGGTAGGGGCAGATCTCAGGGTTCTTTCAGGCCTAGGACGTGGAGTTCCCCTGCACAATCTACAGGTGAGGGCAGGGGCCAGTCCTTTCGTAAACAGACCCAATGACCTGCATCTTCAGCTGCCAGATCCTTCCTGTCTGGCAGCTCCTCTGGGAGGAAAGTTGGCACTTTTCAGGCAAAATTGGTTTTTAGTCACCCAGGACAAATGGGTGTTGGACATTATAGACCGAGGCTACAAGTTTTATTTCCACACATTGCCTCCTTTCAAAGGCATGCCAGAGGTTCTTCCTCAGCAAAGGGTGGAGGCTCACAAACAGATTTCTTTACTTCTTCAAATGGGGGCTATACAGCAGGTCCCTCTGTCAGAAGTGGGCCTAGGATTTTATTCTCGCCTGTTTCTTGTACCAAAGAAAGGAAACACTTGGAGGCCAATTCTGGATTTGTCTATCCTCAACACATACCTGGACATTCCAAAATTCAAAATGTTGACTTTGCAACAACTTCTGCCTCTATTAGGCAAAGATCACTGGATGGTAACTCTGGATCTCAAAGAGGCTTATCTTCATATTCCTATCAGGCCCAGTTGCAGGAGGTTCCTGCGTTTTCGGGCTGGGACTTTACATTATCAGTTCTCTGCATTGCCCTTTGGCTTATCTACTGCGCCCAGAGTGTTCACAAAGGTTCTAGCTCCGGTGATAGCCTTCTTAAGGTTAAGAGGAATACAAATTTATCCTTATTTGGATGATTGCCTGATTCTTGCTCAAGACAAAGTCAAGCTACTTCACCATCTACGGTATGTTATGGCAGTGTTAAGGTGCCTAGGGTATTCTGTGAACGAAACAAAGTCCAGTCTAGTACCCTCTCAGGAGATGTGCTTTCTGGGTGTGAGACTGAATACAGCCTCTCAGATGGCATTTTTGACCCCGGACAAGCAAAGAAATCTTACACTTTACTTCCAACAATTGTCTCTACGGTCCAGGCTGACTGCAAGGACAGTCCTTCAAGCCTTGGGGTTCATGGCATCTTGTATTCTGGTGCTTCCTAATGCCAAACTGTATATGAGGAAGCTACAATGGTATCTCAAAAGTGTATGGACTCAACACTGCCACGATTTGGACACTGTCATTCAGATAATACCTTGCATTCAAAAGGAATTTTTGTGGTGGGCTCAGGAATGTCACCTAAACAAGGGACTCTCTGTGACCCGACCAGAGGCGAGTCAGATCTTAACGACAGATGCCTCAGACAAGGCTTGGGGAGCACACCTCAATGGAAAATGTGTTCAAGACACGTGGCCTGCCTGACTTCAACATTTGCATATCAACTTGAAGGAGATGTTAGCGGTCCAATTTGCATTGATGGCTTTCAAGGATCTACTTCTCCCAGGACAAGTGTTGATTCAAACAGACAACACAACTGTCATGTGGTACATCAACAAGCAAGGGGGAACCCATTCGTACCCTCTTTGCAGGCAAGCTATGATTTTGTGGGAGACTGCTCTCAGTTTGCACCTCACTCTTCAGGCAAGGTTTCTGCCAGGAGCACAGAACTCCTTAGCGGATGTTTTGAGCAGACAGATGGTGGATCCCCACGAGTGGAAGTTGGATCCTCATGTATTTCGACAGTTGACAGTGATTTGGGGGACTCCAGACATAGATCTGTTCGCTTCTCCACTAAATTTCCAGTTGCCAAAGTTTTGCACAAAGATGTTTCATCCAAAAGCTTGGAAAGTGGATGCTCTATCATTCAGTTGGAACAATCTTCACGTCTATGCCTTTCCTCCTCTGCCTCTCCTTCCCAAGGTGCTCTTGAAGGTCAGACAGGACAAGCCCTCCATGATTCTAATAGCTACAGATTGGCCACGGCAGCACTGGTACCCTCTACTGAGGAGTTTAGTACGGAGCCTCCTTGGCCTTTGCCATCAATTCCACACCTTTTGTCCCAGGCAGGCAATCATTTCCTCAATGTCAGGATACAGTCCCTGCATCTGACAGCCTGGCATATTCTGTTCTAGAACCTGGAGGGTCGCAGCTTCCTCAACAAGTTTTGAATGTCATTTTGGAGGCCAGAAGGCCTAGTACAAGGAAAGTTTATGCTGATAAATGGAGGAGATTTTTTATTTGGAGCAAAGCAAAGAGCTTTGATGTTTCTGGGCCTAATTTGAGTGTTTCACTTCAGTATCTTACAGAATTATTAGACAAGGGTTTGTCTTTCTCCTCTGTAAAGTTCATGCTGCAGCCATTTCTGCTCATTATGACTGTGACCCACCATTATTCTCTCATCCTTTGTTTAAGCAATTTCTTAGAGGGGCAAAGAACATAAGACCCCCGCGTAGAGCTCCTACTCCTTCCTGGGATCTCAATTTTGTGTTGGAAAAACTCACTTTACCTCCTTTTGAACCTGCAGCTACATCTGAGTTGAAGTTTTGTCTTGGAAGACTGCTTTTTTGTTGGCCATTACGTCTGCTAGCAGGGTATCTGAATTACAGGCTCTAATGGCAGTTGAACCCTTCCTGATTTTTCATAAGGATAGGGTATCCCTGCGTACTAACCCTACTTTTATGCCTAAAGTGGTTTCAAATGTGGCCTTGAACCAATCTATTCATTTGCCTACATTTTATGCTGATCCCCAAAATAAAGGGGAGAAAATTTTGCACTCTTTGGATATTCACAGGCAGTTGCGTTATTATTTGAGCAGAACTAAAGGGTTCAGACAGTCTCAACAGTTGTTTGTTTCTTTTGCTTTGGGCTCTCAGGGGAAACCTGTTTCGAAACAAACTATTTCTAAGTGGATTGGACATTGTATTGCCTTTTGTTATTCTCATCATGGTAAGGAGATTCCGGCTGGTATCAGACCTCATTCCACTAGGGCTACTGCCACTTCTACTGCTTTTTTAAGGAGTGTAGCTACTAAAGATATTTTGGAGGCAGCTACTTGGAGTTCAGTGCACACTTTTTCTAAACATTACCATCTCCCTCTTTATTCCAAATCTAGGGCTGGGTTTGCCACTGCAGTTTTACAGGGCATGTTAGCAGCCCCCAATGCTTTATGATTTTGCCAACCTCCCTTTACCTTTGCTTTGGGATTCTACCCACAGGTTATGACTGCAGCAATGTGAGATGAAGAACATAGTACAGTTTTGTACCTACCATAAATGTAGATGTTCGAAGATCTACATTGCTGCAGTCCAATTTACCCTCCCTCCTTCCCCTCTGTAGTTTGGAGTGGTTGTCTGGTTTGGGTTGTAAATATTGTTTGTACATGGGTGTTTGGAGGTTTTCTGTTTTTGGCTATGGCCTTTCTTTTTAGGGCCTTCTGACATCTGGGGCAAGAAAGACTGAGGATATGACGTCGGTCATGCGCTTTAGTACCACGGCGTACTGACGTCAGATCTGAGTGACCATGACCGATGCCAGCCTAACACTTTGGTATTCGGGCCGACCGAGGACAGCAGACTACCCACAGGTTATGACTGCAGCAATGTGGATCTTCGAACATCTACATTTATGGTAGGTACAAAACTGTACTTTAGTCTATCATTAGGTCTGGGCTGCTCAAAATGACAAGGTACAAAATACGGTGCATTTACATTGAGTTTACAGCCCACAGTGTCTTGAACATCCTCATAAAAAAGCCCACTGAAACCCCAGTCATCACTGTCCTCCTCTTTTTCAGCAGGAGGGAGCATAGGCTCTTGAACATTGGAGAGGATAGTTCCTGTCCACCTTAGTCTTCTGGATCACCTTGAGTTAGGCTTCCGCTGAGCCATTCTGGGTTCCAGGTTTATCAGTCTCACTGATTTTGCCAAAGGCATTAAGTTGTTGTGGTGCCAGGTTTTAATGGATCCTTCTTTCCCCTCAGGGTAAACTTGGTAGACAGGAATATTAGGTAGCTGAGAACAAATTATGTAAATCTCGGATCACCAGCGGTCACCTAGTTTGTTTTCCTTTAGTACCAAATTTCTCAAAAGAACTCTGTCCCCTGGCTGCAAGTCATGCATCTTTACTTTTTTGTTATAGTGAGCCTTGTTTCACTGATGTCTTTGTCCTGTTGATTTTTCAGCAGGCTCATAAGCCTATCTGAGTTTCTTGAGTCTCTCCACATAGCTGCCATGAGATCGCACTGGTGTATTATCAGCTGTGACTCCATAAGTGATGTCAACAGGAAGACAAGCTTCTCTTCCAAACATTAGGAAGTAAGGCGAGAATCCTGTAGCATCATTTTTAGTACTGTTGTAAGCATGCATCACTGTGGCTACATGTCTACTCCATTGACTTCTTCTCAACAGATAGTGTCCCCAACATGTCTAGTAAAGTTCTGTTGAAAGGCTCAGGCTGAGGATCCCCTTGAGGATGATAAAGTGTGGTGCAGCTTTTTTTGACTCCCAACAGAGTGAGTAGTTCATGGACAAGCTTGCTCTGAAAATCACGTCTTTGATCAGAGTGTATCCTTTTTGACAGACCATAGTGTACAAAGAACTTCTCAACTAGTACTTTTGCCACTGTAATAGCTTTCTGATTGCAAGTGGGAAGTGCTTGAGTGTACCTGGTATAGTGGTCTGTCACTACCAGCACATTACTGATCCCTTCTTCATCCGCTGAAATGCGCAGAAAATCTATACAGACCAGTTCCGTGGGTCCACTACTTTCCATTTGACCCAATGAGGCAGCTCTGGTTGGCAGAATCTTTCTGTGAATGCAACGAAGACATGTACAACAATAATCCTCAACATCTTGCTTCATGCATGGCCAGTAGAACCTGTCTCGTACCAGACCCATAGTTCTGTCATAAACAAGATGACCATGTTCATCATGCAGTGACCAGAGTACTACTTCTCTATACTTCTGAGGAAGCAACAATTGCCATTTTTCACTGCCGAGTGCACTTGGAGATCTCCTATACACTAGTCTGTTCTGTATCTGGAGTCTGTCCTATTCAATGGCCAAAAGTCTTGCCAGAGGATGAATATCCATGCAAAGCATATTAACTTGATGTTCTTCATCTCACATTGCTGCACTCCTTACACTTGGGTAGTCCGCTGTCCTCGGTCGGCCCGAATATCAAAGTATTAGGCTGACGTCGGTCAAGGCGCTTAAGACTGACATCAGGACGTCAGGGTACAAATGCGCATGACCGACGTCATATCCTCAATCTTTTTTGCTGCATGGTCCGATGCAGAAGCAGCGTTGCAAGTGCCGATCGGCGTTCTGAAATTTTTCGAATTCGGAGTTTCAGACCGAGTCAAAGTTGGCTAAGTACCCGTTAGAATATTTTAGTTTTTCTTGCCTCAGTGGTTTACCGGATGTCAGAAAAAGTGAATAACTGTATTTCTTGTGGGAAGCAGATACCGCATAGGGATTATCATACTTTGTGTATTCCTTGTTTGGGGCCTGAGCACGACGTTGTTGGGTGTCGCTTTTGTGCTAGGTTCAATAAGCGCACTATTAAGCGAAGGTTAGATTGTGCCAGGTTGGTCTTCGGGAAGCGGTGCAATTATAATATGCCGTCGGATGCTCCGACGCCCGCTTCTTCGAAGAAGCGCAAAGACAAAGCAGCTAAACCCAGGCAAGAAGAGTCGTCCTGCGGACGCCGGTTCTTTAGAGGCGTCAGTGGAACCGGTGGTTTCGCCGGAGGCTTCTCTGGAGTCCCAGGGGGAGACTTTGATATTTTAGGATGTGGCCTCTCAGGAGGCAGGTCAGGCTGAAGGGGCTTCTCAGGTTACTATACTCCCCTCCCTTCCTAGGGTGGTTAGGCCCTCTCCTTCTGTTTCCAAGGCTTCTCCCAGAGGCAGGCCAGGTTTAGCTTCTGTTGGTGTCACTCCTAGTTCAACAGGATCTGTGCCCAGGAAGCACATGCTTAAAATGGCAGAAGATTTAATTACTTTGATTAGAGGTTCTTTGCCCCCTCCTGATAAGAGGCCTAGGGTGGAACCAGAGTTGGGGAGTTTTGAGCAGGCTTTGGATGTTTCAGAGTCTTCGGCTGAAGACTTGCAGGAGTACTCTCCTTATTCTGATTCTGATGCAGATGATTCGACTCCTTCTGCTTCTCCTCCAGAGGATTTTTCTTTTTCAGAGACTCTTCATTCCATGAGGGAACATTTTAAGTGGGAAGGTCAGGACTTCTCTGATTCCAGGAAAAGGCTTAGGGAATTTTTGCTTTTACCCCAGCATAGGCCTTTGGCTATACCACCTGTTCTGGATGTTGTGGAAGATGTGTTTGCAGAGGCTTCACTTAATCCTGATTCTTTGCCTCCTGCTCCTGTTAAACCGGATAGATATTACAGGGTGCCTGAGGCTCATAAATATCTTTATAAGAGTCCTAGGGCGGACCCAGAAACTGTTAGTCAGGGACCTAAGGGTGTCAAGGCCTCTGTTGTTAAAAATCCGGTTCCTCCAGATAAAGAGGCCAGAGCCTTGGATAGATGGGGAAAGAAAGTCTATACTTCTTCCACCTTAGTTATGAGGGCTTTGAATTGCCAGTTTCACATGTTGAAATATCAAAACTATCTTCTTTCTCAATTGAAGTCTAAGGTAGATGCTCTGGATGGCATTGAGTGTAAAGAATTACAAGATTTGGTACATGTCTCTGAACAGGTGGGTAAGCATTCTTTACAATGTGGTTTTGATGCTGTACAGGCCTCGTCTAGGGTGGCTGCCACTGGGTCAGTTCTTCGCAGGCACGCCTGGCTGAGGGATCAGAATTTATCTGACCATGTTAAGACAAGGATTTTGGATGCTCCTTTACAGTCTGATGTGTTGTTTGGTTCACCTGTGGAGTCAGTCTTAAAGAAAATGGAAGACAAGGCTAAGTCTATGCAGGCTGTTAAAGATTTTTACAAGTTCAGCCTCCGAAGTTTAGTAGGAATTGGCCTGCTAAGGGGTGGACGTACCCTTCTTATGATTCACAGTCTAGGGGTAGATCTAGACGTGGTAGGGGCAGAGCTCAGAGCTCCTTCAGACCTAGAACAGGGAGTTCACCTGAACAATCTTCGGGTGAGGGCAGGGGCCAGTCCTTTCGTAAACAGGCCCAATGACCTACCTTTTCAGCTGTCAGATCCTTCTTGCCTGGCAGCACCTTTGGGAGGAAGGTTGGCACTCTTCAAGGAAAATTGGAGTTTGATTACCCAAGACAGATGGGT
This sequence comes from Protopterus annectens, assembly GCF_019279795.1. Taxonomy (NCBI): domain Eukaryota; kingdom Metazoa; phylum Chordata; order Ceratodontiformes; family Protopteridae; genus Protopterus; species Protopterus annectens. The sequence continues at coordinate 1,767,803,257 of NC_056735.1, read as the reverse complement.
ATTGGATATCATACACCAAGGTTACAAGTTTTATTTCCATACCTTGCCTCCTTTCAAAGGCATGCCGGACGTTCCTCCTCAGCAAAGACTAGAGGCTCACAAACAAATTTCTCTGCTGCTCCAAATAGGGGCCATACAACCGGTCCCTCTGCCAGAAGTGGGCCTAGGATTTTATTCTCGCCTGTTCCTAGTACCAAAGAAGGGGAACACGTGGAGACCAATTTTGGATTTATCTATCCTCAACACTTATCTGGACATTCCCAAGTTCAAAATGTTGACGTTACAACAGCTTTTACCTCTGCTGGGCAAAGATCACTGGATGGTGACTCTGGATCTCAAGGAGGCTTACCTTCATGTTCCTATCAGGCTAAGTTGCAGGAAGTATCTGCGTTTTGGCTGGGACTTCTCATTATCAGTTCTCTGCATTGCCCTTTGGCTTATCTACTGCGCCCAGAGTGTTCACGAAGGTTCTGGCTCCAGTGATAGCTTTCTTCAGGCTAAGAGGAATACAGATCTATCCTTATTTGGATGATTGCCTGATTCTGGCCCAAGGAAAGGACGAACTTCTTCATCATTTACAATATGTGATAGCAGTGCTAAGATGCCTGGGGTATTCTGTGAACGAAATAAAGTCCAGTCTAGTACCCTCTCAGGACATGTGCTTTCTGGGTGTGAGACTGAATACAGCATCCCAGATGGCCTTTTTGACCCCGAACAAACAAAAGAATCTTTCTCTTTACTTCCATCAATTGTCTCATCAGTCCAGGCTGATTGCAAGGACAGTCCTTCAAGCCTTGGGGTTCATGGCATCTTGTATTCTGGTGCTTCCCAATGCCAAACTGCATATGAGGAAGCTACAATGGTATCTCAAAAATGTATGGACACAGCACTGCCAGGATATGGACACTGTCATTCAGATAATACCTTGCATTCAAAAGGAATTTTTGTGGTGGGCTCAGGAATGTCACCTAAACAAGGGACTCTCTGTGACCCAGCCAGAGGCGAGTCAGATTCTAACGACAGATGCCTCAGACAAAGCTTGGGGAGCTCATCTAAATGGAAAGTGGGTACAAGATACGTGGCCTGCCAGACTTCAACATCTACATATCAACTTGAAGGAGATGTTAGCAGTCCAATTTGCATTAATAGCTTTCAAGGATTTACTTCTTCCAGGGCAGGTGTTGGTTCTAACAGACAACACAACTGTCATGTGGTACATCAACAAGCAAGGGGAAACGCATTCTTATCCTCTATGCAGACAAGCAATGATTTTGTGGGAGACTGCTCTCAGTTTACAGCTAAATCTTCAGGCAAGGTTTCTGCCGGGAGCACAGAACTCCTTAGCAGATGTGTTGAGCAGACAAATTATGGATCCCCACGAGTGGAAATTGGATCCTCATGTATTTCAGAAATTGACAGTGTTATGGGGAACTCCAGACATAGATCTGTTCGCTTCTCCACTAAACTACCAGCTGCCAAAGTTTTGCACAAAAGGTTTCATCCCACAGCTTGGAAAGTGGATGCTCTTTCATTCAATTGGAGCAATCTTCATGTGTATGCCTTTCCACCTCTGCCTCTCCTCCCAAAGGTACTCCTGAAGGTCAGACAGGACAAGCCAAAGATGATTTTAATAGCTCCAGATTGGCCTCGACAGCACTGGTACCCATTACTGAGAAGTCTGGTACGGGAGCCTCCATGGCCTTTGCCTTGATTCCACACCTGCTGTCTCAGGAGAACAGTCATTTACTCAATGTCAAACTTCACTCTCTTCACCTAACAGCCTGGCATATTCTGTTTTAAACCCTGGAGGGTCTCAGCTTCCACAGCAAGTTTTGAATGTTATTTTGGAGGCCAGAAGGCCTAGTACAAGGAAGGTGTACGCAGATAAATGGAAGAGATTTTTATTTTGGAGTACAGCAAAGGAATTTGATGTTTCTAAGCCTAATTTAAGTGTGGCGCTTCAATATCTTACTGAGTTACTGGACAAAGGTTTGTCCTTCTCTTCTATTAAGGTTCATGCTGCAGCAATTTCTGCTCACTATGACTGTGACCCACCATTGTTTTCTCATCCTTTGTTTAAGCAATTCCTTAGAGGGGCAAAGAATATAAGACCCCCACGTAGAGCTCCTACTCCTGCTTGGGATCTCAATTTTGTGTTGGAGAAACTCACTCTACAACCTTTTGAGCCTGCAGCTACTGCCGAGTTGAAATATTTATCATGGAAGACTGCTTTTTTGTTGGCCATTACCTCTGCGAGAAGGGTTTCTGAATTACAGGCCCTTATGGCGATTGAGCCTTTCTTAATTTTCCATAAGGATAGGGTATCTTTGCGTACTAATCCTTCCTTTATGCCTAAAGTGGTTTCTAGTGTGGCTTTAAACCAAACTATTCATTTGCCTACTTTTTATGCAAACCCCCAAAATAAAGGGGAAAAGATTTTGCACACTTTGGATATACACAGGCAGTTGCGATATTATTTGAGCAGAACTAAAGGGTTCAGGCAGTCTCAGCAGTTATTTGTTTCATTTGCTTTGGGTTCTCAGGGCAAGCCTGTGTCAAAACAAACTATTTCTAAGTGGATTGGGTTTTGTATTGCTTTCTGTTATTCCCATCATGGTAAGGAGATTCCAGCTGGGATTAGGCCTCATTCCACTAGGGCTACTGCCACTTCTACAGCTTTTTAAGGGGTGGCAACTAAAGATATTTTGGAGGCAGCTACTTGGAGTTCAGTGCATACTTTCTCTAAGCATTACCACCTTCCACTTTACTCTAAATCTAGGGCTGGTTTTGCCACTGCAATTTTACAGGGCATTTTGGCAGCTCCTACTGCTTTATAGTTTTGCCATCCTCCCTTACCTCTGCTTTGGGATTCTACCCAAGTGTAAGGACTGCAGCAATGTGAGATGAAGAACATAGTACAGTTTTGTACCTACCATAAATGTAGATGTTCGAAGATCCACATTGCTGCAGTCCAATTTACCCTCCCTCCTTCCCCTTTGTAGTTAGAGGCGGTTGTGTGGTTTGGGTTGTGAATATTGTGGATATTGTATATATTGTACATATGATTAGTGCAGGGGTGGTTGGTTGTTTTTTGCTGTCTTTTGGTTTTGACCTTTCTTTTTAGGGTCTTCTGACATCTGGGGCAAGAAAAGACTGAGGATATGATGTCGGTCATGCGCATTTGCACCCTGACGTCCTGATGTCAGTCTTAAGCGCCTTGACCGACGTCAGCCTAATACTTTGATATTCGGGCCGACCGAGGACAGCGGACTACCCAAGTGTAAGGACTGCAGCAATGTGGATCTTCGAACATCTACATTTATGGTAGGTACAAAACTGTACTTTTCTTCTCTAAAGCAGCTACTACCAGCTGAACTAAGGGGTCTTCTCTTTGATCTCTCCTGAGGTCACTGTTACTCAAAGTTGGTAGCAGTGAAGCCTGTAAAGTGACCAGATTACAGTAAGCTTGGGGTATGCTTGCTGCATACAGACCCAACTTCTGAGCCCAACATTCAGTGTGTTGATAGATTGTAATATGACACATAGCTCTCAACCCTGATGCTGGAATTTCCACCCATTTATCATCTGGGTGTAAATCTCCCTGAGGTATTCTGGACAGACCATCAGCATCTCCATTTTTGTGTCCTGGGCAATATTTCAAACTGAAATTATAGTTGCATAGAGCTGCCATCCATCTGTGGCCAGTAGCATCTAGCTTTGCAGTGGTTTGGCTGTATATCAGAGGATTGTTTTCAGTCTGCACTTCAAATTCAGCCCCACAGAGATGGTCATGCAGTTTGTCCACTACTGCCTACTTTAAGGCAAGGAATTCCAACTTGTGTGCAGGGTAGTTTCTTTCTGTGGAGGATAGACTCTGACTGATAAAAGCCACAGGTCTCAGCTTCTTGTTATACTTCTGGTAAAGGACTTCTCCTAAGCCATCCCTACTAGCATCCACATGTAAAGTGTATGCCTTTGTTGAGTCAGCATATGCCAGCACAGGGGCATGTGTGAGGCAATACTTAAGTTGTTCAAATGACTCTTCGCACTCAGGAGCCCAATGACTCTCGATGAGTTCTTTAGAACCTCTCAGTTCCTTAGGTTTTTTCATGAGGATATCTTCATCTGTTTCATCTGCTCTTCATTTCGGTGCAAATGGTTGAGGGGTCTTGCTATCTTTGAAAATCCTTTCACAAACCTTCTATAGTAACTTCAGAACCCCAGGAAAGATCGCAGCTCTGTGATAGTTTTGGGTCTGGGCCAAGATGTCACCGCTTCATCTTTGCTGGGATCTGTGGATATTCCATTTGCAGACACTAGATGTCCCACATAGGTCACTGAAGGTTGGAAGAACTTGCATTTGTCCAATGACAACTTCAGACCTTCCTTCTCAATCCTGTCCAGTACCTTCATCAGTCTTTCTTCGTGCTCCTCTAGGGTCCTCCCAAAGGCAATGATGTCATCCAGGAAGACTAAGACTTCCAGGAGATGCATGTCTCCAACTGTTCTTTCCATGATTCTCTGGAAAGTTGCCGGTGCATTTGATAAACCTTGAGGTAAGTGATCAAACTCAATAAATCCCAAAGGGCTACTGAAGTCAGTCCTCTTTATCTTCTGGGTGCATAGGCATTTAATAATATCCACTCCTTAAGTCTAGCACACTGAACCACTTACTGCCCACCAGGCAATTTAAAGCATCTTCAATCCGAGGAGTTGTGTACTGGTCTGAAATGGTTCGCTGATTCAGAGTACGACAGTCAACACACATGCAAATTGACCCATTCTTTTTCCTGACAGTGACAATGTTAGAGGCATATGGACGCATTGACTCTCGAATTATCCCTGCGGCTTTTAGTTCTTCCAAATGTTTTCTTAAGTCCTCCAGGTCTCCTGGAGCTACTCTTCTGGAAGTTTTCCTGAAAGGCCCGTCCTCTTTTACTCTTATTTGGTGTTTTGCACTTTTTGTACATCTAGTTCACTAGTAGAAAAACTATTTTTCTTTTTCATTAGTAACTCTTTAACTCTGGTTATCCACTCAGGGCAAGAGACTACCTCCTATATCAATATCTTCCAGCTTCAGCTCGTTGGACTTGCTCTCATTCCTTGTCAACACAGAAGCAGGTAAGGGAGTGGCAGCGTAAACATTTCCCAAATGCACTTGTGAACACAGGCCAATGGGAGTACTTCCTTTATTCTTTAACCCCACAGGCAAAGTGTCATAAGGATGCTTTAACTTGTCCACAGGCCAAACTTCTGGGACTAGTTCTAGCCCCATTGCAAGTCACTTTCTGGATCCGTTTCCGTCATGAGATGAGAAGAAACTGTTTGTCCACACATCCTCACTTTGGCTCTCAAGCAGGTGGCCTGACCAGGATGAATTATATGCTCTTTCCCAGACAGGGTCCACACATGACCAATTTCATCTTTCTTACTATCCTTCTCCCTTTGAAGGGCACAGAAAACTGGTCTCAGGAGAGGATGTGGTGTTGGGTGTTCCTGGGTCAACTGAGGCATTCGCATTCTTCTGATAAGGTCAGTATTTGTCCCCTCTAAGATAGATGCTGAATCCTTTCCTTTTGAAATGGGGCACACAACAGCAAGGGTTTCAAAAACTTCTGTTGACCCAACAACTGAAGTGGAAAATTCTAACTTGAGTGAGACATAACCATCATAAGGGAACTTCGTGTCACTTAGCCCCCAGATCTCCAAATCTTCTAACTTTTGAAGTGGTGAATGCTTTAAGTATTTTTGGTAGAAGTCTCTGTACAGAATGGTGATTTATGCACTAGTATCCAACAGTGCTTTACTATACACGCCTTCTATTTTTACTGACACGACAGGGGACGGTCCCAGTAGGCCATCAGGTAGTTTCTGTTTCTGGTGCTGTTCAGCTGTAAGGCAGTCAGCATGTGGTTGAGGTACCACCGGTTGACCTTGCCATTTTAACGGATAAGACTCTTGCTTAGGAATGCTTTGTGGTCTCAGATGCTGAGATTTTGGCTTGTATGGCTTTACAATTCGGTTGTTCGCCTCAGATGAGCTAGAAGTGTGCACAGTAGGTAGTTCCTTTCCCATATTACAAGGGTTTGTATGGAAAGGAGATCCAGGATGCTGTCTATTGATGTTAGATTTTATGGAGCTCTTTGTAACTGGGCGCTTAGCTGGCTCCTTCACTGGGGCCCTTTGAAGTTTCCCTGCATCGCACTAGCCAATAATATTTTGTTCACTTTTTTCAGGTTCTCTGCATTAGGATACTGTTGCTTTATATGCCCTGCATCCCCACAGTGAAAACAAAATCCAGTAGGAACTCTGAACATTGGCTGATTCGGTTCTTCCCTGAGTCCTTTTGTGGAGGTTCTAGCTGATGTATTTCTCCCTTCAGCTAAAGTTACCATGGCTTTCTGCAATTCTGCAACTGTCTTAGTGACTTGACCTATGGCATCAGTCAAGGAAGAAACCTGCATCTGCAACTTTGACACCTCTACATTGCGGACACTGTGGGCCATCACTCCTGTTTGAGTAGTGAACACGGCTATAGGCTCCTGCTGGTGTTCACTCACTGTTCTACTTGCTGTTGAACAAAGAGATTTGGCTTCCAACAGGGCTTCCTCTTCCCTCACCTCTTTAATCAACTGAGAATAAGTTAGTCTCTTCCCTATTTCTCATCCTCATTTTCCACACACTGGGGTCCATAGCTTGAGTTCCCTTTAAAATTTGTCCAATCCGTACTTGGTCAGCTACTTTCGGATCCACCCCCTTATTTAGGATGATGTGGTGGAGCATTTTATCTAATCGCTTAATGTAATCAGATAGTTTCTCACCAACTTCTTGGTATGCATGTTCAAACTGATCAGCAGCCCTCTCGGTCCTTCCAAATACATCCTGCAGTACTCCTAAATAGTCCTTGGCCGTGCAATCTTGCTTACCCATCCTTAGATTGCATTATGGTATCAGCAGCTAATCCCTTTAGACTTTCAGCTGTCCACTGCTTCTTCTGAGATTCTGTGATATCCAACTGCTCTAGGGCTTGTGAAACCTGATCCATCCAGGATTCAAAGTCTTCCACTCCCTGAGGTGTGTGTTGTTTGCCAGAAAAAAAAAACGCATTTGTGGTAGCCAAACCCACTGAATGGCTGTGTAGGCTTTAAGCATTTTTCTGCAATACTTCCCAAACCATTCAAAACTTCATGCCCTATAGTATTTATGGGCAGTGAAGCTGCAGCTTCTGGTGTAAGGTTCTGACCTACTTGGATAGCTTCCACAGGTATTTTCTCTGTTGCTGAGGTAGTGCACTTTTCAGGGATTACCACACGGACTGCACTCTCACCTGACATTTGTACACTCTAAGGTATGTGTTCATACACTAAAGGACTTTTCCATTCTAATAAGGCCAATGTGCTCTGCCTGGAAGGGTCCATAGTGCTGTCTAATAAAAATCCATGCCCTACAACTGGTAAGGATCCTGTGACTTGATGTATTTGCATATCAGTCCTTGTGACCCCTGGCAACACCAGAACTAAGCAATGTTCTGACTGAGCATTATGCTGTTTGCACCACTTAGTGGCTACTTATGGGGTTCATGTTTCTGCTGGATTTGCCTTCCTCATATACAGGGGAATAGGGTGGAGTCCAAGGAAGTACAGGCAATCCCAGACAAGCCCCCACATGTAGCGAACCCGCAGGTGTAGCTGAAGTAGATATGGGTTCCTTCCTACCTGACTCTGGTGACACCCCTATTAGGCCCAACACACCATGGTGGCAATAATGACTGATTTTATTTTAGGGGACACATCTAGTTTAAAAGACAGTAGCACGGCCACAAACAAATTATTTCAACAGTGCAACAGTTAGCAATAAGGCAAGGTGTGATATGCATGCAATGAAAATATACATTCACTCTCTTCCCCGGAACTAAACAGAAAAAGGTCTTGACATTCAAACATGCACAAAGAAGGCAATATCAATCAGCAGTAAAGCTTTATAATGCAACAATAGAAACACGGGGAAAAATGCAGTGTCATTAAGCAATACAAGAGTTATAATACAACAATACAAATATGAGAAAATGGAGTGTCATTGAGCAGCAAAATTCTTGAAGGCAGCAGTACTAACACAAGCAAATGCAATGTCATTGAACAATGAAGATTTATAATGCAACAATACAAATATGAGAAAATGCAATGTCATTGATCAGTACTAACACCCTCAACCCCCTTGATCAATTTTAAACAGACCAACTATGAAACACTCTATTATACCCTGCTCACTGGCCAGTGACTACTTAGTCTTGCTTGCCAGCATGTTGGGGCCCAAGTTGGAGCTCATATAGATCCCAGTTATTTGTAATCCACAAAGCATTTTGGGGGGAAAATCCGCAATCTTATAAAAATATAAAATGATGGCCAGAGCCTCTCACCACTCCACTGGAGAATATCCTAGTGACCTTGCACCATGGTCCCTCTGATGAGAAAAGTAGAAAAATCACCTGCCAGAACTTTGGTAATCATCTATGGCTTCTCTGTCTTAGGCCCAAAGGAACTCCTTTTCTTGGTGAATCCTATGCAGGCGTGGAACTACTGGTTTCAGACCTCTCTCCTGATTCCACAAAATACCATCATCCGGGATTTCAGCAAAAGACAGACACAATCTCCCACTTCACTTCCCTGTCCCAAAACACTAGAAAAGAAAATCCATTCATGCTGCAAGGCCCTTTTTCCCTTCAGCTCCTTGTTGCAGTCTTCCCTCCTTCAGGCTAGTGTTCCAGTCTCCTCTCTCACTTTTGAAATTGAATTTTATATTCCTGAAAAGAGCTTCACCTTGTGGTGTAATGAAAAACTACAGTCTATTACTTCTACAATGAAATACAGTGAGAGCTACACTTACAAATACTTTAGATCCATTTTGAAACCTGTGTGTCTTTACTACTCAGAGCAGTCAATCCTCTTGCAGTATATCTTGCCTGCCATTTCAAACCGTTCATGTGTTGTAGAAAGTACCACCCCCCCCTTTCTTTCTAAATTCTATCATAATATTCAGTCTTAGCAACTGTTCTCCTTGATGCATGTAACAGTGAACTATGTACTCATTATGGTGCCTTCCAGAGCATGCATATAGCAAAAAAGAATAAAAAGAAGGTTTGGGGCTTGGGTTTGACATATGTTGATGTGGATTGTAGCATTAAACATTTTAAATAGTATTTTTTGCCATTAGACCCTGACATTTCACATAATTTTTGTTAGATTACTTTTCCACCATATTTGTAATTATATTGTTCGAGTTGACCAGTGTCACTGAATAACTTCTGAGTTGAGATGTTTTCCTATCTAGCAATGAATAAATTTCATTCTTTTCTTTTTTGACATTTGATTACTACGAAAGTCCAACTGGGTAGGTGCCCATTTTCAGCAGAGATCCAGGGAGAAACACTTCAAAGTATTACAAAAACATGTTAAAAACAGTAATTGTAAAGTCTTCAAAAATAATACAAAACATCTACAGTTTAAAAGACAACAATGTGATTGTCTAATTAAATGCTCCTTTTTTCTCCCGGTTTACTATCTCTGCTATGAATAAACAAAAATACAGCATTTAAAATATTTTAAAAGAACTATTTCTCTCCACTAGAACAGTACCTTACTGTATTGTGGTGGTTTCACTTTCAAAAAACTTTTATCCCGCGCTGTAAATGCTTGCTGCAGTCTCCAATTCATTATATCTTCAAGGCCACTGAATACAGGTAGTTTTCTGGCCAATTCCCTCCTCAAACTGACATCACCATGACTGTCCTAAAAACCCACCCGTGCTCTGATGTCACAGCTCCCTGTTCCTTCCCTTCCCATACAGAAAGTAAAGGTTAGAACAAGGAAACAGTACATGAGTCAAGTCTCCTGCTGTGAGCTGTCAATCATAGCAGGTAACAGCTCAAATTACCCTTAGCACTTTGACAGCAGAGAAGATGTTCTTCGTGTTTCACTGTTGCATTCATTACATTTGGGTAATCTGCTGGCAGGTTGCCCTCAGTCGGCCTGAATACCAAAGTCTTGGGTCTTGCGTCGGTTGCTGTCTTCTCTTCCATGACGTCAGGTCATCAGGGGTATAAAACATGCAGCCGACGCCATTTTATTCAGTCTTTCTTGCCGCACGGTGCCCGAAGCAGAAGCAGTTCGCAAGTGCTGGTCAGCCGACTCCTGAAATTTTCGCATTCGAGTTTCAGAACCGAAGTCTTCAACTAAAGCTAAGTACCCCATTGGGGAAACTTTTTCTTCCTCCTTACCGATGTTAGTAAAAGTTAATAATTGCATTACTTGTGGGAAGCAAATACCTCATAAGGATTTTCATTTGTACTGTATTCCTTGCCTAGGCCTAGATCATAACGTGCCTTGCTGTCGGTTTTGTGTTAGATTTAACCAACGCACTATTAAGCGTCGGTATATTTTTGCTTCAAAATATTTTGGATCCAGATTTAATTAGCCTGAAATGTCATCGGTTAGCAATCTGTCTACCGGAGTTCCCAAAAAAATGCAAAGAAAAAGACAGAGACAGACTGTCGAGGTCCAAAACTGACAAATCTTCTCCTAAGCCAGTCTCCGGTTCGCCAGTACTCAGGTGCTTCCGCAGCCCCTGATACCTGCTACTTTTGAGTCACAGGCCTCTACCGGGACCCATGCAGTGTCCGGTATGCTGCAAGATTCTCAGAGTATTGAACCAGTGGATGTCTCTCCCTTGGATGGGTCCGGAGCCGCTGAGCAGGCACCAGCTTCTGAGGGTGTTTTCAGGCCTCAACATTTTTATATAAAACCAACGCCAGTTTCAAAAACATCTTCTAAGTCTAAAAAACTGACGCATGAGCCACGTGCTCAGGCCCCTTTGCCTAAAAACAGATGATCAAAATGGCTGAGGACTTAATTACCTTGTTCAGGGGTTCCCAACCCACCCCCCACCCCCACTAAGAGGCCTAGGCAAGACACTGATTATGAATCTTCAGATTAGGTTTCTATTTCTTCTGATCAGGAATTTTCTATACCACCCTATAAGGATTCAGATGCAGAAGAATCCATCCCATCTGCATCTCCTCCTGAGGATTATTCTTTTGGAGAAACCTTGCATACTGTAAGGGAACATTTTCATTGGGAAAGTCAGGGTTTCTCTGAAACAAAAAAGAGCCTTAGGGATTTCCTTCTTCCTCAGCATAGGCCTTTGGCTATACCTCCTGTATTAGACATTGTTGATGATGTGTTTTCAGAATCAAGCATGGCTCCTGATTCCCTACCACTGGCTCCTAGTAAGCCAGACAGATATTACAAGGTTCCTGACTCCCACAAATTTCTATTCAAAAATCCTGCTACTGATCCTGAAACTATCTCACGGGGTCTCAAAGGTGTAAAGGCTTCTACAGCCAAAATTCCTACCCCCTCTGATAGAGACTCCAGGGTGCTGGATAGAGGGGGGGGAAGAAGATTTATACGTCTGCAACCTTGGAAATTAGGGCCTTAAACTGCCAGTTTCATATGCTTAAATATCAACAGCATGTTGTGGGCTTATTGAAACAGAAAATGATGTTGATTTCTGATTGTGTGGAAAATAAAGAATTACAGGAATTATTGCATGTAGCAGAGTGGTGCAGTGGTTAGCATTGTCGCCTCACAGCAAGAGGTTCTCCGGTTCGATCCTCGGCTGGTGTGCCTTCTGTGCGGAGTCTGCATGTCCTCCCTGTGGTCACGTGGGTTTCCTCCGGGCACTCCGGTTTCCTCCCACATCCCAAAGACATGCTGTAGGTGGATTGGACACTCCACATTGGCCCTAGGTGTGAGTGTGTGGTTGCCTTCTGTGGAAGATTGGGCGCCGGGCTGGCAACTCGACACTGTAAAACTCCACTGCCAGTCATGAGCGGACAGGTGATCCGCTGTGGCGACCCCTAACCGAGAAAAGCCAAAAGAAGAAGAAGAAGATTGCATGCAGCAGAACAGGTTGGAAAGCATACTTTGCAATGTGGTTTTGATTCCTTGGAGGCCTCTTGCAGGGCCGCAGTTACTGGATCTGTGATTAGAAGGCATGCCTGGCTCAAGGAGCAAAGTCTACCTGATCATGTTAAAGCTAAATTGTTGGATGCCCGTTTGCAGCATGATACTCTGGTAATAAGGCAGAAGAGGTTTTAAAGAAAATGGAAGACGAAGCTAAATCAATGCAAACTGTAAAATATTTCTTACAAGTGCAGCCACCCAGATTCAGTAGGCACTGGCCTACTAAAAATTGGTCCTTTCCTGTGTCCAACAGAGCCTCAAAAGGCAAATCCAGGCACACAAAAGGCTGTAGATACCAATCACAGGGTTCTTACAGGTCAAAGCAATGGGGTGCGTCCACCTCCAAATCTGGAGGAAACAAAGCACAACCCTACAGTAAGCAGTCTCAATGACTTCCCTCTACCATCACCAAGCACTTAACTTTTGGCAGCCCCCTTGGGGGGGAAATTAGCACTTCATGCTCAAAATTGGCAGTTAATTACCCATGACAAGTGGGTATTAAACATAGCATCCCAGGGGTACAGATTTCATTTCCATACTTTGCCAATTCCAAACGGTTGGCCAGATCTGCCACAAAATCAATGGGCATAGGCTCAGAAACAAGTTACATCCCTCATAGATATGGGGGCTATTGAACCAGTACCAGAACAGGAATAAGGACAAGGTTTTTATTCAAGACTGTTCCTGGTACCCAGAAAAGACAATGCCTGGTGTCCAATACTGCACTTGTTGATTTTGAACACATTCCTGGACATTCCAAAATTCAAAATGCTGACTTTACAACAGCTACTGCCTATGCTGGGCAGGAATGCTTGGTTAGTGACTCTAGACTTAAGAGGCATACTTGCATATCCGTATAAGGGAATCATGCAGAAGATACCTCCGCTTCAAGGCAGGTTTTATGCATTACCAATTCTCTGCACTGCCCTTTGGCTTATCTACTGCTCCCAGGGTCTTTACAAAGTGTCTGGCACCAATAATTGCATTTTGCAGACAAAGGAGCATACAAATTTATCCTTACCTGGACGACTGTCTCATTCAAGCAGAGAACAAGGACATTCTTCTTCAACATCTGGCGTTTCTAAAAAGGCTTCTAATATGCCAAGGGTACACAATAAATGAAAAGAAATTACAACTGGTACCCTCTCAAAAAATTACATTCCTGGGTGCAAGCTTGAGTACAGCTGCCCAGATGGCTTACCTTACACCAGACAAACAAAGGCAACTGACTATATACTTCAAACAAATGGCAACAAAAACTCAGTTATCTGCAAGACAAGTTCTGCAGGCTTTGGGGTTCATGGCATCTTGCATTCTACTAATTCCATATGCAAGACTGCATATGAGGAAACTTCAATGGTACCTAAAAAGTTTATGGAGTCAACATTGTCACAGTCTGGAAACCATGATTCCTCTCATTCCCTGCCTACAACAGGAGTTTCTTTGGTGGACAGAGACATGTCACCAAAGCAAGGGACTGTCATTCACTCTACCCCCTGCCACCGAAACCCTAACTACAGATGCATCAGACTATGCTTGGGGGGCCCACCTGGTGGGGAGATGCATTCAGGGCATATGGAGCCCAAAACAAATGCATCTGCATATCAACCAGAAAGAGATGCTAGCTGTTCAGAATGCCCTGACAGCCTTCAAGGACTTACTTCATCCAGGACAACCTTCAAGGACTTACTTCATCCAGGACAACTACTGATAGAGATGGACAACACCACGGTTATGTGGTACGTATACAAGCAGGAGGGTACACATTCCTACCCCCTTTGCAGACTAGCCATGGCATTGTGGAACACAGCCTTGACTTGCCAAGTACATCTTCAAACTCAATTCCTGCCAGGAAAACAAAATACTCTGGCAGATGACCAAGCAGAAAATTTATAGACCCGCACAAGTGCAAACTGGATCCACAAATCTTCAGCATGGTAACACAGAAATGGAGGAACCCAGACATAGATCTATTTGCCTCTCCCCAAAATTATCAACTGGACAAATTCTGCATAAGGACTTATCACAGACAAGCATGGAAAGTGGATGCCCTATCCTTCAGTTGGAAAAACCTATCAGTCTATGCCTTTCCCCCTCTGCCCCTTCTTTCCAAGGTCTTACTAAAGGTCAGACAGGAAAAAACAAAAATTATCCTAATTGCTCCAGACTGGCTTCGCCAGCAGTGGTACCCAATTCTAAGGAATATGTCTCAACTCCCTCCTTGGGACTTGCCTCAAATACCTCATCTGCTGTGTAAGCAGAACAATCAAATTCTGCACACTCCGCTCCAAACTCTGAACCTTGCAGCATGGCTGATCATATAATTATTCAAACAACACCTCTCAGTAAGTCTGTGATGGATGTCATTTTGGAAGCCAGAAGGCCTAGTACTAGAAAATCTTATGCTGATAAATGGAAGAGATTCTGTGCTTGGAACCAAGCACAAGGAACTGACACAGCAGCACCAAATATCCCTCAGATTTTACAATACTTGACTGAGATGCTTGATAAGGACCTTTTTTTTTCAATAAAAATCCATGCCTCTGCCATCTCGGCTCATTACAACACGAAGCCTCCCATCCTCTGCTAAAACAGTATCTTAGACAAAAATTTAAGGCCTCCCAGAAGATCACCAACTCCTGCATGGGACCTCAATTTTGTGCTGGAAAAACTCACCCTGCCTCCTTTTGAACCAGCAGCTACTGCGGATATAAAGTTTTTATCGTGGAAAACAGCTTTCCTTTTGGCAATCACTTCAGCAACAAGGTTTTCAGAACTACTGGCCCTCTTGGCTGTGGAGCCTTTTATTACATTTTACCCAGACAGGGTGTCCCTCAGGACCAGTCCTTCCTTTATGCCTGAGGTGGTATCCAGTGTGGATCTTAACCAAACTATTCACCTGCCAACATTTTACCCAAATCTGCAGAATGAGGGGGAGAGGATTCTGCATTCATTGGACGTACACAGACAACTAAGATTCTACTTAAACAGGACCAACTCTTTAAGAAAGTCTGAGCAACTACTGGTGGCATTTGCTTCAGGATCAGAGGGGAAGGCTATATCAAAGCAGACTATTTCTAAGTGGATAAGCCACTGCATTCGTTTCTGCTACTTGCATCATGGTAAACCTGTGCCCAAGGGAATCAGGTCACATTCCATCAGGGCTGCCTCTACCTCAGCAGCCTTTCTCAGAGGAGTTCCAACCAAAAACTTTTTAGAAGCTGCTACTTGGAGTTCTGTTCATACCTTTACAAAGCATTATCATTTGCCTCTCTTCTTTAAATCCAGGGCAGGCTTTGCCACTGGAGTTCTGCAGGGCCGTATAGCTGTTCCTAATGCTATTTAGTTCCATCCTCCCATCCATAGCTTTGGGATTCTACCCAAATGTAATGACTGCAACAGTGAAACACGAAGAACATAGTACAGTTGTGTACACTTACCATAAATGTAGATGTTTGAGTGTATTCACTGTTGCAGTCCGGGTTACCCACCCGCCATCCCCCTTTTCTATAACTTCTCTTTCCTTCACTATATTCTAAAGCCTTTGTGGTGTATTTGCTTTTAGATGAAGTTAAAGTTTATTTTGCTGAAAGTACATTTACATATATATATATATATATATATTTTTTTTTTTTTTTTTGCTCCCCATTTGGGGGGCACCTGACATCTGGGGCAAGAAAAACTGAATAAAATGGCGTCGGCTGCATGTTTTATACCCCTGATGACCTGACGTCATGGAAGAGGAGACAGCAACCGATGCAGGACCCAAGACTTTGTTATTCAGGCCAACTGAGGGCAACCTGCCAGCAGATTACCCAAATGTAATGACTGCAACAGTGAATACACTCGAACATCTACATTTATGTTAAGTGTACAACTGTACTTTTGGTGTGAAGGGGGATGGGAGATGAGTCACAGTGGTACAATTCAGACTTCATAAAAGACTGCAGTTTAGCCATTCTAAAAAGAAGCAGCAGTAAAAAGCGCTTTGCAAGTCTGTTCTGCGGCACTTGCACTGTTATTATTTTGAGTAGTCATTGAACGGCATGAAATGCTACTTAAAACTGACTGAAAGATAGCAGTGTATGCATGTAAAATCAATGCAGTGATAGGAACTTTTGAAAGAAAGATGCCTGCGTGATGTAATTTTTACAGACAAGCACTGCATTGTGGCATACCTAGAGGGAGACTAAACAATCAGAATTGTTTCAAGATGGTAGACCTCATGTGGTCAGACTCAGAAATTATGTATACAAATATTTAAAAACCTTAAATAGTCCCAGAGTTGTGTTAAAATGTAGGAAACACCAGACCATGATGAAATAAACGTGTTTTTTGAGTCTGTGGGTGCAGTTCTCGTTTATGTAATTATACCAAATTAGACATAATGCGAAAATATTGGTTAAGAATAGATGCAATGTATATGTCAAATATGGATAACTTCTATCCACTTTATGGAGAAATTCCAGGTACATTAGTATAATACAAACAGGAACTACAGTATGAAGGGAAAGAAAAAAGTTATGGCATAGTTGGTAAGAGAGTTGGGGAGATAATAGATTGAAGTTAGGAAGTGAGTGTAGAAGAGAGAATAAGGAGGTGAGAAGTACGTATGGACAGGTATTTAATATTTAGGGATATAGTTTATCCTGCAGTTGAGCAAGAACGGAGCCAGATTTTGGCTAGAAACTCTTTCAGAGGAGTGGTGAGGGAGGGTATTGACTTGTAGGATAGAGGAATTTATGGTCATTCGATCATAATAATTAATTAAGGGGCATAGTTGTATAGAATGGTATAATGGATAATTTTGTAAGTTTTAAGAAGTGTTGTTAGTTGATGGGGTAGTTCTAACCAATTTAGGCTTTTTAGTGGTATATAGTGGTGAGTTCTGAAAGGTATATTAGCTGCAATTTTAGACAGTTTATTATAGCATTGTGATGTCTGGAGGTTAGTAAGAATGGGAGCGCCTTAAAATAGTGTGGGTAGGAGGTAAGTAGTGGCAAATGTAGTTTTATTTACATTGTTGAGAATGTTTTTGGCTCTGTAAAGCATCTTTATTCCTAATGCTATGAGGAATGACCTCGGTGGTTGTGTTATTATTATTGAGAGATTATTTTGAATTTTGTTTTTTCATGAGAGAGGGATTTGGGTAAAAAAAGTATTAGGTTGGGTTTTTTTTGGGGCGGGGGGGCTAAGCATGAATTTTGAATTAAAATGCCATGTCAACAATATATTATGGTCTCATTGTGCTTACAGTGTTTCCTGCATTGAAATGTGTAAATTCATTGATGACCTGAAAGCACCAGGTTCAAGTTCATGCAATCCCTCAGCAAATGCCTCATTGTATCCATAGGCTAGAAATATGCCAACAGCATACCATGACTTAGGTCTTGGTATACTTCAGGCAACCCACACAGTTGTCAGCAGTCTCTTTCAAGATAGAAACGCATCCAGAGTCTTTGTTTCTTCAAATATAAAACAGTTTCTGTAATCCATCCACAGAAAACTGTCCAAATTGAAAATGCAGTTTCTTTAAAACTTTATGCTTTCTCTACCTGGTCATTTTTTCTGAAACTGAGAGGACCTCATTCTAACAATGTCTCTCATGTAGGTCTTTATCTGACATTTTGACACAATATTGTCCAGAGCTATGGAATTCAAGTTGGTGTGCTTTGTGTCACAGGAACTGTCCCTGCCTTTTTTGAAACCTGTCTTAGTCAGCAACAGACATTTTAAAATGGAACTTATTTTTCAGTATTGCAATTAACTTTTCCTATTTTTGCTGATATTAGTATTTTAGAGGAACACATTGCTTTTCCATCTCCAAAGTTTACAGTCTTACTACTAGGTGTATAATTTTTCCATCTCATTCTTACTCACTTTGCTGATGTAGCTGTCTAACCATTTTTCCATAAATGATGCAAGTTTGCAGTATCAATCTCAGTTGACCCAAAGGGTTCCACTGCAAAAAAAAAAAAAAAAAATCTAAGCTTTGTAAAATAAATCTTTGGAAAATAGTTGTTAAAATTTTCTGTATCTTCAGATATTTTGCTTTCCTACATTAAATTTGTTTGCCTCTATTTGGACAATATTTAGTTCAGTGAGAAGTTCTTTGATATGCAGCACATTTGGTGGTCCTTCCTTATTTAACTCAGACTGGGAACAGCAGTCTCACTGAGCTCTTTTGTCTGCCAGATGTGTACTGCTTTCATTTTTGCTATTTGAAATATGCCATGTCCCGACTTGTATTATCCATTTCAGTCCTCTGTGCCTTTACTCTGAAAATGTGCTTTAGGACAACTTCATTTGGGCAGAAGTTAAATGCATGCTCTTAATGTCAGCTGTATTTTACCTGTAAGCATGTGGTACCGAACATCTTAAATGCACAGGTGTAGCTAGGATGGGAAAAAGAGAGTAGCCACCGTGAAACAAATTGTTAGGGGACACAGGCATATATTGGTTATTACTGAAGTAGTACCTGATACTGCATCTTTGGTCTGGGCTGAAGCTCTTTTATAACTTTGTATGCAAAATTAAGCTGTAGCATGCCATTACTTTTCAAAGGAGAGAGAGAGAGAGCATTTTTTTTTTCTTCAACTGCTGGTTATCAACTTAAAGTCGAGAGAGAACAGCAGATATGGGGGTGGCACAGAGTGCTAGAACAGCTTGTACGGTTCAGAAAGCAAGCTCTGTGTCTGGAAGCAGCATATTAGATTGATGCATCTCATCTTATCTTTTTTCAAAACCTGTTGCATAATCTTCCATTAAAATGTTTCTCTAATCTGTATTGCAGTATGACTCAAATCTGATTTTTTTTTTCCCTTTCTCAAGAAAAGAGATCACTTTCTAGTTATTAAAAGTAGGCAAACCTTCATCTGAGTTCAGATCATGTGCTGGAAGTATCCTTGCTATATCCCTATTTTTCCAAGTGGCAGTCCAGCTACAACAACATGGTTTCATTTTTCCTGAACAGTAACTAGAATTCAAATTATAACCTACTTTTCCATTTTTCCTACTTGTCACAAAATATGTGGAATTAAGAAACTGCATTTGCTGTGATTGAAAATGCTGACCAAACTAATACAATTTTTCACAACACATTGAAATTATTCTTTTGAACTTCCAGCCTGCACAGACACCCCTGAGATCCACCCAAACAAGTCACCATCTGAAATGCAGCAAAATACATAGTTATTGACAGCTAAAACTCTGTTACAGAACTATCACAAAGTGAAAACTGTGCTGCAATAAGTTCCCCACACGAGATGCTACAGTAAAAGTCGCATTCTGAGGACGTAAATACAGCATGACAAGGCTGAGCTTGTGATCTTGTATTCTGAGCGTTTTTTTATTACATATTTAGCTTTTCCCTTTTTGTTCTTACTGTATATTTGTTTTAGTCACTCTAAGCTTGCTGTGTAAATATTTTCTCCCATCAACAGTTCACATTAGTAGCATAGTATACTGTCAAGCATCCACTGTTTTAACCTTCTAAAATTTATTACATCTTTAACTGGTTTAATGGTTTACAAAGAGCACTGGGAAACAGTGCTGTATATGTCTATTAAAAGTGACAAGCACAGGGCTATCCTTCCCTAACCAAAACACAAATAAGGAAGTAGTAAGCATGATGCAGTAGTTGCAAAAATGTTCTCAGTACTTGCCAAAGTCAGAGTGAGAGTAGTTTTCTAGCTGCATGTTTGAATTATCATCAGGATTAACTACAATAAATATACCATTTTCAGGAAGTATATGTTTCATAATGTATGCATATTTTGTATATCTATGTAAACCATGTACCATCCTGATTTACTGATAAATATATTAAATCTTGGCAGTTTCTATGCACCTAAGCTAAATAACTGAGTAAATTGGACCTTGGTCAGAGGTTTATGGAGGAGTAATCACTGGATCCATATGATGATTCTATACTAATACATGGCAGACCGTCATTAAAGCAGCAGTCATTTCAATAGTTTTCATTCATTCGTTAAAGTAGTAAAGGACAGTTCTGAGTATTGTGGTACAGCCTATCTCATAACTTGGCTTTGTAAATCATTTTGTAGGTCAAAGAAATGAAATAACTTGTTGACTGAAAATGAGTTTAAAGCTTTGGATGGGGTTGGGGGCTGGCATAATGGTTAAGGTGTTTACCTCACCGTCAAGCAGTACAGAGTTTGATCCTCACTTAGGATACCTGTCAATTGTACAGATTTTCACAGAATGTTCAGATTTTTGCCTCATGTTTTTGGTCTGCTTCTCATACATTTATGGTTTTTTGGCAAATCATCAGCAAGTCATTAAGGAATGAAGTTGGAAAATAATGACACAGATTTGAGTTTCAAACTTCATACCCTTCAGAAAATGTATGTCAGTGCAAAGCATGCTATTCTATCAATTTTCCAAGTTTTTAAGAGCAAAAGTTAAAAATTGTCCCTCATTTTTGGCCTTTGTCCACCCATTATTTCTGGATTTGTCCAGATTTCTTGCTCTAAGAGGTTGAGAGGTATTCACTAAGGGGAAATTGACTTGGCTGAAAATAGTCCAAAAAGGGCAGCTGTGAAACCTGTGATGGCATTGGAGAAAGGGTGTTCTCTACAACAGTGCAAAGTCCCTTGGCTGTTTGTTTCATCTTTCTTTCTTCCATTATTCCTTAGTAGATCAGGCATTAGAGAAGTTGACAGATCTTTTAAACTCTGGTAGCAGTGCGGAACTGGTTAGGATGCTTCCCATAACGTCTATAGAAAATGTCTATTTAGTCTTTTGTAACTTTGGCTACGTTGACACTATGGACAGAGAAACAAGCTCAGCTGTATATTTGTAAAGAAAAATGTTTCAGAATTTAGTTTTATAAGGATAAAGTCAGGTAAGCCCCTGCATACCCACTTTCTAGGGAGATGTTCTCTTTTGGCTAGCCTCTCGAGACATGTTTTTGAAAACTTCCAAAACATGAAAGAAGCTGTGATGTCCCCCTTCTGAGCAAGTAATCAAAGAGTCTGAATCCTCACCGCTGACACTAGTGAGGTACATTTACTTGATTACCGGCCAAGAAGGGGGGACATTACATTATTGGTGAGCAGTGGTGTGATATTAATTGAACTTCTGTAGCCTGTAGGCATTTGTCACTGAAGGTGTGTGTACTCTGAGCAGCCACAAGGTGAACATACAGAGTTTAATTTTCACGACAGTTATATTTTTTGTTAGTTTAGTTAGAGAAAGCAGGCAAAGATGTTAGCAGAGGATTATGGCAAGCTGACAAAAAAACACTTGGCCAAGGTGTGTGAAGCTAAAGGACTGCTGCATGCCATCCTTACTAAAAAGGAAATGATTTCAGCCTTAGTCACAGCTCAGACCAGCAACCAGGAGGATAACCAGTCTGGTGATGGGAATTTGCAGCCCTCTGAAACAGGATAGTTCACCTTTTTTTCAGAGGACTTAAAAATCTGTCTGGAGTTAGAGACTTGAACTAGAGGCCAAACATTTAGAATTAAAATCAGCAGAGAGACTGTGGTGTTTGGAGATCGAAGAAAATGAGAGACTGCAGTGTTTGAAGGCTGAAGAAAATGAAAAGCACCATCAACATGAGAGGGAGATGCTGACTCTTTGACAGGAACATGGAGGTAATGGGGAAGGGAATAACCAAACCCCAGAAGCATTGTCAGTAAATTTCTTCCACAGTTTTACAGAGGGTGATGATTTTGATTGTTTTATTCATATATTTGAAAGAGTATGTAAACAGTATAATGTTGACCAAAGGCTCTGGATATGTTTCCTGACACCCCCCCCCCCCTTACTCCATGGTAAAGCTGTAACTGCTGTTTCTAAATTGTCTGATATTGATTGTTTAAACTATGATAAAGTAAAATAATGGTTACTGGAGTGTTTTAAGTTAACACCTGAAGCTTACAGAAAAACGTTTTGTTTTTTCCTCAAATATTTTTTTTATTTTCAATTGGAATAACATTTATATGATATTTTTAAATATAATTTTAAAAAACTATATACAATATTTACAATAGCCTGACTTTCAGTTATAATCACTTTACGTTATTAAATATAGAATTAACAGATCAGTTATCAGAGATACAATGTTGATTATTGCAGAGTGTCCAACAAAGATATAACTTTCTTCCAAGGATTATTTACCAATAGTTCTTTGATTTTTATTTCCACCGATGCAGTTGTCTTCAGTAAAGTGTAGAATTTTTCCAAGGTCGGGGGTGTATTTGAATTCCACCTTCTGGTTACGCATTTCCTAGATATAGCAAGTATTGTCTGTCCATAACAAATACATATCTGTCTTATTCAGGTAGGGACCTTCATATACATTTAGTATAATCAATACTTTAGTTACAGTAAAGGATTCATTAAACAAAGCCTGTAAAAAATGATTGATTCCATTCCATTATGATTTAATTTTATTACATTCATGTAAAATATGAATCCAGTCTGCTTTATTTGACTTTTCACACCTCCAGCAAAAACCATTTGTGGTAGTACTGATCTTTTTAATTCTATTTGGTGTTAAAAATGCTTTATGTAAGTATTTCCAGTTAAAATTTTCCAGTACTGTGTGTTAGAGGTGTAATTAACTGATAGTAGGATGTTAGTTTTAATTTCTTCTGTTAACTGCAATGACTGACCTTTTGTTAAGAATTGTGAGTATGATGGTTTGAGAATTGTTTTATATGTTATTAACTCTTTATATAGATTTGAAATGGAATTTTTCCTTTAACTATTTTATATAAATTCATACAGAAAGCTTATTAGATTTGGAATATCTTTAAATGAGGAATTATTAATTAATCTGCATAAATCTTGCATGTACATTAGAATGTTTTGTAAGGTTAACCAGTCCTGTGTTGGAATATTGTAAGCAGTTTTTATAATATGTATATCTAAAACATTTAATTTATTTACACATTGAAACCAGCATAAGAATCCATTTTGTTGCCAGGAGGTTATTGTTTCCCTATATATTTTGTGAAGAAAGTTCTTAGTGATGGTAAATGGGGTTAAAAGGTCAAACCAAAGTTTTAGATCTATGTTTGCATTGATAAGTTTCCTAAAGGAAGTGATGTAATGATTAATCAGTGTTGTTTTAGAAGGTTTTGTTATATTACATTGTAGACTTATGCATAGTATGTACCAGGGTCTGTTTGATTTGTCTACTATTAAAATTTCTTAACAGATTAAATTCATTTGTTAATATAGCCGTTGCAAATTCTTTCCAGTTGGCAAAATAATTTGGGTTTATCCAGTTTATTTGTTGGGAGGGTGGCCTAATGGTTAAGGTGTTTGCCTTACAAACACAAGGTGCAGGATTTGAGTCTCACAAGGGATAAGTGGCTAGGTTAAAATGGCACGCAAGGGCAATTAGCTTAGTAGTAATCTATGAACCTATTGTAGTTTTAAGCACAGATGCTTTTATATGTTTCTATTTCTGGGAAGTTCGATCCTCCTTGTTTCCAGGGTCTAATGTGATGAGTTAGAGCTACCCTATTCTTTTTGGAATACCATAACATTTTATTAAACATGAGTTTATTTCTTTAAGAATGCATCTTTCAGGAATTAACTGTATTGCTAATGCTACATATAGTATTTTTGGCATTAAGGCCATTTTTATTAATTGTAATCTGTCTTCAAAAGTTAATATAATTTTGTTCCATATATATATTTTTATTGTTTCAATAATGTTTTTATAATTTATTAATATTGTTTCGTTTATTTTTTTGCATAACACTATTCCTAAATAATTTGGCGTAAGTTCTTGTTTTCCTATGATGGATTTATCTAACTTGTAGTTCTTTTTTTTTTTTTTTTTTAATTTAAAAATAGAAATTTTGATTTTGATCTATTAAAGTGTAGACCTGAAATCTTATAAAATTTCTCCAATGCTTCTTCTAGCCATCCTAATGACACTCTGGAGTTTGATATGGTTAATAAAATATCATCAGCAAAAAGCATTATTTTAGATATTTACTGGTCATGGACTTCTATTCCTTTTATTCTTGGATTATTGTGCATTATTTCTGCAAGTATTTCTATAGCCAAAGCAAATAAAATAGGAGAAAGGAGGCATCCTTGTTCATAGGTTCATAGGTAGATACTAGGCTATCTGCCCTAGGGCATTTATATGCCTAGCCAGAGTGTATTTGGCTTCTGCCTCCCTATCAGATTAGCCAACTGTGCCTCGGTAAAGTATTATTTTTACACACACAAAAATAAAATTCAATGTTATCAGAGAATATGGTATGACTACTATAATCAAAATAAAAAAAAAGAAGCAAAATGTTTCTTCCAACAATAACATGAAATGGATTTAACATTCTTATTATTAAATACTAATGGCTTAAATAATGCAAATAATTGATCAAACTTACTAAAATATTTATATTTAAATAAGGCACAAGTAGTATTTCTTCAGGAAATGCATTTTAAGACTAATGGTAGCTTTATTTAGAACTCTAAGGACTACACAGTCTTAGCTCAATCCTCATATAGAACAAAGACAAAAGGAGTATCAATTCTCTGGAAGAAAAACATAATCACTCCAAAAGTTATTTATAAATATGAAGACAAAGAAGGTCCACTAGCATTTGTTATAACTAAATTTAAGAACATAATATGGACCTTAGCTAATCTTTATTGGTTCCCAGGAATTGGAGCAGGAACGGTTAAAAATACCTAGATTTTATTTCCAACAATTATAAAGGAAATCTTATACTGGGAAGAGACTAATTGTACCTTAGAAGCTTCTGAAACCACCAAGAAATCTTTTCGCATAGCAACTATTTCATAATCCTTAAAAAGATGAATTGATTCATTTAATTTAATAGACACTTTTGAAGTAAAATATGATAGATCCTTATTATTTTCATATAAAGACCATTGATTTGGAACACAAACAAAAAGAGACAAATTATTTCTAGTTCAAGATTTACAAACAAAAATCCTAAACTTCTCAATAGTTCCATGCCCCTTCTCAAATCATGACTCTCTGATAATGAAGCTCCAGCTAGAGTTTAAACCTTTAATCCTCTCAACTAGAATTCCATCATATATCATGAAAATTAAAGAATTCAGACCCTGGATGTTGTCAGAACTACAATTATTTCTTGAAATTAATTATACAACAGAAATCAGTAGAGTCATGGTTTGGGACTCATTAAAATCACATTTATTTGGCAAGACCCTTAGCTGGTACAAAAACAAAGTCAGAGAGTGGGAATTTGAATCATTAGACTTGCAAACCAGACTTCTGACAGCAAAATCTAAACAAAATCAGAATTGTCCAGAAGTCAAAAAAGAAATAGAGGAATTAAATACAAAATATAATGAAATTCTAACACACAAAACTTGTCTAGCCTTGGAAAAATTAAAAAATAAACTCATTAGCCACCTCCCTCTGATATCTACATAATGTATCTAAAAGAATTAAAATACAACCTAAAGCAAATCACAATAGTAGTATGTATCATGAAAAGAAAGGGAAAAAAGTATCAGATATAGGAGACATCCTTGAAGCATTTCAGTTCCATTATATGGAACACTTTAAAAAAGAAGATTTAGATACGAACCAAATAAACTTAGATAAAACCTTATCAATATAAAACAATTCCTGTAAACTTAAAACTAGACCTACAAAAACCTATATCCTACAAAGAAATTGTTGACAAGATAAAAGAAAGTAAATCTAACAAAGCTCCAGGGATAGATGGTATAATTATGGAACTTTACAAACTCTTCCCTTCAACAGTAATCTCCCTTTTTCATAAAACTTTGCTAGAAGCCCAGTCAGAAGCAAAAATACCACCCTCATGGAAATATTCTCTCATAACACCAGTTCTAAAAGATAATAAACCATCAGACCTTTGCACCTCATACAGACCTATATCATTACTGAATAATGATTACAAAATATTCATGTCAATCCTAGCTAACAGAATGAAAATCCCACTTTCAAAGACAATTATTAATGATCAAACTGGATTTTTATATAACAGGCACACACATGATAATATTAAAAGGATACTTACTCTTATATATTATGTGAATAAAGAAGATAGACAAACACTTGTAATCAGATCATAGAAAAAGCCTTTGATTCCCTCAACTGGGAATATCTATTTAAAACTTTAGCATTATTTGAATTTCCTCCTTCCTTCATCTTATTACTAAAAAACATATATATTAATAACTTAGCCTACATTAAATTAGGTCCTTTCACCTCAGAATCTATCCATATAATGAAAGGTACTAAACAACCAGTTCCCTATACTAATCTGGTATGTCCAAGGGTCAGTTTCAAGGTTACTCTCCAGTCCAGCTGGTGAATCTGGGAATTTTGAGGCAATGTTGCAGTTGCCTTATGTACACAGACAACTCTCTCCTCCTTCCAACAAACTCTAATACATGTGAGAGATGCAGTTACACAGCCAAACTGGAGGCAGAGCTCTCTCAACCCAAGACTGGCACACTCAGTCAAGAGGAAAAGGTAACCACCCACACCACAAATCCAGTCTCACACAGACCTATTGCATCTGCATACCCAACACATAAACACACAAAAACATACTCGGAGGCTCTAAATAAAAATCTGCCTAAACAGCAAAGACCTCCTAAGCAGATATCCAAGCAACAGCCACCCCTCAACAATACCCACGAATCACATATTTCACAAAATCAGTGTGCCTCACAGTCACAGCCCTTAAGGCCAAACAACACACCAAATACACTTGTTATAGGGGACTGTATTGTCCGGCACACTGATGTCCCACTCACCAGACTGAACAAGGAGAAGGTCACTGTAAGCTGCCTGTCGGGTGCCAGGATCCGCCACATAACACAAGCACTCAGGTCACGCAGGTCACTCCAAAGCAAATACAAGTATGACTCATCATTGTCCATGCTGGTGTGAATGACCTGAGACATACCTCCCTGGACTACATGCATAGAGACATAGAGGAGCTCTCTGACCATGTAGCCCAGGCTGGTATGACCCTGACTTTGAGTAGCATCTTGCCCTCACCAAGAATGATGCCACAGTATAAAGACAAAATGATCAGTTTCAACAATTGGCTAAAGTATTGGTGTCATTCAAAGGGGATCCAGTGTCTGTCAGCCTGGGATGACATGCTCAACAAGCCACGTTGCTTCACTAGGGACGACTTGCACCTGTCACCCTTAGGCTTTCGTATACTGGCCAAGGCTCTTGCCACCCCCATAGTGCCTTTTTTAGGCAAGGCTCAAAGGACAAACCCACCTCCATAGACAACCCAAGGATAAAAAAACTAAAGGTAATGCTACTCAGAAGTCTAAACCTCAAGATGCACGCACTCGAGGCTCTCCTCAGTATGGAGAAAATCGATGTCTGTGCAGTAACAGAAACCTGGTTCAAGGCTCCTGAGAGCACCCCAGTACTACCAGGTTATAACTCATACCATGCGTTTCGGCCCCAAAACTCGGACCGAAGCACAAAGGAGGAGTATCTATATTCATCAAAGATACCTACATCTCCAGGTTAGTGGCACTGCACGAAGCATCGGAAACCATCCATGTGCAACTAACAGCTGGCAAAACTGCCTTTCAGTTTGTAGCCTGCTACAGAACACCCTCCCTATTACAGGAACCCCACTTAGCATTCATGAGACCACTGGAGAATATGAAGGTCTCTCCAAACATTATGTTATTGGGTGACTTCAACTACCCAAACATTGACTGGGAAAACTACTCAAGCCCAAACACCCTCGCCCATCGGTTCCTTGAATTTATAAACTCTAAGGCGATGGAACAACTGGTCACCACTCCCACAAGAGGGAACAACATATTGGTCCTGGTCATCACCAACATGGGGACTCTATGGTCCACACCAGAGGTAAACCCCTCATTGGTAAGATCAGACCATAAACAAATTTCCCTGGACATCCATATCCCGTCCCCACCCCCAGGCAAGGAAATCACTGTAAAGAATTTCTCAAAAGCCAACTTTGCACTTCTCAAGACTGAGGTGGAATCCTTCAAAGCCCCCAGGCCAGAGGATAATACAGCCCAATCCGCAGAATCCTTTACAAATGCATTCTACAAGCACTTGCAGGAATGCATGGATTGTGCTATCCCAAATAAAACCAAGACTCACTCCTCCAAAAACAGGAGACCGGTCTGGTGGACCCCGGCCGTAAATAAGCTATACAACATAAGGAGGAAGCTACTACATGACAGAGCAAAATCCCAAGAAGGGAAGGCATCTCTGATAAGTATTAGCAAGAAACTTCAATCCCTCATAAAATCATCAAAGGCCAGTTTCGAAAGAAAAATTGCCTTAGACACTAAAGATAATCACAAGGCCTTCTTTAGTTATGTCAGGAACATGGGTGGAAACTCCCAGATATTCTCTGAATTGTTGCATAATGGTACAAAATATACCGAACGTACAGACATAGCCAACATCCTGGCAGACAGATTCAGCGCAATCTCCCCCCCCCCTTCCCCCCAAAGGAGCAAATGCCTATCCCAACTGAATGTAACCTCCCTGACATCACAGATGCACAGGTGAAAGCTGCCCTCTCCAAAGCAAAAAACACAGCATCTATTGGACTGGACGGTGTCCCAGGCTGTGTCTTGCACGAGCTCCAAGACGAACTGAACCGCCACATTAAGTCACTATTCAAACTTAGCCTTACTACAGGATATGTACCCAAACAATGGCGTACAGCTACAGTGGTCCCACTCCATAAAGGTGTTGCCACAATAGACCCCGGGAACTATCGCCCCATAAGCCTGACTAGTCTGGTCTGTAAAGCTATGGAGCGTATTATCATGGAACTCAAACAAAGACATTGGGAGCCTCCAGACACTGGACCCTACCCAATTCGGCTTTGTTAAGGGCAGATAGTTTTAAGCACAGATGCTTTTATATGTTTCTATTTCTGGGAAGTTCGATCCTCCTTGTTTCCAGGGTCTAATGTGATGAGTTAGAGCTACCCTATTCTTTTTGGAATACCATAACATTTTATTAAACATGAGTTTATTTCTTTAAGAATGCATCTTTCAGGAATTAACTGTATTGCTAATACTACATATAGTATTTTTGGCAATAAGACCATTTTTATTAATTGCAATCTGTCTTCAAAAGTTAATATAATTTTGTTCCACTTTTCTATATATATATTTTTATTGTTTCAATAATGTTGTTATAATTTATTAATATTGTTTGTTTATTTTTTTGCATAACACTATTCCTAAATAATTTGGCGTAAGTTCTTGTTTTCCTGTGATGGATTTATCTGTAACTTGTAGTTCTTTTTTTTTTTAATTTAAAAATAGAAATTTTGATTTTGATCTATTAAAGTGTAGCCCTGAAATCTTATAAAATTTCTCCAATGCTTCTTCTAGCCCTCCTAATGACACTCTGGAGTTTGATATGGTTAATAAAATATCATCAGTAAAAAGCATTATTTTAGATATTTACTGGTCATGGACTTCTATTCCTTTTATTCTTGGATTATTGTGTATTATTTCTGCAAGTATGTCTATAGCCAAAGCAAGTAAAATAAGAGAAAGGAGGCATCCTTGTTCATAGGTTCATAGGTAGATACTAGGCTATCTGCCCTAGGGCATTTATAAGCCTAGCGAGAGTGTATTTGGCTTCCGCCTCCCTATTAGATTAGCCTACTGTGCCTCTGTAAAGTAGGTCACAGAAGGTACCCTTTTAAGATTACTTTACTATGCCTCTGTCTAGCAGGGACACAGAAGAGATCCCAGGGGTGAACTTGCGATTTCCCATCCACGCGTCCAGATTTCGCTTGAAGAGGGTCAACGAGGGGCTATGTCTAACATGAATTGGGATTCTATTCCAGAGTGATGGGTGCCTCTGGGAAATGAATCTGTCCCTCCAGCATGTCCTGTTTATTTCTGTGCCAAGGTTTAGGTCCCTGGAGCGTGTAGCTCTAAGGGACTTGGATTTTTTGAGGTGGAGCATGTCCATTAATTCTGGGTTTGACATGGCTTTGTACGTCAGGCATAGATTGCCTCTGAGTAGGTGGTAAGCAACTGAGTAGAGCTGGAGTTTCTTTAGTCGAGCTGCATAGGACATCTGTTTGTAGCCCATGATCCTCTTGGTGAGGTACTTTTGGGGTCTCTCCAGTTGCTGCAGGTGTCTGGTAAGGTACATCCCAAAAGGGGCATTGTATTCAATTATGGGCCTGATGAGTGATGAGTAGAGGGGCACAATGACCTCTCTTGATCTAGATGCGAACCCTTTCATGATAAGGTGGGCTATATAGAAGATCTTTCTAACCAGTTCGGCAACGTGATTATCAAAGGAGAGATTACTATCTACGTTGGTCCCCAAATCTCTAATTACTTCTTCCATACTTAATGAATTACCACCTATGTGGTAATTTGTGGGCACCTTGTTTTCCCAAAGGGGATGACTATGCACTTTTTAGCATTTAGCTTGAGGACGTGGCTCTGGCACCAAGCATCTGTCTCTGTGAGACCCTTTTGGAGGATGCTTGTGTCAGCTGGAGATTCGATTATGGCCCCCAGTTTGCAGTCATCTGCGAACTTTGTCAGCCATAATCCCCCCGTGTTAGCCTGAACCTCAGAGAAGTATATACCGAACAAGAGAGGTCCCAGAACTGAGCCCTGTGGGACACCACTTGTAATTGGTTTGGATTCGGACATGGCACCTGCGATTCTGACCATGTGGGTTCTATCTCTGAGCCAGTTTGCAACCCATCTTGTGATATAGGGGTTGATATTTAAGCTGGTAAGCTTATTTATGATGCCCAAGTGGGGTATTGTGTCGAAGGCTTTTGCGAGGTCCAGGTAGGCTGTGTGGACTACCTTGCCCTCATCTATGGCTTTGGTAACTGTTTTAAAGAAATCAACTAAGTTTAAGAGGCAAGATCTGCCCTTAACAAAGCCGAATTGGGTAGGGTCCAGTGTCTGGAGGCTCCCAATGTCTTTGTTTGAGTTCCATGATAATACGCTCCATAGCTTTACAGACCAGACTAGTCAGGCTTATGGGGCGATAGTTTCCGGCGTCTATTGTGGCAACACCTTTATGGAGTGGGACCACTGTAGCTGTTCGCCATTGTTTGGGTACATATCCTGTAGTAAGGCTAAGTTTGAATAGTGACTTAATGTGACGGTTCAGTTCGTCTTGGAGCTCGTGCAAGACACAGCCTGGGACACCGTCCAGTCCCATAGATGCTGTGTTTTTTGCTTTGGAGAGGGCAGCTTTCACCTGTGCATCTGTGAGGTCAGGGAGGTTACATTCAGTTGGGATAGGCATTTGCTCCTTTGGGGGGAAGGGGGGGGGGGTTTGTGCTGAATCTGTCTGCCAGGATGTTGGCTATGTCTGTAGGTTTGGTATATTTTGTACCATTATGCGACAATTCAGAGCATATCTGGGAGTTTCCACCCATGTTCCTGACATAACTAAAGATGGCCTTGTGATTATCTTTAGTGTCTAAGGCAATTTTTCTTTCGAAACTGGCCTTTGATGATTTTATGAGGGATTGAAGTTTCTTGCTAATACTCATCAGAGATGCCTTCCCTTCTTGGGATTTTGCTCTGTCATGTAGTAGCTTCCTCCTTATGTTGTATAGCTCATTTATGGCCGGGGTCCACCAGACCGGTCTCCTGTTTTTGGAGGAGTGAGTCTTGGTTTTATTTGGGATAGCACAATCCATGCATTCCTGCAAGTGCTCGTAGAATGCATTTGTAAAGGATTCTGCGGATTGGGCTGTATTATCCTCTGGCCCGGGGGCTTTGAAGGATTCCACCTCAGTCCTGAGAAGTGCAAAGTTGGCTTTTGAGAAATTCTTTACAGTGATTTCCTTGCCTGGGGGTGGCGACGGGATATGGATGTCCAGGGAAATTTGTTTATGGTCTGATCTTACCAATGAGGGGTTTACCTCTGGTGTGGACCATAGAGTCCCCATGTTGGTGATGACCAGGTCTTGTTCCCTCTTGTGGGAGTGGTGACCAGTTGTTCCATCACCTTAGAGTTTATAAATTCAAGGAACCGATGGGCGAGGGTGTTTGGGCTTGAGTAGTTTTCCCAGTCAATGTTTGGGTAGTTGAAGTCACCCAATAACATAGTGTTTGGAGAGACCTTCATATTCTCCAGTGTTCTCAGGAATGCTAAGTGGGGTTCCTGTAATAGGGAGGGTGTTCTGTTGCAGGCTACAAACTGAAAGGCAGTTTTGCCCGCTGTTAGTTGCACATGGATGGTTTCCGATGCTTCGTGCAGTGCCACTAACCTGGAGATGTAGGTATCTTTGATGAATATAGATACTCCCCCTCCTTTTGTGCTTCGGTCCGAGTTTTGGGGCCGAAACGCATGGTATGAGTTATAACCTGGTAGTACTGGGGTGCTCTCAGGAGCCTTGAACCAGGTTTCTGTTACTGCACAGACATCGATTTTCTCCATACTGAGGAGAGCCTCGAGTGCGTGCATCTTGAGGTTTAGACTTCTGAGTAGCATTACCTTTAGTTTTTTTATCCTTGGGTTGTCTATGGAGGTGGGTTTGTCCTTTGAGCCTTGCCTAAAAAAGGCACTATGGGGGTGGCAAGAGCCTTGGCCAGTATACGAAAGCCTAAGGGTGACAGGTGCAAATCGTCCCTAGCGAAGCAACGTGGCTTGTTGAGCATGTCATCTCAGGCTGACAGACACAGGATCCCCTTTGAATGACACCAATACTTTAGCCAATTGTTGAAACTGATCATTTTGTCTTTATACTGTGGCATCATTCTTGGTGAGGGCAAGATGCTACTCAAAGTCAGGGTCATGCCAGCCTGGGCTACATGGTCAGAGAGCTCCTCTATGTCTCTTTTCATGTAGTCCAGGGAGGTATGTCTCAGGTCATTCACACCAGCATGGACAATGATGAGTCATACTTGTACTTGCTTTGGAGTGACCTGAGTGACCTGAGTGCTTGTGTTATGTGGCGGATCCTGGCACCCGACAGGCAGCTTACAGTGACCTTCTCCTTGTTCAGTCTGGTGAGCGGGACGTCAGTGTGCCAGACAATAGAGTCCCCTATAACAAGTGTATTTGGTGTGTTGTTTGGCCTTAAGGGCTGTGACTGTGAGGCACACTGATTTTGTGAGATATGTGATTCGTGGGTATTGTTGAGGGGTGGCTGTTGCTTGGATATCTGCTTAGGAGGTCTTTGCTGTTTAGGCAGATTTTTATTTAGAGCCTCCGAGTATGTTTTTGTGTGTTTATGTGTTGGGTATGCAGATGCAATAGGTCTGTGTGAGACTGGATTTGTGGTGTGGGTGGTTACCTTTTCCTCTTGACTGAGTGTGCCAGTCTTGGGTTGAGAGAGCTCTGCCTCCAGTTTGGCTGTGTAACTGCATCTCTCACATGTATTAGAGTTTGTTGGAAGGAGGAAAGAGTTGTCTGTGTACATAAGGCAACTGTAACATTGCCTCAAAATTCCCAGATTCACCAGCTGGACTGGAGAGTAACCTTGAAACTGACCCTTGGACATACCAGATTAGTATGGGAACTGGTTGTTTAGTACCTTTCATTATATGGATAGATTCTGAGGTGAAAGGATGTAATTTAATGTAGGCAAAGTTATTAATATATATGTTTTTAGTAATAAGATGAAGGGAGGAGGAAATTCAAATAATGCTAAAGTTTTAAATGGATATTCCCAGTTGAGGGAATCAAAGGCTTTTTCTATGTCTAATCTGATTACAAGTGTTTCTCTATCTTCTTTATTCACATAATCCATAAGAGTAAGTATCCTTTTAATATTATCATGTGTGTGCCTGTTATATAAAAATCCAGTTTGATCATTAATAATTGTCTTTGAAAGTGGGATTTTCATTCTGTTAGCTAGGATTGACATGAATATTTTGTAATCATTATTCAGTAATGATATAGGTCTGTATGAGGTGCAAAGGTCTGATGGTTTATTATCTTTTAGAACTGGTGTTATGAGAGAATATTTCCATGAGGGTGGTATTTTTGCTTCTGACTGGGCTTCTAGCAAAGTTTTATGAAAAAGGGAGATTACTGTTGAAGGGAAGCGTGTGTAAATTTCCATAATTATACCATCTATCCCTGGAGCTTTGTTAGATTTACTTTCTTTTATCTTGTCAACAATTTCTTTGTAGGGTATAGGTTTTTGTAGGTCTAGTTTTAAGTTTTCAGGAATTGTTTTATATTGATAAAGTGTGTATCTAAGTTTATTTGGTTGGTTTCTAAATCGTCTTTTTTGAAGTGTTCCATATAATGGAACCAAAATGCTTCAAGGATGTCTCCTATATCTGATACTTTTTTCCCTTTCTTTTCATGATATGTACTACTAATGTGATTTGCTTTAGATTGTATTTTAATTCTTTTAGATAAGTTATGTAGATATCTGGGGGATATGGCTAATGAGTTTATTTTTTAATTTTTCCAAGGCTAGACAAGTTTTGTGTGTTAGAATTTCGTTATATTTTTTATTTAATTCCTCTATTTCTTTTTTTACTTCTGGACAATTCTGATTTTGTTTAGATTTTGCTGTCAGAAGTCTGGTTTGCAAGTCTAATGATTCAAATTCCCACTCTCTAACTTTGTTTTTGTACCAGCTAAGGGTCTTGCCAAATAAATGTGCTTTTAATGAGTCCCAAACCATGACTCTACTGATTTCTGTTGTATAATTAATTTCAAGAAATAATTGTAGTTCTGACAACATCCAGGGTCTGAATTCTTTAATTTTCATGATATATGATGGAATTCTAGTTGAGAGGATTAAAGGTTTAAACTCTAGTTGGAGCTTCATTATCAGAGAGTCATGATTTGAGAAGGGGCATGGAACTATTGAGAAGTTTAGGATTTTTGTTTGTAAATCTTGAACTACAAATAATTTGTCTCTTCTGGTTTGTGTTCCAAATCAATGGTCTTTATGTGAAAATAATAAGGATCTATCATATTTTACTTTAAAAGTATCTATTAAATTAAATGAATCAATCCATCTTTTTAAGGATTTTGAAATAGTTGCTATGCGAAAAGATTTCTTGGTGGTTTCAGAAGCTTCTAAGGTACAATTAGTCTCCTCCCAGTATAAGATTTCCTTTATAATTGTTGGAAATAAAATCTGGGTATTTTTAACAGTTCCTGCTCCAATTCCTGGGAACCAATATAGATTAGCTAAGGTCCATATTCTGTTATTAAATTTAGTTATAACAAATGCTAGTGGACCTTCTTTGTCTTCATATTTATTAATAACTTTTGGAGTGATTATGTTTTTTTTCCAGAGAATTGATACTCCTTTTGTCTTTGTTCTATATGAGGATTGAGCTAAGACTGTGTAGTCCTTAGAGTTCCAAATAAAGCTATCATTAGTCTTAAAATGTGTTTCCTGGAGAAATCCTACTTGTGCCTTATTTAGATTTAAATATTTTAGTGAGTCTGATCTTTTATTTGCATTATTTAAGCCATTAGTATTTAATAATAAGAATGTTAAATCCATTTCATGTTATTGTTGGAAGAAACATTTTGCTTCTTTTTTTATTTTGATTATAGTAATCGTACCATATTCTCTGATAACACTGAATTTTATTTTTGTGTGTAAACTTGGGAGTGTAATTTAATTTTCTTTCTTCTTTAAATACAACTAGGGTAAAATTCTGGTCAGGCTTTAAAAATGTACTTCTATAAAACATTAATTCTAAAGTATCAAATGCAAGTAAATATGAATTTCCCATTAAACATGGAATGAAAGTCATTCCTAATCCAATAGATAAAGATAGATCTATTGAATTATCACTCATACCTTTAACCAACAATATCAACTGAGCTCCATATGTTAAATTATTATATGAAGAATTTTCTTAAGAGATATGAAATTCTACATTATTCTGTTATTGTTCTATAGTATTTTATATATCAGGATGGAATGCTAGTAGCGTAAACATTTATTATGTTGAGTTAGAAAATATCCAATATTTAGTTATCCTTAAGAGATTCCAAATATGACAGATGTGTAATTTTGGATAAATTAAATGCAACAGAGGAGCATACACTAAATAAGCCAACAAAGATTATTACTAAAATAGATTGACTAAAAGGATTCTGCAGGAGACAATGAGTTATTACCAATGAAATATGAATTTACTATAGGTGTACTATCTTCTTTTATTTTCCCACACTTCAGCTCACCAACTTCAACTTACACTTATGAAAAGACATGGCTTATCAGTGGTATCCTGACTCTGAGTAGAGGCACCCTACATTCTAGTGTACAGTGCTTTTACATATTTATAGATTTACAAAGCAGAGTCTAAGAATGAACTATGATCACCCTGACAATTCCCATTCTGCATAGGGCACCTCCTGCTTCCAGAATGGGTAATCACATCAGGTCTAGAATTAATGTGAAGGCACCTATATGGTAATCAAGACTTACCTTAGGTAAGTATTAATCAAATAGTATTTAGAGCATCTTAGAGAGTTCACTGGGCAGTTAGAATACTCTTAAGCCTCTCCTCCCTTGACCAAAAACAGAGATTTCCCTTCCCTTTCTTCCCCTTGTTTTAAATCAGTACTAATAAAAGAAATTCAGCAAACATAGGTAAACAGAGCTAACATTCAGTAGTCCGTCTTGTACATGACTCACAATCCATTAAACAAGTCGGTGACTAACATCACTTTAGTAAACATTATAAAGACAAATTAGAAATAATTTCCTAGCTGTGATCTGTAGTGAGAGTAGGGAACAGGTGGAGGAGAGACCCTGGAGAGGTGGAGATGTGCTCTAGAGAGAAGAGGAATGAAAGTCAGCAGGACTAAGACAGAATATATGTGTGTGAATGAGAGGGAGGACAGAGGAATGGTGAGGATGCAGGGAGTAGAGGTGGCAAAGGTGAATGAGTTTAAGTACTTGGGATCAACAGTTCAGAGTAATGGTGAGTGTGGAAGAGAAGTGAAGAAGAGAGTGCAGGCATAATGGAGTGGGTGGAGAAGAGTGTCAGGAGTGATTTGTGACAGACGAGTACCAGTAAGAGTGAAAGGGAAGGTCTACAAGAGGGTAGTGAGACCAGCTGTGTTATACGGGTTGGAGACAATGGCATTGACAAAAAGGCAGGAGTCAGAGCTTGACGTGGCAGAGTTGAAAATGTTAAGATTTGCACTGGGTGTGACGAGGATGGACAGGATTAGGAATAAGTTTATTAGAGGGTCAGCCCAGGTTGGAAGGTTTGGAGACAAAGCCAGAGAGGCAAGATTATGTTGGTTTGGATGTGTGCTGAGGAGGGATGCAGAGTATGTTGGGAAAAGGATGCTAAGGATGAAGCTGCCAGGTAACAGGAAAAGAGGAAGGCCTAAGTTAAGGTTTATGGATGTGGTAAGAGAGGACATGCAGGTGGTTGGTGTGACAGAGCAAGATGCAGAGGACAGGAAGAAATGGAAACAGTTGATCTGCTGTGGCGACCCGTAATGGGAGCAACCGAAAGAAGAAGAAATAATTTCCTAGCTCTTTAAAGTTTCTGATAAAGCAGAAAGTTAACAAAAAGCTATTTTGACTAAAAGTATAAAGCATTTAAATTTTTCCTTCCATGTATACATTCCTACTTATATTGTAGTGTCAATAGCTGTCTTTGAAATCTGTATAGTACTTCACTTCTTCAAATCATTCCTTAGAAAAACATTTTGAGAGTATAGGTGCAAGGCAGATGAAACTGTATTTGATTATATGGGTCTATACTGAATGTTCGAACATTCAGAATTTTGAGTCTCATATGGTTGACACCATATGATCGGATGTTTGAATGTTGCAGTGGAGATCTCCGTACAGCACAGAATGAGAAGATTTCCTTTTTATGCTCTGTATTGTGATCTCGGAGTTGGTATATTTAAAGAGCTGGGGGTGTGGGGACACAGCGCTGTATGTGGGGGATGCGGGGGGGCTTGCTCCTCTGCTTAGAGCATTCAGGTAGGTGTTTTGTGTAGTTTATTTTTTTTATTAGATGTTCGAACTTTTGAAAGTTTGATCATATGGTGTCGACCATATGACAGTCAAACTTTCAAACGTTCAATTATCTAATATAGATCTGATTATATAGCAGAGTTAATTACTCAGTTTCATAGGCGGGTGTCAGGTCACCATATTTGAAGGGCTGGCAGATATTTAGTTGAGGGAACAAGCCCTTAGCACTTTGCCTGAGGACATGAGAATCTGATTGGCAGACCCAGGAGTGTAACTCTGTAGATGAGCTGAGGGAAAAAAGGGAATCTCTACTTAGCAAGTGGGGCACCATTGTACAAGAAGGGGATACCCAGTACTGCACATGAATATAAGGGAACCCATGGTGGGCAGCCTAAACCACACCCAACAGAGTCCACCAGTAGTAGGGGAAGCCACTAGTTCAGGTGCACAGCCCAGGATCAAGGGTAATATGATTTAAATGTAACCAGTGGGGCCATGTAGATCTAGATGTCCGGGGAACAAAAGTAACCAGTGAAGCCATGTATCATCTAGATGTCCAGGGAACAAAAGTTGGGGGAGCCAGCAAATGAGAATAACTGTATGCCAGTGGTAAATTGTCTAGAGACAACAGGGGTACCAATCTATTACCTGAGTTTATATCATATCTTAGTGGATGGAAAACAGGCCACTGCTAAGAGAGACAACGTCTGACATAACCATTGTGAAGCCTGCAGTGGTTAAAGATGAGCAGTAGTTGCTTGGGCAGTCAACTCCAGTCAGAGCTTTAGGAGGGGCCTCATTCCAAATGCCTTTGGCCAGGGTTCACTTTGACTGGGAGAGTGGAAAAGGAAGCAGGCAAGTAGGTGTGTTTGAGGATATCCTTGCAGATGTCTTGATAAGGTATGATTTTGATAGTGCAGTACCTTGTGTGCATGCAGTTACATGCAGTCAGGCTTGGAGACAGACGTGTGGGTCTGGTAGCCTGAGGGAGACCCAGACAGATCCCACACCTGAAGCCAGGGCTGGTGAGGTGGCTATTTCAGGGAGGAAGCTACCCTGTAGCAGTGAGCCTCAGCTGCTCGTAGGTACTGATGTTCCCTTGGACGGAGTGACTGCAAGGGCAAAGGTGAATGGTAGTACCCAGGCTGACAGTGAGGCGCAGCTGTCAGTGGATAACCAGGCATCCTGTGGAAAGGGAGCTGGGAATGGTAATAAAGATAGAGTTGAGACTGGCTCAGCTCTCAGACCCTACATTACAAGGCTTGATGGCTCTAGCTAAGGAGGGACCTGATTCTCAAGGAAAAAGGGAGTCTGTATACTAGAACAAAGGGTTTCTGTATAGAGAGGGACCCCTGAGGGAAGGGCTAGAGGGTGAGATAATACAATAGTTGGTAGTGCTTAGAGTCTGCTGTCTGACACTTCTAGCCATAGCCCATGACATTCCTTTTGCAGGTCATATGGGCAAAAGCATACCAGGAGATATATTATGCAAAACTTTTATTGGTCTTGGATTGCAAGGGATGTAACAGGACCTGTGAGCAGTGCTAAAAAGTAGGCAAGGTAGGAAACAAGTCAAAACAACTTTGATGCCTTTGCCTGTGACTGAGGTGCTGTTTCAGAGGGTAACTATGGATATTGTGGGGCTTTTTAGTACCTCATGTTCCACAGGGAAGAATTGTATCCTGGTGGTAGCAGATTATGCTACTAGATATCCTGAGGTGGTGGCTCTGTCCTCCATCAAGGCAGAGAAAATGGCAAATGCTTTGTTAAAGATTTTCAGCAGGGTAGGTTTCCCAAGAGAAGTACTGAATGATAGATGTGCTAATTTCATGTCAGACCTGCTGGCTTGTCTGTGGGAGCACTGTGGGTGAAGCACCTAAAGACCACCCCCCAGGCTAATGGTCTTGTGGAGAGGTTAAACTCTGCACTGAAGACCATGCTATGGGCATTTGCAGACCAGTTTGAGAGAGAGTGAGAAAAATATTTGCCTCATCTGCTTTTATTTTTTTTTTTTGCATACAGAGAGGTACCCCAGGAATCCACAGGTTTTTCACTCATTGAGTTGCTATATGAGCATAGGATGAGGGGGCCTTTAGATTTGATTTGTGATGAGTGGGAGGGTGTGTGTAAATCCCACAAGGCGTCTGTTGTGGCATATGTCTTAAACCTCATGACAAGGCTTAGGGTGCTCATGAGCTTGGCAAAGGAGTACCTGGCAGGAGCCCAACAGCAGAAAAATGTCTGGTATGACAGGAATGTTCGAGCCTAGGAGTATGCTGCAAGACAGCAGGTTATGGTTCTCATTCCTGTCAGACACATTAAGCTGCAGGCAGCTTGAGAGGGACCCTTCAAAGTGATAAGGAAGGTCAGTGATGTTAGTTGTGGGAGAACTGCTAGGCAGGAGGCAGGGGCACAAATTGTATCATGTTAACTTGATGAAACCTTACCATGACACGGAGGCCCTGGTGCTGAATATTTACAGTGGCTGGCAGCAGGAGGAGTCTGAGGAGGATGTGGTCACTGATCTCCTCAGTGAGGCTCAGAATGATACCTCAGTGGAAGGGGTGGCAGTGTCCCAGCAGCTATCCTCTACCCTGGTTCAAGAAATCCAAACAGTGTTATAGGAGTTTGGGGGCATGTTCAGTGGGAAACCTGGGTGCACCCACCAGGGGCAACATCATGTGGATGCAGGACCCCAAAGGGCCTATTAAGCAGGCCCCTTACAGGGTGTCGGAATGAGCCAGGCAGACTCTGTGGGATGAGATGCAGGAAATGTTGAATATGGGGGTAGTCCAGCAGTCCTGGGCCTCCCCAGTAGTGCTGGTAGTAAAGAAGGATGGCAACACCAGGTTCTGTGTGGACTGTAGGAAACTAAATAATAAAACAGTCAGATGCTTACTCCATGCCTAGGACAGTTGAAGCCTTAGAGCGGCTGGGTGGGGCTAAGTATCTGACCATGGTTGATCTCACCAAGGGCTACTGGCAGGTGCCCTTGAATCCCACTGCTTGAGAGAGGTCAGCCTTTGTGACTCCTTTTGTATTGTACAAGTTTACAAGTTCACAAAGATGCCCTTGGGATAAAAAAATGCCCCAGCAACCTTCCAGAGCTGGTAGATCATATCCTAGTAGGAGCAAGAGATTACACACTTGTTTACCTGGATAATAATGCCATCTGCAGCCATTCCTGGCATGAGCACCTTCAGCATGTCAGGAAGGTCCTGGACAGACTACAAACTGCAACATTGACCATTAAGCTCAGTGTCAAGTGGGTATGGCAGAGGTCTCCTGCCTGGAACATAGAGTGGAGAGTGGTAAGATCAGGCCAGAACCTGACAAAGTAAAGCTATTCAGTGTGGCCTGCCCCATTACCAGAAAGCAGGTGAGGGCATTATTGGGGACAGCAGGGTACTGTAGAATGTTTGTTTCCAATTATAGTACTATAACTACTCCCCTAACAGCCATGAGAAGGAAAAAACAGGCCAGATAAGGTAGTGTAGACCCCAGCCTGCAAGCAGGCATTCCAAAAGCTTAAAGCAGTTTTGGGAGGACCCCCTGTGTTAGCCAGTCCAGATTACAGCAAATAATTTGTTGTGCAAGTGGATGCTTTGAACCATGGGGTGGGGACTGTACTCAGCCAGGTTTCCTTAGCAGGTGAAGAGGACCCAGATGTATATCTTAGCTGTAGTCTCCAACCCAGGGAGGAATGTTATGCAGCTGTAGAAAAAAAAGATTGTCTAGCCATAATATGGGCACTGCAGAAATGTCAACCCTATCTGTGTGGAAGGAAGACCACTTACCCACTTCACCTTGCCATGTTTTAGTAAATAACCAGGGAATAGTAATTCTTTAGATCAGGCAGGAGAATTTAGTGAGATTAGTAAAGAACGATTTTTCTGTATCAGTGTGAATCTATCCATCTGTGTTATTTTTAATATTGCTTGTGATTGAAACTCTGGTGCTTATTGTAAATAGCTATTTAGTATTTTTCATGTTATTTTATTATTTATTATTAAATATATTTAAACTTATCATTGTGGTTGGTCTTTTAGACAATATTTTAACCTTTGACAGTACTTATATTTATGTGGTGACACTGTGGCCGCTCCTGGAAGCCTTATTGCATTGGTCAAACACTACCATTTGTATTCGTATTAATTTTACACAGTTTAGTTTGGTACCCTTGTAAGAGCCTCAGAGTAGCTGGCTTTGGAGTGTCCTGGTGGCAGTATCTACCTTATTCTCTGGGCAGAGGGGCATAGCTAGTAAATCTGTGCCAACCTTTGTGTGTGTGAGAATCAAATCTGAGTGTGCGTGTCCGCTACATAGAGCAGGGACACAAAGCACTGGTTTCACAGAGAGGGTTGTGGAGAACTTGGCCTGGGACACTTGGCTGAGGAACTTGCTCTATAGCTGTGCCAGTGGGGAGTCTTATTGGGGACCTGGATAGAGAGAGAGTGAAACCCAGACCCCGGACTGTGTGTGTTCCTGTGTGCACTTATGGAAAGTTGTGCTTGGTGCAGAGAGCTGTATCTGGAAATACTTTGTGCATTTATTTTTGTTTCAAGTGAATGTCCCTCACTGGTGTCAATTGTGAGGATTCAAGTTCCTTGATTATTGGTCCATAGGACAGCTGTCACACAGGCTTTGACTGCTCAGAAGAGTTTGCCTGATGCCCCTAAACCCCCTTGTTTCTTCCAGACTACCATAGGTTTCTAGGACAAAGACCTTTTCTAGAAGTTAAGAGGTGTCTCTAAGCATCAGGTAGTGTTACCTTCCCCACTTATGCTGAGTCCCTGAGTCAAATCACCCAGTTGGCCTCACAGCTGGATTTTCA
The DNA here is from genome assembly GCF_019279795.1 of Protopterus annectens. Lineage (NCBI taxonomy): Eukaryota > Metazoa > Chordata > Ceratodontiformes > Protopteridae > Protopterus > Protopterus annectens. Next base: position 1,767,760,463 of record NC_056735.1, on the reverse strand, counting down.
AGTCCCTGAGGAGAATGACCCAGTTGGCTAACAGTTGCAGTCTTGCCTTATTAGGCTGCCTATGGAGGACCTTCTCTGAAGTCATTTGGGCATATCAGTTAATCAAAAGGGGTTGCTGGGCTCTAGATATGATCATGTTAAGCCACGTCTTAGTCCCTTTAGATCCTTCTCCAGAAATGGCTTTCCACAGAGCTGTTGGGACAAATTACACTTTTCTCTTTTCAAAAAATTGTAGAAGCTGTCCCTCCTTCAGCTGAAGACCCAGGATACAGCTCCAACCTAGTTCTAAAGGAGGCAGGAGATCTCCACCAAGATTTGGATCTCAGCTACTTCATTGAACACATCTGGTATCTCACATTTCACGTTGTCTCTCTCTTCTTGGATTGTTTTGCTGGACATGATGAGTGCTGTATAGCCTCTCTGTTTCTGGGACACACTCAGAAGGCATCTTTAATTTGTCTTGGGTGGAAACCATTTTTGTCTCCTTTTTCCCATGGCTTGCATTAAGAATACTATTCAGAATGGTGTCTTACTATAGACCTTCAGTTTGTTCCCTTACCTGGATGAGAAGCTACTGCTGACTCTGTTAAGAGATTATCTGGTATTCTCCAGCATTAGGTGCTATTCTGCTATACATTTTGGTGAATTTCATAAATTGGAAAAAAATCCTCTCTGAATCTGACTTTGAAAGTTAGAGATGCAAAGCTGGGTAGTCTTTATTGTCTGTTATTTCCAGCAGAGATGCCCCAAGAAGTCAAACAACTTATATTTCTGGGTATAGGACACAGTGGATGATGTAGATTTAGGTCCACCTGCATCACTTGGGACGAAAAGTGTCCACAGTCTTCATGATGTTTTTGCATCATAGTTTGGTGACTTGCCAGTAGCTACAGAATTTGTGTGCACTCACTATTCAATTTATTTTGTGTTTTTAATCAGATACCTGTAATCAAGCTTTAGAGTGGTGGTTAATTCCCACTAATCTCAATGTCAGACCCTCTTTCATGCAACAAAACCTGCCACAAGTCCTGGTATAAACCTCCCTTGCATAATAAGGAAGCTCATTTCAGTTCTTCCTTGGTCCACTAAAAGTAAAAATCCCCAAAGAAAGTTGTTTCCTTATTAGCCTGCTGAAACAACTGGTAGCATTTCTTGTCTTAAAGGCTTTGAAGGCAAGATAAGTCTGCAGTCCTTGCTGCTAGAGTCCAACAACCAATCAGTTTGGTTAAATGACAATAGAAGGGCAATGATGTTCTTGTGCCAGTAAGCAAGGTACATATGTTTGGCAACAGGCCATAGATAGAAGCATCTTTCACTGTTCATGTCTTGAAGGAATTAGTAATGGTGGAGTCCCTGAGACCCAGTAACCTGTCCTTTACTGTAGCTGAAAATGTTATCATCCTGTGTGGTCAAGAGGTTTCAGAACTGAGGCATGTTGGAGAGCAAGTCTGTTCATAACATTGAGGAAAGTGGTCCTCTCTGTTAAGTTCCAAAGAGCAGAAAGGAGTTGGTATTGGACACATTCTTTGTTCTTAAGCAAGGGAAGATTCCTGTACCACCTTTCCTGCATTCACTTGTTACATGACTGATCATGAAATAAGGTGAAAGACACAATTTCTTTGATGTATTGTTATGGTTTAGAATAGTGTGGATTCAGGCTGTTAAATGTAATGTAGGAAAATATTGCCATGTAAGCCAAGGATATTCCTTTTGTCTCAAATGGCAATTTGCCCACCTTAAGGGCATGGCTCTTAAATTACTTGTTTCTGTGGGAGTTGCTGGTGAGGATTTCTGAGATGTTAGAAGCTTTCTACTTATGAGATGTAGTAGAAGTGGAAGAGCTTTGCTACTTAGTTGAGGAGGTATGCAAACTGCTTAATTTCATTAGTCAGTGGACTGATTCAGCTACAACTGCTGGTCTTGGTTATTTCATGGTAATGATGTCTGTTTTTGGCATCACTGCACATCTTAAAATTTATGGAGAGTTGAACCATGGTCCAACACATCCTGGTTAAGCAGTGCCTCAAAGGATATCTGCATCTTCACCCGCCTTTAAAGACCCATTATTTACCTTGTAATTTGACCTTTGTCATTGCTGGTTTTGCCCATTCTCCATTCAATCTAGTTGGTTCACTGACTGTGTAAAAGTTCCCCATGTATAGATACTCTTTCTGGTGGCCATAATGTCAACAGTGGCTACTCCTACCACATGAGAATTTGATTTAAAGAAGTAGTGTAACTGCAAGTTACAATATATGAAGACTGCACAGTTACAGCTAGGGTTTTAGTGTTTAGTTTAGTGTTCTTATCCTGACTGGGAGACAATTCTACTAAAAACAAAAAGGATGAAATCTGTATATCTGGTTTCAATTGGTTTTTGTAACTTGTTTCTGTTATTCTGAAAAAAGCTGAAAAACGTATTGCGGACAAGATATGCACATCCAGTATATCCCTCAATTGTCCCTAGTTTTGCAGAATACCCTTTATTTTGGCTAATTTTTGGTCTGTCCCCAATGGACATTTTGCTTTTTTGGCAAATTGTTGAGGATTGCTTTCTCTAATAACATAATATAAGTTTCAGACTTCGTATCCTTCAGAACATGCATGCTAAAGCAAAATCTATTGTAGCCGCTTTCTAAGTATGTATGACTAGATTTTAAAATCTGTCCCTGATTTTGGGCTTTTAGCCCCCATTTTTTTGCTTTATCCTTGATGCTAAGAGGTTGAGATGCATGTGTCTGGCAGGCGTAACAAACAGCCATAATTTCTGACATCAGAAAAGACCAATAGAAATATAATAATAGTCTTTCAGCTTTTCCCAGTTAGGGGTCGCCACAGCAGATCACAGATCGGCTGATGACTGGCAGTGGATTTTTACAGTGTCGAGTTGCCAGCCCGGCATCCAACCTTCAAAGAGGGTACACCCATGCATGCACCTACCTGCATGTCTTTAACGTTCACTCAACCGCAGAGAGGACATGCCAACTCTGCATAGAAGGCACTCCAGCCAAGAATAGAACTGGAGAACCTCTTGCTGTGAGGTGACACTAATGACTGAACCACCGCGGCCTAGAAAAGACCAATAGAAAAAAATGGTTTAATTTAAGAGTCTTGTATATAGGACATTTAATTTGGTCTTTTTGAAGAGATTAGTTTTGCAACATTTACTCTGCATATTTCTTTATTGTTTGTGTTCAAGTGTATCTTACTTTATATTTCTCTGTTTAATACTGTAATGTTTTGGCAAATTAATTATCTTTTGTTAAACACTTTTGTGGAGATTTTCTACCGAGGCCTCCGCTGAAAAAAGGCTCTTGCTCAGTCGGGCATTCCCTGTCAACAAATGTCAAATAAATAAAATAAATACATTTCCTGTCAAAGATTTTGTCAGTATTTTTAAATTTTCCATTCATGCCTCTGTTCTCTTTCTGGTGGTGGAATCGACGGGAAAGCACCTTTTATACTGTGTGTGTTCACTGATGACAGCTGGGGTTTTACCTTGTAACAAGTTTAAGCTAATAGGGCAGCCATTTGTCTTCTTTGCTGCTGGTGCAGATAGGCTTACAGTGACTATGAAAACCATTTCCGAGTGGATTACAAGCTGAATTTTGTTATTTCTTCTGGCGGCCAGCTTGTTCTTCAGGTGTGATCCATGGACCTTAGGCTTAATGTTTTTATAATGTGCAGATGCACACAACTGTTCAGTGTATTTGGAAATATTTTATGGAAATAACTAATGTCAGAGTCAAGGCTTAGATATTTGAGAGGTGTCCAGTTAGCCTACATGAATAGTTAAACTCGATTGGGTCAAGGTTAGCAGAGGTGTTCCAGGAGACGCTGTAGTATTGATGTCTTCTTATTTGGTGTGGAACCCACTGTCCTGTGGATGTGGTGATCACTAATTGAAGCATAATCCCTATTCATCTGACATTAGCAGGGTATCAGCTCTGAAACAGTCTGGCAGTTTGTTGCATTGTTAGTCCTAGTTGGTTTATTAATGAATTGTGTCATGCAAAATAGCTGAGTGGATGAGAGAGACTATTAGTTACTCTTGCCCATCTTAAGCAGAAACCGGCTGCTGTGATAATCTCAGTCTGGATACTGAAAGCTAGCTAGGGGAGAGTATTTGAGGCATCGTGGGGGATGAAGATGCATCCCATTGTGATGCATTTAGCTTTATCGATTTCAGTAATGATGAAATTTAATTCCTGGTTAGTAGTTAGCTGTTGAATATTTTTGGAACACTATAATATATTTGTATGCATGGTGGCTGCTCTATACTCAAGGGATGAGATATTCTTAATCTGTTATGCTTTCTTTTAGCCATGATTGAGATATGGCTAGGGTGTCCTGATTTTAGTGATTTGGTAGTGCATTTAGTGATTAGTCATATGTATACCTAGCATTAATGTAGATGATTTTGATAACTATTTTCAGACTTGATAGAATGATTATGGTCATCTAGAAATGGGCATAAATTGGTATTTCCACAACACAGGTTGTAGCATAAGATAGACTGTAGTAAACTTGATGGAAGTTAACATGGGAGGGATATGATGGTAAATCATTTTGACCTATCGGAGATGAGTCTGTGGATGTGTAAAAGACGTTTGACAAGATCATGGCTGGAGTTTGTTCGGCTTACTATCTAAATTAGATAGTGGGAGCTGATTGTATGTATGGAAGCCTGTGCTTTGTAGTCATTAGCTGTGTAAAGTATTAAAAGCCTTCATGATAAGAGCGGAAAAGTATGGAGGGCTTTGAAATGTGACAGCTTAGCTTTTGGTGAAGTGATTGCTAGGTAACTGAGGGGATGACACATACAGATGGATATAATTTAGGGGTGGTGGAACCATTGTATAAATATGCTATTAATCCTGATTTGGCTTTCTGTATACTACTGTCTCCTGTTGCTTTCTGTATGAGTTTTTCTAAGCTGCCTTGAGTACAAATGTACATAATTATAACAATAAATGTGATCCAATGTTGTCAGTTTTCATTCTATTCTCAATCTGTGGGTTGTCAGCCACCACCATAGCTTGTGGTAATCAAAAAACTCCTGCTTATCCCTTACCCACAATGCACCCGTCCCAGTTGTCTCAGATCTCATTTGCCGCTTTGTGAGTTAGACGTGGTTGCCAGTGCTCTTGAACAAGATAAGCTGTTAATTATTTGATACATCTTTTAAAACTTTAAGAAAACTTGTTAAAATCTTTCTTCTTGCTCCCTTTCTTATCCCTTCTCTAGCGACTCTGTTTTGAACTAAGTCCCTATCCCTTTCCTGATTTCAGAGCTCTCTTTGCAGTTCTCATACATTACGTACTTTTTGAATACTATTGGTAGTATTCTCTTTCTTCTACGTGTTTGTGTAGCCTGCTAATTATCATCATAGATAACTCCTTTTCACCTCTCTTTGCATGTCCTGTTTGTGACCCCTCCATCTTCAGGAGGACTGTTCCATCTGCCATTCCTTTAGTCACAGAGGTCTTGTTGAGAGAAAAAATAAATAAATATTGAAGGGCTTACTTCCATCTTCTTTTGGTGAAGCTATAGCTGGACCTCCTGAGATGTTAAAGGGCAAATCTGACCTTCCTAGCCCTCCTGCTTCATCCTCCTCTAGGTTTTCAGAGAGGGCCAAGAACAGAAGTGCTGCATTTCCAATGTCTTCTTTGGTTCCCACAGCTAAGAAGTCTAAATCTTTGGCTTCATCATCTCCATAGACTTCAGAAAAGTCTAAAATCTCTGCTCCAACTGATCTGTCAAACCCGAGAACAGAATCTAGTCCTTTGTCAGAACCAACCCTTTCTACTCTGAAGACACATGAAAAAAGACATGTTTCAGTGCCAAGATCCTTAGATCAGACACCACAATTGCAGGTTTTGACATACATTTTTCTTCCAAGAACAACTTATTCACCCCCCTTGATCCCTTTCCAGAGAGTCTACCATCACCAATCTTTGAAAGACCTAAATTACCTTCTGTGATGTCAGCCCATTCCTCTAAAAGTCTAACTGAAGACTATGTGGAGAGACTGGTGAGAAAAATCCTTTGGGCTCAAGGTATGACAAGATCCACCTCTGTTCCTACCCCAGTGGGTCAAGAATTCCATTCTTCAGCTACTTCTCTTTTACATCCTCCTCTGTCTTCACTTGAAGGCTTAGAGATTATGGTTCTGAGCTACCTGGTGCAGTCTGTGTCAGAACCCAAGATATCTTTATCTCCAGAACTGATTTAGTGCTCTGAGCTCTACTGTTCATTTGGAATCTGAGACATCTTGGGACCATGTCTGTCTTGTTGGTTCTGTTGGGCTAGAGTCAACTCTTTTAGGTTTTCTGAGCCTTGTCTACACATCGAAGCTTTGGCACAGATCAACTGAGCTGCAGCTTCAGCTTCAAGAGGGATCTCTTCAGAGCAGGAGATGACCTTGGCTTCCAGACCCACCCTTTCAGATGCGGGGTCCCTCCCTTCTTTGGGTGGATCATCTTTTGAGGCTATGGAGAGACTTATGACTGTAGTAGTCAGTTGTCCCCTTCCTACTTGGACCATGCATCCCTGTCATGCCTACATTCAGGTTATCAACCATTGCCTCCATAAGAACAGCGAGTTACAAAACCTCAGGAGTCCCAAAAGTGAATACCCTCTTTTTCTGTTACTTTCCCAGATCATCCCACTGAGGAGGTCCCTAAGATGAAGTGCAGGAGGAAGCACTTGGTTTCCCTGGCACAATCTATCACAGAAGACATGGACTTCGATGAGAGCGAAGGATCCCCAAGATCACCTCCTGATGATGTCTCCTTTGGAGACATCCTTGAAATCTTAAAACAGAGAGGTGAGTAAAAGTCCTGCAATCCTTCATCTGAGGACTCTGTGTACCTATAGGCTTTTGGTATCCACTCATCTACTTCCTGGGTAACTCTGCCCACCGATTGAGCACATTGAGTTGATCTCTCGGCAGGCAATGAAGGCCCCCAACACCATTGAACCCATTCCCCGGAGACCTGACAAAATTATCACTGCTCAGGAGAATAAACAGTTATGGTCAAAAGGTTTGCCCGTTAATGCCATGGTCATAGCAGCAGCTACAAAAAATGAACTAGATGAGGAAAGTTCTTGTGTCCATCCACTCAACAAGGAGTCTCAGGCAATGAGTAGGTTAGGGAAACCGGTTTATGCTTCAACGATCTTTGCATTATGGTCCCTGAATTTCTTGGCACACTTCACCAGACTGCAGAGGGATCTGACAAGGAGCTTTCAAATACCCTTTCAGGATCCATATCTGAAGAGGTTCAGGAATCTGTTGCCTCTCAGTTGGCTGCCCTACAGTCCATATCCACCTCGTCCATGAGGCTCGAGGGATGACAAGAGCAGTGGATTCAGGCGCTGCCATCAGGAAACACGCTGGATGAGCTTATGTGATTTTGCGTACCCCTTCAAGTCTTCATTGGTTAATGCTCCCTTTGACGGCACATCATTATTTGGCCCTAAAGTTACAGAAATTTTGTCCAGGTGTGAGAGAGATGGAAAGACCCTGTCTCTCATGGGAGTATGTTTTTCCATTCCTCAACAATTCTTTTCAAGGAATCAGTGAAGTAGTGGAAAGATGTGGTTCAAAAAGTCGCAAGTGTCCTTTCAAGACACATGTGGAGGTGAGGTCCTCCAGGGGCAGAGGGGTAAGAGGGGTAACTTCAGTGGAAGACACCACCCTCATGGTAGATGAGGCCAGTAAAACCAAGGGTACAGAAATTATTTCTTTGGTAAACCCTTTTAGCGCTCCTGAAAGGAGGCCCAATTGTCTTCCTCTGGAGGCAGTTAGGGGTCGACTATCCCTGCATGAGAGAGCCTGGCTAGAAATATCAGATACCTGGGTGCAGAGGATCATTTCCAGATGTTAAATTATACCATTTTCCCTTCCACCCCCAATCTGCAAAAGAATTTCCAATGTTTCAGCCGATCGGAGGGAACAAGCAGTACTACAAATTCAAGAACTGCTAGAAAAGAGTCATCCAAGAAATCCCTCCAGACCCAAGAAAACCCAAAACTTACTCGATTCTTTTTCATGCCAAAAAAGACAGGGGACTGGAGACCAATTTTGTGTGTCAGTGTTTTAAACAAATCAGTTCGACAAACAAAGTTCTGGATGGTCATGGTACAGTCCATTTTTCCTTTTTTGCTGCAGGATGACTAGATGTGCTCAATAAACCTTCAGGATGCGTACTATCATGTAAAGCTGAACAGGCCTGCCATTAGCTTTCTCCATTTCTGACTAGAAGCCAGTTAATATCAAGTCAGAGTTCTGCCCTTTGGTCTCACCACAGTCCCCATGCTGTTCACCAAGTGCATGACAGTAGTCACTTGAGACTGCTGGGATTCCAGGTGTTTCTGTACTTAGATGACAGGCTCATTACCGTTCCAACCAGGCATCAATTGTTAGAGGCAAGAGAGCAGGTTCTCCAGACATGTTCCTATCTGGGGATAGCCTTAAATTATGAAAAATCTCACCTAAAACTAGCTCAGACCTTAGAGTTCATAAGAACTATCCTGAACACAGACAGTAGCCTCTCTTCCCCCACTAAGACTACAGAAAATCAGATCACAAGTCACGAAGTTAATTAACAGCAAGAAAGTATCTACACACCTAATTCTGCAGGCCCTGGGGTCCATGGCGGCAGCTATAACTTTAGTTCCCTTAGCCAGACTTCACATGAAAATTTTACTATGGCTACTTGCAACAAAATGGTCAATACGAACTAGTGTCAACTTTGATTGCAGTCACCAACATTTGCAAGAGAGATCTCAAATGGGTAGATTCCTTTGGATCAAATTCTAAAAGGCCATCCTCTCAACCTAAGGCTATAGTGACCACGGACGCTTCAAAGTTAGGGTGGGGGGGGTCATTTTCTGGGGAACATTGTCCAAGGCACTTGGTCCCCCATAGAGGCAAACTTGCATGTCAGTGTCTTAGAGATGAGAACAGTGCTTTTAGTGTTGCAGGCCTTCCAGGATGCCCTCACTTCAGGGACAGTTGCTATCCTAATGGGCATGTCAGTAGTTTGGTACATCAACAAGCAGGGAAGAACCAGGGTCCTATCCTTTGTGTCGAGAAGCTCTGAGTGTGGCAATGGACAATCTCAAACAAATGCTTTCTCGTAGCAACACACGTTCTGGGGAAGTCCAATGTGATAGACAAACTGAGCAAATGCATAGTTCATAGCTTCAGAGGTGTTTACTAGGCTAACGACCACAAGTGCCTTTTTAAGCCTAGCCATGCATCCCAAATCTCTGACAAGTTCTGATACCCTTGGCAAGTGTAAGCATGGGCCTTTATAGGTTACCTGTTTGCATCAGAGACATAGGTGCCAAACAGGGATGAATTTCTGGTTTCCCATCCAGTTGTCCAAGTTGCACTTGAATTGGATTAGGGAAGAACTCTGCTTCACATGGACGGGGAGCCTGTTCCATAGATGGGGTAGTCTCTGAGATACAAACCTATCTCTCCAGCAGGTCCTATTTATATCACAGGCAAAGTTTAAGTCTTTAGAATGGGTAATTCTAGTACTGTTTGTTTTGTGGATATGCAGGAGGTCCATCAGAGTGGAGTCTGACAATGCCCTATATGCCAAGCATAGATCTCCCCTCAAATGCCTGTAGGAGACAGAATACAGGGATAGGGCCTTGAGGCTGTCTGCATAGGACATATTACTTGCACCCTGTATTCTTTTAGTGAGGAACCTCTGTGGATGTCCCAGTTGTTGTATATGCCTGGTTAGGTACATACCAAAGGGGGCATTGTACTCAATGATAGGTCTGATGAATGCCAAATACAGTGGAACAATGGCTTCCTTGGACTTAGATGCCCTACCTTTGTTTATAAGTTGCACAACATAGAATGATTTCCTCACCACTGTAGACATGTGATGATCAAAGGATAGATTACTGTCTGTGTGTGTCCCTAAGTCCCTGACTACTGGGTCATCTCTAAGGGGCATGTTGTCAATATGATAGTTACCAGGGATGGATGACTTCCCAAAGAATACTATTCAGCATTTCTTGGCATTTAGTTTTGGTCCATGACTGTCACACCAGTTGTTTTTTTGTCAGCCCCTCCTAGAGAACATGTGTGTCAATGACTGCACCTAATTTGCAATCATTGACATTGGCCTTGACTTCTGAGAAATAAATGCCAAAAAGAAGCGGTCCAAGGACTGATCCCTCAGGGACTCCACTTGTGACTGGCCTTTTTGTAGAGGTGGACTCCCCAATTCTAACTTCCTGGGTCTTGTCTGTAAGCCAGTTGGCTATCCACCGGGTGACGTACAGATTTGTACCTAACCTCTTGAGTTTATCAGCAATGCCCGAATTGAGTATTGTGTCAAATGCCTTGGCCAGGTCAACGGTAGGTAGTGTGAATGATTTTGCCCTCATCCATTACTTTGGTGAGCTTCTCAAAGAAGTCGACCAAGTTGAGCAGGCATGATCTGCCCTTGACGAAACCAAACTGGGTTGGGTCCAATGTCTAAAGGTTTACTATATCTCTGTTGATTATCTCCATGATAGTTCATTCCATGGCTTTACATATAAGACTAGTGAGACTTATGGGTCTGTAGTTTCCAAGGTCTGTAGATGGCCCACCTTTGTGCAAAAGGATGACTGTTGCCTTTCTCCATTCATGAGGCACGAAGCCTGTTTGAGAGGCCACATTCAAATAGTAATTCCAGAGGCCCTAATAGGTCATGTTTCATGCTATTTAGAAAGGTCTATATCATATGAACGAATTTTCATATTGAACACTCTAAAGGGTGAAAATGCCGGACCTCGAACTTGTTATTGTGATAGGCTGCACCCCCGCTAAATATATATACCAACTCCGAGATCGCACTACAGTGAGGAAAGGGCAAATATTCCGACTTTCACTGTACAGCAATCCCACAAGAAGCACTCAGAGGTCCGGCATTTGTGCTGTTTAGAGCATTCGATATTATAAACATTCGTTCATATGATATAGACCCATTTAAAAGGCATCCTGGGATATTGTCTGGGCCCGTTGATGCAATGTTCTTGGTCTTAGAGCATTAAGGACCTGTTCCATAGTGATAGTAGGGGGAGTTATATTTGATGATGGTCATGCTTCACGAGTAGTTCCTCAGTCCAAAAGTGACAGAGAGAATATTTTGTCAGTGGGCACAGCCTTGCTGTGATCTTTTTGCCTCTCCTCTAAACGGCAAGTGCAGCAACTACTTTGGGGGAATCACTGAGGGATGCTGTTAGCCACAATTGGCCCTCTGGTCCTCTTTATGCCTTTCCTCCAGTTCCTCTAATTCTGAAGTTTCTACAAAAAGCAATGAAGTTGAAGAGCGAGATAACCTTCTTTGCAGCTTATTGGCATCAACAGATTTGGTTCCCCTTCCTTTGGCTTCATCTAATTCACTTACCTTAGATTCTGGACCCGGATCCAGATTTCCTGTCCCATCTGACAGACATGATCCACCCAGACATCTTGAATCATAAGCTGACAGCTTGGTTTCTCCAATTCTATTAATAGCCAGACAGTCTATGGTCTCTTCACCTGTCCAACACTTACTTTTGGCCTGTCACAAACCATCTACATGTAAACTTTACAACAGTAAGTGGAAAAGGTTTGTCTTTTGGGCACATAAAAATCATGTTGACCCTTTTTCAGAGGGTCTATATTATATTCTTGAAAGCCGACAATGTCGAACCTGACATTGTCGACATGAGAATAGTGAAAGTGCAGAATGTCGAATGGGTAAATGGAAATCTCCATAAGGGGAGATTTCTGTTTACTTCAATGTAGTGCGGTCTCAGAGTTGGTATATTTAAGTACCGAGGGGGGCACACCCTTTAGATTTTCTTTTTTTTTTTTTTATTTATTTTTTCTGAACATTCGAAATTTTAATGGTTCGATCATTAAAGGTCGACCTTTAGTGATTCGAACCATTAAACTTTTGATGTTCTAATATAGACCGTTTTCAGCACACCTATTCCTAAGAGTCTCAAAGTTTTAGCCTCACTATTCAGTGAAGGGGCTTCATCTTCTACTGTTAAAGCACATTTAGCAGCTGTATCCCATTTAGCAGCTGTATCCAGTTTTCATATTTGATATGAAGACTCATCACTTGCTTCTCATAAACTTTGTAAAGCTTTTTTGAGAGGCGCTCTTCTGTTAAAGCCTCCTTACAAAGATCTAACTCCCTGCTTGGGACATGAACTTGGTTTCGCACACAGTCATATAACCCCCTTTTGAACTGGCAGCAGATTGTGATCCTTAAGTTTCTCTTCTGGAAAACTATTTTCTTAGCTGTCATAATTTCCTCAAGAAGGATTTCAGAAATTCAAGCTTTGTCTTGTAAACCACCATATTTGATTTTTCACAAGGATAGGTTATGCTAAGAACCAACCTCTCTTTTCTACCAAAGGTGGTTTCAGAAGTCAATATCAACCAAACTATTAACCTACCAGTTTTCTTCCCCAAATTTGCTAATAAGGGTGAATATTGCATACACGATGTTCATAGAGAATTATGGATTTTAGCGAACAAAAGAGCAAAATTATCAGAAAATTCTGACCAGTTATTTATCTCTTACTCAAATACAAAACTAGGAAAACCCGTGAGCAAAGTGACATTGGCTAGATTTTCTAATAGATTGCATTTCTTTCATTGACAACAAATTGGGGATCGCTTTATTGAAACCTTTGAAAGCATATTCAACTAAAGCCTTCATGGATGATTTGTGCAGCAGCAACCTGGGCTACACTCCATACTTTCATCACTCATTACAAATTGGATCTGGTCTCCAGGGAAAGAGCATCATTCAGTTCAGTGGTGCTCAGGAATATCCTTTCTTGAGTCGACCCAGGATCTAAGGTAACTGGGGACTCTGTCCCACAGATTGAGGATAGAATGAAAATTGACAACATCAAATAAAGAAGTTATATGTTCACTATAATGTTGCATATGTGTTGTCCATCTTCATTCTTCAACTCACCTCCCTCCAACCCCCATACCCTTGGATTTCTAGAGGAATGGATGACTAGAAGATTATTATCCTTGGTTTGTAACTGTGGTTCCAGATATAATTTCAGTGACTGTCTTATGACTAATCTTTCCTTTGGTCTGTCTGTCTGGAAACTGGATCGGCGGTAACTGGGATAAGTGTATTGTAGGTAAGGGATAAGCTTGAGATTTGTTTTAGTTACCACAAGCTATGGTAGCGGCCGAGTTTGTTCCAAGGATCAGAACCAAACCCACAGATTGAGGAAGAATGAAAATGGACAGCACAAATGGAACGTCATGGTGAGTATGTATCTTTTTTTCTGTTGGTATCTCAGATTCTTATTCTAAGGCACTTGTCTACTGCACTAGATGTCTCTGTAATTTGTATTGCATAGGACAAGACTATACAACTATTCTCAACATAAATTAACACAAACAGAACATTTTGAAATGAAATGTGCATCATCTGGTATTGTATTAGTTTTTATATATATATATAACTATAGGAATGATCATTTCTATGTGAATATCTCTAAGGTACATACTGTATTTTTGAGCCCAAATAAGGATGAATCATTTCCATTAATTGGGAAGCCTGGTTTACTGGCCTGAAAGCATTAATATTTCCCCGTGTCATTGCCTCTGCTGCCTAACTATCATCATTCCCCTTTTCTGACAATCAGCCTTTTCACTCAGCCAGACTCTGGAATAGACTGCCAATACATAACAAGCAGAGTGCCCCTTTGGCCCTCTTCAAAAGGAACCTTGACAATTGGATGGGAGAAAGGAAATTCATCCCGGGGAACACATCAGTTGCCCTGCTAGACAGGGGTCCAGGGAAGTAAATAGTGTAGGAAGAAATACCCAGGGAATTGTTATGGCTAGGCTTGTATAGGCCATAGGGCCGATAGCCTAGTACCAACCTATGAACCTATAAGGAAAAAAGAGGTCATTGTTCCCCTCTACTCATCACTCATTAGACCCATTATAGAGTACAATTCCCCTTTTGGTATGTACCTCACAAGACATCTACAACAACTGGAAAGACCGCAAAAATACCTCACAGAGGATTACTGGCCTCAAACAGATGCCCTATGCAGACTGTCTCTGAAATCTCCAGCTTTACTCTATCACATATCGCCTACTCAGAGGCGATCTCTGACTAACATACAAAGCTATGTCAAACCCAGAGCTGTTGGACATGCTCCACTTAAAGAAATCCCAATCCCTTCGAGCTACACACTCTAGGGACCTAAACCTTGTCACCACAATAAACAGAACAAGCTGGAGGGATAGATTCCTGTCCCATACTCTGGAACAAACTACCTATCAATATCAAACAAAGCTCCTCATTAGCACTCTTCAAGAAAAATCTTGATGATTGGATGGGAAATAGGAAATTTACCCCAGTGATCACTTCTGTGTTTCTGCTCGACAGTGGCACAGGAAAATAATTTTTTTAGGTGGCGAAAGCCAGGGTTCATTTTGACTAGGCTTATATAGGCCCTAGGGCCAGTAGCCTAGTACCTACCTATGAACCATCACAGGGAGCAAGAGTTGAATAGAAGGGGCCATCATGCAGGCAACTTTCAGGGGTAGTTCAAGATTTTTTCCCCACCCTCTTGCTTGTGCTTACTGGACAACTTAAAGATGGGATGTGCCGTAGATTTCTGTTTTGAACCACCCTACGTTTCTGCAGTGGGTTGATATTGACAGGGCTGCCTCACCATTGATAGGAGACATAATGTAATTGTTTCTCTGGTCTCCAAGAGGAAAATCCATGTGTGTCCTTGTGCGTTCCTGAAAATGGGCAGCAATCTGACCTGCCTGCCCTGACAACACAAGCAGCTATTCAAACTCAGGTCACCTGAGCCATAGTCAGAGTGTTGTTTCTCTGTTCTACTAACACAGGCATCTGAAGCCTTTAATAAAGACTTTGGCATCATTATGCATATAAAAACATCATCTGTCCCTCCGAGCTTCACCATTAATCCATTCTCCCCTGTGGCTCTTTCATTCCTTATGGGCAAGGATAGGACAGACTGGAGGAAAAGCTGCCATTTATATGGAGGAACAGGGTGTTGTACTTTATACACTATCCTGCCACTGCACGTGCCTTGAACATGATCATGTGGTGGGTGTGCAGTGGGCCTAGTGATTGCAGTCCGTACCTGTGTATGTCATTTAATTATAGCGCTTCTTGTAAGCAGCACCTTAGTGTGAGCCAATCGTCCCACCATGAGTTCAGTCACTGGAAGTGTGCACACTCAAGCTTCCCACACCCTTTCTTCTGAAAAAGCTGAGTGGGCTGTGCCCCTTCATTTTATCTCACCTTGTCTGGCTCTTCACATGGGTCAAAGCAAGCACTCTATATCTCCCTCCACACCAGAACCAGAGGTCCTCTGAGGTCATTTACATATCTACCACGATGCCTCAATCAGGAAAAGTTTGCAGTTGTTTGTATACAGTGAGAAACTTGTTTCAGATTTCACATTTCAGACTTTTTCACAAACTGGTAGATGTGGTTTCCACAGTCCTAGTATTCTTCATGTACCTTTGTTACTTAAACTGGCAGATATCTTGTGGTCTGATGACCATCTCATTTGGAACATTTCAGCCACAGTAGCTGCCACATAAATATAAACTGCTTTGGTGTTCATACAACAGCTTTTATGGTTGTCCAGTTGAAATGTGCTCCACTTTAGAAGTGTCGGTTGAATATCTTAGACCTGCAAAACATGTTTTCATAACCAAGTTTCAATATTCTTTGGTGTTGGTTTGCTTTTTAGCCTGATATGATCCTGCATTCCAAACAATATCTTAAATGGTAGGAAAGTAATATTTGCTGCAGTACACGTTAAAATTAGAGCTTTTTGTAAAATTGTTCCTACAACATTATTCTGTCTTGTGACCCAGTTGCCAGACTTCTTACAGTAGTACAAACAACTGTATAAAATTCACATTATGTAAGTATGCATTACTGTACTAGACTTTTTTCTGTTTTTGTTTTTAGTTCCGTATTCCTTACTTAAGCTAAGTTGTGGTGTATGGATTCATGTTCCACCAGCTTCAAAATTAATTTGATTTAAAGTAGAGCAGTAAAGGCAAGCACGCAGTGCTGTTTTGTACAAAATAGAAAATTTTTCTGTTTTGTTAACATAAAGCTGTATTTGTTGCTGTTCTATGAATTTGCCTAATTTCCTGCAGAAGGATGCATTATAGGTTCTTTGAGTAAACTAATGTGTATTGTGACAAAAAATATTATTGAGTATGTTGTGTTTTTAAGACAAGCTATACCTACCTTATAATCTTTGTCTTTTCTTCTTTAACATAGATCTTGGGTGGAATTGAACCAAGTTTATACACTGGTCCCATCTGGTACACCCCTGTAAAGGAAGAATGGTACTATCAAGTTGAAATCCTAAAACTGGAAGTGGGCCAGCAGAACCTTAACTTGGATTGCAGAGAGGTATTTAATAACTAGTCATCTGAAAAAAAAAATGGAATTTTGGAATTGATTTTACATCCTAGTTGTGTTAAAATCATAGAAGCTTTTTTTTTCTTGTTTGTTTATAGTTTGATGTATATTTTATCTTACTGTCTAGTCTTTGTTTTGTTGTATTTGGTTTAATTGTCTTTTTTCATCTAACTACAGCTGTAAAAGATAAGTATAGTGCCAGTGGTCAGTGGCAGCTGGTGACTTCAAATCAAATGGGGGCTGCAGGGGACAGCTAAATGGGTGGGGTCAATGGGAATGGGCGTGACCAACTAGAAAGAGGAGGAGCTATGCTCAAAACCACAAAAACTGTAACTTTAATTAAATACACTACCCTGGGTGCCAAACCTTCATTATGCGAGTCCAATCAAGACAAAATGAAGTGTATAAGAAAAAAAATAGTTCAATGCATTGGCTGCATGACAGCTTACTTAATATCTAGATGGAAACAAAAAGGTTGTGAGGCATGAAAAAATAAATTACTTTTTAAATACATTACTGGAATGCCAGTCAAAATCGAGTATAAGAAAAACAAGCAGCACTCAACTCAAACCACTTCTCCTTGCACTGCAGTTCTAATTATAATTTATATTCAGCTTTATTAAAGTACCAAGTAACATGGTGAAAGTAGCAATCTCTGTGATAGCCCCACTTGTAAAAATGTTTCTTACCCAAAAAAGACCTGCTGCCTGACAAACAACTATCTACTTGTTTCATGGGGAAAACATGATCAAAGTAAAAAATGAAAAGCAAACAAGAAACAAACTCAACATACATTGCTTAAAGGATTATTGCACAGGTTATGGACCACATACGATAGAGTGGCATTCTGTTTAGTTTGCAGGTAAAGCCTGCAGAGATGACTGCAAGTCTCCAACAAATGTAATGAGCTTCTTAAAATAATGTAATCATGTCCTTTACAAATACTTTCATATGCATTTCAAAATCCAAGGCGTATAGATTATCTAGTTATGCAGGTATTCTCCCATGGCAACAACAGAAAGGCTTTCAATGCTGGCAATTATTTAACAGTATGCTTATTAAAACTTACTTGCATTTTACAATCTCAGACAAGCTTACTTGACAATCATTAAAGCATTGCTACTTAAACACAGAGCAACAGGCACTTTCTGAATAATAATAAGCATAAATCAGCAGTATAAAAATATGACAGAAACCAGAACATTCTGCAAAATCAAGGACAGATGAAAAACCATTGTAGTACTTGTGTCTGCCTTGGATGGGGGAATACTCTGCATATTTATACTGCATAACTGCTCCTTGCCTTGCTTGGACACATCCAGAGTCAGTACGTGGGGGAGTGGGGCGCAACAAGTATGTCACAATTTGAAATGTCTCTGGCTGACTGTGATGCCCTGACACATTTGTCATACCTCTCAACCTCACAGCAGGAATACTGGACAAAGCCATACACAGAAGTAGGACAAAGGAACAAAAATAAGGACAATTTTTAAATATTGCTCCTATAAACTTAGAAAGATAATAGAATAGTAGGTCTTGCATTAGTATGAATTTTCTGATGAGTATGAAATCTGAAACTCAAATGTCTGTCATTATTTTCTAATGTCAATCTCTAATGATTTGCCACTAATTTGACAGAAAACCACAATTTTATGAAAAACGGACCAAAAATGTGATGCAAAAATATAAAATAGCCACACAATACAGCTGGGAACCTGTCAAAGAAGAGACACTTTTTTAATATTAGTACTGCTAACTTGAGCAGCTGACAAAATAAAAGAATCTACATGCATTTCTGAAATAAAAGTAATCTATAACTGATTATTACAGTTATTTATAATTGTAAACCCTTTATGTTTTCTTCCAAAATTGCCATTTTGCGGAGGGATTATTAGGGGAAGAGCAACATTTTGAGCCAACATCGGGGACAGTTGAGAGTTTTAGAATATGCCTAATTCTATAAAGCAATTTATTTGCACGTACCTCTCAACCTGTTAATGCAGAAAATCTGGACAAGGCCAAATATATTGGGGGAACATATAAACAGTTCTAAAAATTGCTCTTGTATAAACTGAGACAGTTGATAGAATAACAGGTCTTGCTTTAGCATGCATTTTTCTGAAGGTTATGAAGTCTGAAACCCAGTGAATGTCATTATTTAGTGACTTCATTCCTAAATGATTTGCCAGAAAACCACACATTTTATGAGGAACAAACCAAAAATAAGAAGCAAAAATCTATTATTTCTGCAAAAATCTGGACAGTTGAGAGGTATAGTTCAACCAGGGCTGTCTTTGAGGTTGCCACCCTTCCCCCCTCACAAAACCATGGTCGAATGGAGCCACCCCCCCTGCACCCATTCCAATGAACCATTACTTGGCTATTTCACCCCATTTACCATAAACACTAATGTGCTTACTGCTTTACTTCTGCAGTGATTTGGACTTCATTTGAAAGTTTTATTTTGCATTTTACAGCGCAAACACTAACAGATATCTGCTAAACAAAGCAATGCAGTCTCATAATGAAAACAGACTTAGCATTAAAACTTCTCTACCTTTGAAACTCACGTTCATTGAAACAGCATTGAAACCCACATTCAAAGAAAATACATTTTGCCAGTGGCAGATAAAGATTAACTTTGGGTTTGGGCTGTTTTCAAATCACAGGCCCCTTGCACACATACACATGATATTTCATACACCTTCCTGACTGTATTAAATCATATTCCTTGTACAATACAGTACAGTTTTAGAGGGTGTTTTAAATTTATTGTTTTGAACAGTTTTCCAGTAAACAATGAAACAAAATACATGCACCAATAATGACAGAACTGCCAAGTTCAGAACATTTCCATCCTAAAAGTCTACTCAAACTTCTACAGTCCACCAGTATCAGTACATACAATCTCTGAAGAAGTAAAAGTCATGTAAATAATTCCACATTAAAGAGATCTGTAACTAATGAAGAGGTTGCTGCTAGCAAACAACTTTAGATTTCATTGTTTCATCTACAAATAAAGTGCCTGTTGCCCTTGAGGAATAAATTGACCATCTTACACTAAAAAAATGATAAGCTAGTAATATTGCAATAGGGAATGGATGGCAAACTTGATAACAGGTTCATACTTACTAGGTATCTTTGCCAAAAAGGAGTACAGTATCAGCAATGCATCTATCTGCTGTGGGAGTAGAACCCACAGCATTCTCAAAAGTAAGTACACTACCTGTTGTGCTGTTAACAATGCAAGCAGACTCAGCATAAGCAGCATTAAACTTTTGCTCCGCTGCAGCTCTTGTAAAATCTACTCACTCAGCTGTATCTCTAAACTTTGCAGCACAAGAAATCTGGAAAAAGACAACATTTATTGGGGGGGGGCAAAAGCCAAAAAAACAGGGACACATTTTAAACATTGCTTGTATAATGTTGGAAAGTTGCTAGAATAAAATGCTGTCTTACCACCATACATTTCACTGCCAGGACCATGTGCAAAACAGTTAGAGGAACATACCACTATGTCAAATCAGCTGTTTTGTGAAAGAGAGAAAGACTTAAACTTAAATGGCTACCATTTAGTCAATTCAGTTCTCACCACAGCTGTCAACCTCTTAGCACAAAACACCTGAACAAAGCCAATAATGGGGGAATACAGCCCCCAAACATATTCAGTGAATTCAGTTCTCACAATAGCTGTCAACCTCTTAGCAAAAAACACCTGGACAAAGGCAGTCATGGGAGAATACAGCCCCCAAACATATTCAGTGTATTCAGTTCTTACCATAGCTGTCAACCTTAGCAAAAAAAAAAAAAAAAAACTGGATGAAGCCAATAATGGGGGAATACAGTCCTAAAAATAGGGACAAATTTCAAATATCCATCTTATAAACTTAGAAAATTGCTAGAATAAAATATTTTGTGTTACCATGTACTTTCTGAAGAATATGACGTCTGAAATTCAAATGCTTGTCATTTTTATTTAACATTTGTTAACCAGGAAAGCCTGACTTGGAACAAAAGCCAATTTTTAGCAGAGGCCCAGGGAGAAACACTCCAGGCAGACACATGTCTTTCTAAGATGGGAGGACACCAGAGCACCCAGGGGAAACCCACACAAACACAGTGAGGACATGCAGACTCCACACAGAAGGCATCCCAGCCAAGAATCAAACCAGAAAACCTGTAGCTGTCAGGCAACAATGCTACCACTGCACCAATGCAAGGATACAAAAATACAGAAACCACAGCTTCTATGAGGAACAGAACAAGTATGAGGGAAAAATCTGCAAATTTGGTGGTTGGTAAGAAATTCAGGCTCTTGCCACCTGGGCCCAAGGTACAGGGTTCAGACCTGTTCTCTACCCACCACCATATAGCATTTGGGGCATTACACACACACCTTTTGTTTCAGTTTGTTCCCTACCTGAAAATGAGTGAGCAGGCTCCAGTAACAGTCCCACGAGTCTTCAGTTCCCTACCTGAAAACGAAAGAGCAGACTTCCATCTACAGTCCTTCTGTTCCCTACACCTACAGTCCCACACAGCTAAGTGTCTTCCTGGGGAAGGTTTCCCTGCGAGAGCAGGCTCCAGCCTGCGGACGTTGCAGTCCAGATGTCTTCCATTCTGTGCTGTCGGCACCGCATAGACTTCTGGGCTGCAGGGCAGAAATGGTCTTTCCTCCTGTCCGGACTGCTGACAAACCGGTCTGGAGTTCCCAATCTGTGCAGTCATGCATGCGTGGAGTTCTGGGACCATTTTTTTGCGATCTTTTTATTTTGTTTTGTTTCTTTACACAGCTGGGGGGCTGCAGTCCTATAGCACGAGCCACCCCTGCCAGTGGTTAAGAGTTGTAGAAACACTTTGCCTGTTGCAGTGAATAAACTGGCTGCCACTTGCAGTCATTGTAAGGATGAGTGCCACATTGTGATTTATCTGCGGAAAATTAGCAGAGTCGGACTTTTCCTGTAGCTCAAGATGTTGATCCAGTGAATATAAGAAAGCACCACTGTTGTTAGTGGGTCTTGATATATTGAGAAGGCATTTGATAGAATCAACTGGAATTTTTGAGTAGGAGAATGATAGCATTTAGGTACCCTAATACGGTATTGAGGTTAACTAGGAGGATGTATGAAGGGTTGAAGGGTTCCTCTCTAGCAGGCTTTGTTTGAGTTTGCTTTATACTTGGAGCAATTGGCAAAAAAAAAATAGACAATCACATTCAAGGCTATAACTGTCAGTGGCAGTCCAGAAGAATTGGCTTTATTCACAAGTATTGTTTTGTACTTGATAAATCCAGACATTTCAATTTCAGAAATGATAATGCAAACATTCAGAAGTTGGATGCCCTTGATTATGGCTATGGGGGTAGTAAGTGAAAATGTTTTAGTCCTTTTGTTTTATGTGTATAGGTCAGGCACATTTTTATCAAACGAGGAGAAGTTATGGACTGTAATTAATAAAGAATTAAACGCATTTGTGTGGAAGGAGAAGAGAGAGCAAGAGTTAAATGAGATAAGCTGTTCTCATAGAACAAGATGGTTAAGGAGTACCAGATTTGAAGCAAAATTTTGAAGCTGTGCACTTAAGACTTCTGTACATAACACAAGCAGAAGGTTAAAAATCAAAGTGGAAAGGGGGATGATGATGAAATGGAGAGGAGTTCTAAAAATGAAAGAGAAGGATTTAGGGTGCAGGCTTTTAAGGAGAACACCAGCCATACCTTTGTATTATATTTATAAAATAGCAAAAAGTATTCCGAGAACTTAGCCAATGCATGAATGGAGAAAGGAGACTTTGCCAATAGAGATGACAGCAAGTAGATACATAAATTAGGCAAGAGGGGACTGAAATTTATTGGAGAAAATTAGTATAGTAACCAAGGTATTGGAAACATGTAACTAGAGACAGAAAGATGATGGTGTGGGATGAGGTCAAGTGGACATTTAGACTCAAGGCGAGAGACTGCCTTCCCTACCAGGGATTGATTACAAGAGTATAGGGAAAGAGAAAGGGTTGGGGGAATGCTAAATGAAACACCAGCTCTAGCTGAGTTTTTAGTGGAGTCTAGAATGGAAGCTGTTTAAAAGGATAGTTTGTACGGCAAATAAAATGTTACATTTTGGGAAGAGAGAATGGAAAGGCAGCATACAAAGGAACAAG
This sequence comes from Protopterus annectens, assembly GCF_019279795.1. NCBI lineage: Eukaryota > Metazoa > Chordata > Ceratodontiformes > Protopteridae > Protopterus > Protopterus annectens. The sequence goes on along the minus strand of NC_056735.1, from coordinate 1,767,737,817 downwards.
GGGAAGACATCTGTATGGCACCCTACACATGCAGTAAAGTCCGGAAGGTTTAGTATTTTTGCATGAAAGAGGTTGCCTATGTATTTTGTACCCCATATTATTCTTGTGTTCTAAAATGTCTGCCTGGATATGGCTTCTTATTGCCAAATAAAAATATGACACGTGACAGCACAATATGTGGTGCAGCTCAAACATTACTTAGTACCTTTTGTACGTCATGATTTAAATAGTTTTAATATCATTCATTGTCCTGCTCACTTATAAGTAAGTAAAAGTTTTACCCAAAGTCTCAGAGATCACTAATAGAAATAAGTACCAGTTTGACCTAAATACATTTTTAATTACATGACTAGTTACTGCATACCTTTTATCTTAGCTTGTTGACACTGAACATGCATGGCTTTATCAGGTCTGTCTGCAACAAAACTTGGATACCTTATTTCTACTAACATTTTCTGTTCATTGGGCAATACAAAAACAATATCCAGGAAATACTGCAAACATTTCACAAGATTGTGGCTCTGAGAATATTGTTTTCAATGTACTAAATGTAACAACCACCTTTCAGTAAATGTTCTCTTAATATCTGCAGCTTTTCTTTAAAAATCCAGCTTTGCAGGTTATTGCAGATGTCATTCAAGATTCAAAAATAAAATTCTAGTAGAGTTGTAGTTATAACTAATGCCCAATGGTTTTGTAACGTAACAATGAAATGCAAACATTTATACAAAACTAGCTGGTTCTGATAATAAAAAAAAAAATCGGTATATTAACAATATAACAATACCATTAAATGCTAAATCAGCCAGTGTGCGTTTTCAAACCAAATAAATGTATGCGTAATTGGGCACCATTATTATTCTCATTGCTATCTCTTGTTTTGGAATGTACTACCACCCTTCAAACTGGAAAATGTTAACTGCATAGAATGAGTTCTTGCAATGTAAGATATAGCTGAATAAAGCTACTTTCTTAAACCTTAAAAGTCTACTAGTGTGAATCTTTCCAAGTTATCCATACATTCACTGTGGGTGACATTAGTGTAATCAGTGTTAATTAAGCATTCTTTAATTGATAAGAGAAACCACAAAACAAAAAGCGTTTAGTCCACAAAATAAACTGTAACTCCACTGAAAAACGCTTGATGCATCCAACACACAAAACTGCCACAGTGTGTAAAATCAGCGAGAAGATTTAATCCACGATTAAAACATACATAGACAAGTAGTAATGTACACTGACGTTAAGCGCTTTCACTCATCACAAATATGAGCTTGCATCAAGCGTTTTTCAGTGGAGTTACAGTTAATTGATAAGAGAGTTGGCAACAGATAAGAGGACTGGCATATAATGGTTAAGGTATTTACCTGACAAACACAAAGTACAAGGTTTAGTTCTCACCTTGGGAAAACTGACTAGACTTAAAATGGCCTGGAAGGGCAGCTAGTCTAGTACTTACCTACCTATGAAGCAAGTCTCTTGTGTCCTTTATAAATCACACTGTGGAACAAGTGTATTGTGTACAAAGTCACTCTAACTGGATACTGCTACTGTGATATAGTTCTACCACAACAATTAGCCTGAAGGGTAAGGCCTCCATGTATACTTCAACAGCTAGTTTAGCTTCTGGTGTCTTTTAAAGGGGGGGGTCAGATTATATATCTGGCTGGGAGAATGTGGTAGATTGTCACAACTGTTTTGCCTGCACCTACCCCACCCCCAATGGCTTTCATATTTGGCTAAATCCTTGTCTGCCTCCATGGTGCCTTTCTTAGGCAACATCAGTCTTCTATATCATCCAGCCTAACAAAACAGAATCCAGGTAGCATAAACGTATTGCTGCTCAGTGCTAAGACCCTTAACAAAATACTCCACTCTCTGCAAGCACCCCTTACCATGGAAAACATTGATCTAGTCATTGTCACTGAGACCTGGTTCGAGACCAGTGAGAGCACACCACTGCAGTGTTTCAATGCCTGCCGCATGTTAAGGTCCACCATTTTTGATGAAGGTAGTAAAGGATGTGGTTTTTCCATAGTCTTAAAAAAAATAACTTTCAGATTCTTTAATCAAGGCAACTCAGAATTTCTGTACATCCACCATTTTTATTTACTGTTTGACTACCAGGTGAGTGCAGTGGTCAGTTGACCCTTTACTATTAACAAAGCCCTTTATTGTATCAGAGAAAACTATAGGACCTCCTCCATGTTCCTAGCAGCCCATACTTACTACTTGCAGAAGCATTTGCTGTCAAATTCTATGCACATGTAAACAGCTGTATAGACTCATCTGTCCCCCTCTAAAGTAAATACAATGCAAAATTTAAGAATAAATCTTTATGGTGGAACTGAAATATAAATACAGTATAAGACGAAAAAAATCATTGCATGCAAAAATAAGCCTGCCTGTCAAGATACTAATAAAGCGGTTACTAAACTAAACAGGGAACTCTGGACCCTAATCAAATCAACCAAGGCCAGATAAGAGTAAAAATAGCCACCCAGGTGAAGGATACCCATAATGATTTTTTTAACTATGTTAGAGTCGCCACAAACAATGGTCAGAAGTGGGCAGAACTAAAAGGAAATAACATCACCTACTCTGACACAGAGGACATAGACAAAATGTCTGCATTCAAATTTAGCTCTAACTTCACTTCTGCTCCTCCATCTACATAACTAGAGCAGATACCTGCATCGGCAACCCACTCTTCAGAAAGATTATGAACACTGTCTCCATGGGGCTAGATAACATGCATAGCTGCCTGATGCTCAGCCTGCAGCAGGACTTGGCAGACCCACTACAGAGGTGTTTGGGTGTCAGCAGACTTTCTGCTGATAAATGGAGGACAGCAGCAATTTGCACAAAGATGGGGCATCAACAGGCCCAGATAATTCATTCACAACAGCTTTTCCCATTTTTACACATGAGAATGGGATATCACTTCAGTTGCAATAAACAGCCCTGTGGCTGCTGTTCATTACCACACACTCACATGCGCACTCACACCTTTGGCCAATTTAGAATGTTCAGTCCATCTACTGCATGTCTTTGAATGTGAGAGGAAGCAAGAGCACCCTGGAGGAAACCTGTGCAAACACAGGGAGACATGTAGACTCTGTACCTAAGGCTCCCAGCCGAGAAACAAAATGGAGAAACTTTTGCAGTAAGGTGACAATGCTATCTGCTGTACCACTGTGCAGCCCTATGTGGAAATGCTCATTATAGAATTAATAAATAATGACCGACAGTCTCTCAACTGATGCCTCTTTTGGTATGTTAAGGGTAGATCCTGCCTACTTAACTTGACTCACTTTTTTTGAGAAGGTTAGACAGGCAATGGACAAGGGTAAATAAATGCACAAGGCATATCTAGACCTTATCAAGTGTATCATGTGTCATCCCACACTCTAGAACCGTGGATAAACTCTCCCATCTAAATGTAGTTCCCTATGTAACTCTTAAGATAGCAAATTGGCTTACAACCCAGGAAATTAGGATGGGTGGCTCTACATGCTCCATAAGATCTATTAATAGTGGTGTATCCAAGGGTTCAATCCTTAGACCACGCCTCTTTGACATTTACTTCTCAGAGGTCAAAGCAAATGCTGAAGACTTATCACTGACCAAGTCTGCAGATGATTGTAAACTTGATGCCTTCATAAAATCCCCAGAGGGCACCAAGATACTACAGCATGGACTGAAACTAAATGCCAAGAAAAGTATTAGTCTCCTTTAGCAAGCAAGGCATCCACTATCACATTGACAACAGCCCCTGAAAGTTGATCACATAGTGTTCTGGGAGTCTGTGTCGACAAGGAACTGCCCTTTTGTCACCATGTATCCAGTATTGTAAGGAAGTCCTTCACTCTAGTTGTATGTAAAGGTATGGCATCCAGGAATGTAATCTTTCCACTGTACGTAGCTCTCATTAGATCATTCACTGACTATAATGCCCCTTTTGGGTTTATACCTGTCTAAACTCTTGATGTAACAAGAATGATCACAATACTTTCTCTCTCTAAAAAAAAAAAAGAAAAAAAATCAAGGGCCTAAATCACACAAATTATGCAGAACTGTCTTAATGCCTTGTCTCTGTTCTCAGAATTACTTATGCTACTAAGAGGTGACCTCTGCCTCACATCATACAAAGCCTTGTCTGGCCATTTCTTGTCAGATCAGTTACATGTTCACAAGTCAAATGGTAGTGCGAACACTCAGTCACAGGATCTTTCTCTCTTTTGGGATGGTGCAGTGGTGCAGCAGTAGTGTTGTCGCCTCACAGCAAGAGGTTTTCCAGTTCAATTCTCGGCTGGGGTACCTTCTGTTTGGAGTCTGTGGAGTCTGCATGTCCTCCCTGCACTCATGTGGGTTTCCTCCCACTTTACAAAGACATGCGTCTGGAGCATTTCTCCCCAGGGCTTCACTGAAAATTGCCTTTGTTCCAAGTTGGACTTTCCTGGTTAACAAATGTTAAATAAATAAATTTTGCAAGATTAATAGGACTTGTTGAATGGATAGGTATGTATGACAAAGAATGCTGTTTCTATAGAACTGTCTTCCATTCCATACAAAGAGAAGTACATCTCTTACTCAGTTCAAATGTAATTTGGAAATCTGGATGGGGAACCATAAATTTACTCCTATTTACCATTTTTTCCTCATGGATAGTAGAAGCAAGTAAATGTCCCAGCAGGTCTACTCTTCTGCCTCTGGGTTATACATACATAGTGTAAGGGTAAAAAAACTACCTGACATGTGAAAGGCTAAGTGTCTTAAGATCCTCACAGATCAGTAGCATAGTAAGTACCGATGGACCTATAAACATACATGCTATCCCTAAATAGTTAAGAAACTGTTGTAATATCATTGTTACTGGAAATTCATTAGCCATCATTTATCTCTGTCTAATGTCATTCATATGAAAAACTGATCTGTCTGAATGGTTCACTGTGGATGTCTTGCATACTAGGACTGATTGCAAAGGAAGTGCTGGATGGCACAAATGGCAAGCAGATTTGTGTAATGGCATCATCGGCTCTCATCCATCTTTTGAAGAAGTGGAAATTTAGCTAAGCTCCTTTCAGTGAAGAATAGTGCAATGTTATAAGAAATGAGACTGAACAGGTTTGCAGTTGTTAAAGTTCTAGGACTGTATTGTCTAGACAGGGTGAAGTTTGGTGTTTACGATAAATTATTGGCAATATACCTGTGATAAAGCCAGTAGGTATGCACAGCACTAATAGCGGATGGTGAATGTTTCATGTTTGTCAGGATTTCACAAAAAAACAACATATAACATTGAGTAGTTGTTTTTTGCTCTGAAGAAGTCCTGTTCTACCAAGGACAAAAGCTCTTAATAAAGTGATTTTGTGGTCTTAAGCTCCAAAGTCTTCACCTCCTTTTTTGTTCTATAGCTTGTGGTGTTTTTATTTAACCTAGTTTATGTCAGGATTTATTTGTATTCTGCTTGGCTTCGAGTAAAATAGTTGATCAAATATAGTAAGTTAAGAAAGTATAAAACTAAAGGAAATTAAAAAAAAAATAGTGAAGAGACAAAATCATTCGGTATTTATTTTTTCTGCTCCAGATAATAATGCTGTCTGGAGTATTCTAGTTATTCAAAGTTAGAAGACTGAAGAAGAGAATCTCAGGCCATAGACCTTTGTATCAAACTAAAAGTACAGTCCAGTAAGGTGAATTATGAATCACAAGTCTCTTGGGAAGAGAAGTGAAAGAGTATTAAAAACTTTATCTGAGGCCTCTCCGGTGGCTTAGAGGGACAAAGCCCTGACTACAACCCAACTGACTTAGGTTCGATTAGCTGTAAAGGCAACTGATGGAGTGGTGGAGAAGGGATGGGCATGCTCATCCAAGATGGGAGGGTGCTTGTTGATGTGCACCCTAATGGAAGGAGTGGTCCATTAGAGGGGAGTTGCCTTTGGATGTAATCAACAAGTGTGGGGGGCGAGGAAAGGTATTGGGTGGGTCATAAAAAAGCCACCCCCACCTCCATCCCTCAGATGGAAGCACAGACAAGCTGAGCCCCAGGATACCCTCAGGTTCCATGACTGGCCTTAGCAAAAACGGAGCAAGTCTAGGTGGGGTCAGGGAATACCTGGTAGGTTCAGCATAGACATTGGTTATTGGGGGGCTGGGCTGGTAAAATGAGGTAGAGTGGACTCCCCCACCTCTCAAATTTTTTTTTCTGAAAGCACAATGAAAAGAATTGTACAGTTGTGGCCTTGGATTGCCATTTTTTTTCCTGTTTCCATTATCAATTTCAGCATATCCCCCATTTGTTTGTGTCTTTTGGCTTTTCCCGGTTAGGGGTCGCCACAGCAGAACTCCGGAACGCTAATGATTGGTAGTTAATTTTTACGTGCCGAGTTACCAGCCCTGACACACAACCTTCAACGAAGATATGCCCATTCATGCATGTCTCCACGCAAAAGACGCTCTAGCTGAGAATCGAACCGGACAGCATCTTACTGTGAGGTGACAACACTACTGCATATTATTTAAGGAAAGGTGTCCTAACACTAGAGTCATATCTTCTCAGACAGTTTATCGTAGTAAAATTAAAACAGAATTTAATCCACAAAGGCCCCATGCAGGATAGTAGACTGTTAATAGCCTTCAAACAAAGGAAACGGATGGGTGTGGAATTTACATAATCTTATAAAAAATTATTTAGGGAAATGTTTTAAATGGATCACATCTATTATTGTAATAGCCCTGTTTTTTGGGTAACAGCATGTTATCATTTATAAAAGATTTGACTTTTTATTATCGATGTGGAAGAGCACAGAGTGCACAATCTTACTAAGCATATTCTGTATAGTAAATATGGACTGGAATTTACAAATAAGATAACAAGCGCAAATACATTTTTTGGATGTGATGTTTTTTTATGGAGAATAATCAGATTTTGTCAGGAGTCAGCAGAAAAGAAACTGCTTCAGCATTGCTTTACATACAAATAGCAATAATTCCAGAAAGCTACTGGACTAATTGCCATACATTCAAATGGTAAGGGCAAAATAATTCTGCCATACGATGCAGCATTGTGGGGGAGAAGTAGCATGCATTATTAATAAAGTGTATAAATGAGATTATACTAAAAAGCCCTTTTACAAGCCATAGACAAATATGTTTTGATATGGAAAGGAAAGCGTGTTTTGTACAGAGAATTGTGGAAATGGAAGAGCAAATATGAGATGAAGCAATAGATATGCCCCCAGTGTGTGTACTTTGTTTACACACACAGAATAAATGCAATAAAAAAAAAACCTTCAGATATGTTTGAGGCAGGTAATGCTTTACAAATGCTTTACCGTCACAACTTAAGTCTGTTTTAGGAAAGGGCAAAGTATATCATGAAGACGAATGTGCAGCAATAATTAATTTGGTGCTAAAAATGAAGCTACACCTATGGACAATGTGGATTACGTGTTTGTATAAGACAAACAAAGCTCCTCATTAGCACTCTTCAAGAAAAATCTTGATTGGATGGGAAATAGGAAACTCACCCTGGGGATCACTTCTGTGGCTCTGTTCGACAGTGGCACAGGAAAATAATTTTCTTGGCTGGCAAAAGCCAGGGTACCTTTTTGGCTGGGCTTGTATAGGCCCTAGGGATGATAGCTTAGTACCTACCTATGGAGAAAAATATATTTTTAAAATTGTGATGTGTAATGTAGAATAATATCTTACTTGTTCATCAGAAGGGAGTAGTCTATACAATTTCATGTAATTGTTCAGATGTGTGTACGGGAGAAACAAAACACAAAAATGAAAACTAATGGAACATATAGGGGATGTAAGAAGTCCATGCATAGCAAAGTTGACAGTTAAACATTTTGTAGGACATAAACTAGTAAATTTTAAAATTCATGATATTGTTACAAAGCCCTCTTTATGCGAGAATTGTTTTAAAACAGTGGATGTTACATAAAGAAAGTTAGTTTATTCTAAGATGTCAGACCTACCATCCATGAGGTCTGAGTTTGAAAATTAACTGGCAAGTCTTTTGCAAGGGAAAAAAAAGCTGCCTCTTTAAATGATATTGTTTAGAATTAATTGCAAAATTGATGTAAGTGGCCAGTTACAAGAATTTGAATGTATTTTCTTGTGTATTGCCTGGTAGGCCATAGATATAAGGTGCCGCATTTGATGGTTCAAAGTCTTTTTCCTCAAATGACTTATTATTTTGTTAGTGGAACTCCCATCCTGAAAAGTCATCCATTAGTTAAATCTTCCAGATGTTAAAATCCCACCCCAGAGTTTCTGGTGTGGAAGTTCAACCCCAGAGGGCTTGCCATCATGCCTACCCGATCCAGATTGTATATTGTACACTGATGACTTAGTACTACTGAAAGCCTACAAAAATCATAATTAACTCATATCTAGAAAATTAATTCTGTTTTTTTTTTTAATTTGTATAAATCTTTTGGGTCTTTAATACCATAACAGGAATGAACTCTATCCCTTAATCAGGGTACGGTTAAAGTTTATGAAATTAGTATTTCCTCAGTCTATGATTGACACAGTTTCCTTCTCAGTACCAACAACGTACCCATAATTGCCTCCTCCAGTATTGCATGTGGAGTTTCCATACATTGGCAACATATTTAAGTTGATACTACTATTATTGGAGCTATCTTTGTATCTTTATTCCATACTGCTCTAGTTTCATCTTGTATATCCTGATATTTTGTGACTTTGTTTTTCTGTACACAAGGCACCATAATCACTGAGTATTGCAATCTCAATGAGTAATGTCACTTTTGACCTTTATATTGGATGACTGCATCTGGTTTTCTTATTTTTACTTTTGTAACTGCTGGTATTAGATAATCCCACATGATCAGGACTTCTTCCCTTTTCAGTATTTGTTTTTGTTATTGTTCATATTCCCAGTGCTTATTAGCTATTTGTATGTTGTAATATGTGCACATTCCCCAATGCAGCAGTCTAGCCATGTTATTGTGCCATTCAGTGTAAAGACCCTCAGCCATGAATATATCAAAACCAGAAACAAGACATGCAATTTTTTTACTTCTGTACTGCGGAATGTACATTTGTCTGTATCCCGCACACACTTTTTATATAGACTTTGTAAACTAACATTTATGTTGTTTGCTATCTTGACCTGCCATTATTAACCGTCATCTTTTGGTTAAATTCACCTCTCCTTAACTATTCATGCATTAGATGTTCTTCATGTTTCACTGTTGCAGTCATTACATTTGGGTAATCTGCTGGCAGGTTGCCCTCAGTCGGCCTGATTAACAAAGTCTTGGGTACTGCGTTGGTTGCTGTCCATTCTTCCATGACGTCAGGTCATCAGGGGTATAAAACATGCAGCCGACACCATTACATCAGTCTTTCTTGCCGTGCGGTGCCCAAAGCAGAAGCAGTTCGCAAGTGCTGGTCAGCCGACTCCTGAAATTTTCGTTTACAAGTTTCAGAACTGAAGTCTTCAACTTAAAGGTAAGTACCCCATTGGGGAAACTTTTTCTTGCTCCTTACCGATGTCAGTAAAAGCTAATAATTGCATTACTTGTGGAAAGCAAATACCTCATAAAGATTTTCATTCGTACTGTATTCCTTGCCTAGGCCCTGACCACAACGTACCTTGCTGTCGGTTTTGTGCTTTATTTAATCAGTGCACTATCCGTCGCCGGTACATTTTTGCCTCTAAATATTTCGGTTCTCGTTTTAATTATCCAGAAATGTCATCAGTTAGCCATCCGACTACCTGGTTTCTGAAAAAACTTAAAGATAAAGACAGAGACAGGCTGCCAAGGTCCAAAACTGCCGACGCTTCTCCTAAGCCAGTCGCCAGTTTGCCTTTCCTCAGTGAGGCGCTTTCGCAGCCCCTGATACTCGCTACTTCTGATTCGCAGGCCTCTACTGAGACCCATTCAAAGTCCGGTATGCTGCGAGATGCTTCATCTATGGAACCCACGGATGTCTCTACCTTGGATGGGTCTGGAGCCTCTGTGCAGGCACCGGCTTCTGAGGGTGTATTCAGGCCTAAAGACTCGCATATTAAATCGACACCACCTTCATTACTAAGGCCTAAATCTCGATCTGTGTTTAAAAAACCGACACCCAGGTCACATGCTCAGGTCCCTATGCCTAAAAAAACAAATGATCAAAATGGCTGAAAATCTAATTACTCTAATCAGGGGTAGTCAACCCCCCCCCCCCCCCCCAAAGAGGCCTAGGGCTGAGCTTGATTATGAATCTTCTGATCAGGATTATGCATCTTTTGACTCTTCTAATGACCTGGATTTGTCCATACCTACTTATCAGGATTCTGATGCAGAGGATTCCATTCCCTCTGCTTCCCCTCCTGAGGATTTTTCTTTTGGGAAAACTTTGCATACTTTAAGGGAGCATTTCCACTGGGAAAGTCAGGCATTTTCTGATTCAAAAAAGAGGCTTAGGGATTTCCTTCTTCTACCTCAGCATAGACCTTTGGCTCTACCTCCTGTACTAGACATTGTTGATGACGTGTTCTTGGAATCCAGTTTGGCCTCTAATTCCCTGCCTCCAGCTCCTAGTAAACCTGACAGATACTACAGGGTTCCTGAGTCCCACAAGTTCCTTTTCAAAAATCCTGTACATCCAGAAACCATTTCTCAGGGGCCCAAGGGCATTAAGGCTTCTACTGCTAAAAATACTACCCCTTCTGATAGACGCCAGGGCACTGGATAAATGGGGTAAAAAGGTTTATACTTCTGCAACCTTGGCAATCAGAGCTTTAAACGGACAATTTCATATGTTAAAATATCAGCAGTATTGAACTGCTTAAACAGAAAATGATGTTGATTCCTGATTGTGTGGGAAATATACAAGATTTAATGCATTCTGCTGAACAAGTTGGAAAACATACTTTGCAATGTGGTTTTGATTCTTTGAAGGCCTCCTGCAGGGCTGCTGTTACTGGGTCTGTGCTTAGAAGGCATGCTTGGTTTAAGGAGCAATCTTTGCCTGATCATGTTAAAGTTAAATTGTTGGATGTTCCTTTAAATCAGGACCGCCTGTTTGGCAATAAGGCTGAAGAAGTTCTAAAAAAGATGGAAGATAAAGCTAAATCTATGCAAACTGTTAAAGATTTCTTACAAGTGCAACCTCCAAAATTTAGTAGGCACTGGCCTACTAAGAATTGGTCTTTTCCAGCCCCTTCCAGACCCTCTCAAACCAAACCCAGACACGGCAAAAACCCCAGGTTTCAGTCCCAGGGGACTCTCAGAACTAAGCAGTGGGGGGCCTCCACTTCGAAATCTGGAAATAACAAGACACTCTCCTATGGTAAACAGTCTCAATGACTTCCTTTTGAAATTACCAAGCACTTACCTTTTAACCGCCCCTTTGGGGGAAAGATTGCTCTTCATGCAAAGAACTGGGAACTCATAACCCAGGACAAATGGGTTTTAAATAGTGTCCCAGGGATACAGATTTCATTTCCACAAGTTGCCAACACCAAACAGGTGGCCAGACCTGCCCCCAAAACAGTGGGCAGAGGCTCAGAAACAAGTACTTTCCCTCTTAAACATGGGGGCTATTCAACCGGTACCAGAAGAGGAGAAGGGACAAGGTTTCTATTCCAGGCTTTTTCTGGTACCCAGAAAAGACAAATCATGGTGTCCAATCCTGGATCTGTCTACTCTAAACACCTATCTGGAGATTCCAAAATTCAAGATGCTGACTCTTTATCAGCTATTTCCTATGCTAGGCAAAGATGCCTGGTTGGCAACTCTAGATTTAAAAGAAGCATACCTGCACATCCCAATCAGGGAATCTTGGAGAAGATACCTACGCTTCAAAGCAGACTATTTGCATTATCATTTCTCTGCACTGCCCTTTGGCTTGTCTACTGCACCCAGGGTATTCAGAAAGTGCCTGGCCAAATATTCAAATATATTCATACCTGGACGATTGTCTTATTCAGGCAGAAAACCAGGGCATACTTCTAAATCATCTGGCATTTGTAAAAAGGGTTCTAACTTGTCTGGAGTACACCATAAATTAAAAGAAATCACAACTGGTACCCTGTCAACAGATTACATTCCTGGGTGCAAGCTTGAATACAACTGCCCAGATGACTTTCGTCATGCCAGAGAAGCAAATTTATTAGGTAACTTATTTCAAACAAGTGGCTACAAAAACCCTGCTATATCTGCAAGACAAATACTGCAAGCCTTGGGGTTCATGGCCTCCTGCATTCTTCTAATTCCATATGCATGACTGCATATGAGGAAACTACAGTGGTACTTAAAAAGTCTATGGAGTCAACATTGTCACAGCCTGGAAACAATGATTCCCATCATACCTTGCCTATGCCTGGAGTTCCTATGGTGGGCAGAGGCCTGCCACCAAAACAAGGGACTGTCATTCACACTACCCCCTGCCGCCCAAACCCTAACTACAGATGCATCAAACTATGCATGGGGGGCTCACCTGGCAGGGAAGTGCATTCATGGCAAATGGAACAAAAAACAAATGCACCTACATAACAATCAAAAATAAATGTTATCTGTACAGAATGCTCTGACAGCCTTCAAAGACTACATTCTTCCAAGACAACTAATGGTAAAGACGGACAACACCACGGTTATGTTGTACATAAACAAGCAGGGGGGTGCACATTCCTACCCTCTCTGCAGACTAGCCATGGCATTGTGGAACACAGCCTAGAGCTACCAAGTGCACCTACAAGCTCAATTCCTGCCAGGAAAATTTAATACACTGGCAGACAGACTAAGCAGAAAACTCATGGACCCACATGAGTGGCAACTGGAACCACAGATTTTCAACATGTTGACAAGCAAATGGGGGAGCCCAGACATAGATCTATTTGCCTACCCCCAGAACTACCAGTTGGACACGTTTTGCACAAGGACTCCCCACAAACAAGCCTGGAAAGTGGATGCTCTCTCCTTCAGCTGGATAAATCTATCAGCCTATACCTTTCCCCCTCTGCCTCTGCTCTCCAAAGTTCTGCTAAAAGTGAAACAGGCAAACCAAGGATGATTTTGATTGCTCCAGACTGGCCTCGCCAACACTGGTACCCACTCCTGCGCAGTGTGTCGCAAATATCCCCATGGCACCTGCCTCAGTCCCCTTCCCTGCTGTCTCAGCAGGAGAACCAAATTCTGCACCCTCAGCTTCCAACATTGAACCTTGCAACCTGGCTAATCACTTAAATTCACCCTTTTCATCCCTCAGTGAACCTGTGTTGGATGTCATCTTGGAGGCGAGAAGACCTAGTATTAGAAAATCTTATGCTGACAAATGGAAAATATTCTGTGCCTCTAACCAATCTTTAGGGATGAGCACAGCAGCACCCAATTTACCACAGATTTTGCAATACTTAACTGAGATGCTACACAAGGGCCTGTCTTTTTCCTCTATTAAAATTCACACCACAGCTGTTTCAGCTCACTATAATACAGAACCACCCCTCTTCTCTCATCCTTTGCTCAACCAGTATCTCAGAGGGGCAAAAAACTTGAGACCACCCAGGAGAGTTCCTACCTGTGCCTGGGACCTTAACTTTGTTTTGGAGAAGCTCACTCTACCTCCTTTCGAGCCAGCTGCTACTGCCAACTTAAAATTTATTTCTGGGAAAACAGCCTTCCTTTTAGCAATCACTTCAGCTACAAGGATATCTGAATTACAGGCCCTTATGGCAGTGGAGCCTTTCATCATCTTTCATGCAGACAGAGTATCTCTCAGGACCAATCCATCCTTCATGCCCAAGGTGGTTTCCAGTGTGGCTCTTAATCAGTCCATTCATTTGCCAACCTTCTTTCCCAATCCACATAACAAAGGGGAACGGACTGTGCATTCCTTGGATGTGCACAGACAACTTAGATTGCACTTGGACAGGACTAAATCTCGAAGAAAATCTGAACAATTGGTGGGTAGCATTTGCTGCAGGGGCAGAGGGGAAGGCTATTTCAAAACAAACCATTTCTAAATGGATAAGCCATTGCATTTATTTCTGCTATAAGCACCATGTAAAACCTATCCCCCAGGGGATCAGATCTCACTCCACCAGGGCTGCATCTACTTCTGCAGCCTTTCTCAGAGGTGTTCCTACCAAGGATATTCTAGAAGCTGCTACCTGGAGTTCAGTTCATACTTTCACCAAGCAGTATCACTTTCCAATTTTCTTTAAATCTAGAGCTGGCTTTGCCACTGCTGTTTTGCAGGGCCTTATAGCTGGTCCTAATGCTGTATAAATTCATCCTCCCAACCATAGCTTTGGAAATCTACCCAAATGTAATGACTGCAACAGTGAAATACGAAGAACATAGTACAGTTGTGTACACTTACCATAAATGTAGATGTTCGAGTGTATTCACTGTTGCAGTCCTGGTTACCCTCCCTCCAGCCCCCTGTTTTTCTCTTACTATACCTCTACTTTCTTTTACTATGCTTAAAAGTCTTTTTGGTGCATTTGCTTTTGGTTGGAGGTATATTTTGGTGTTTTTAATTTTATTTTGCACCCCATTTGGGGGGCAGCTGACATCTGGGGCAAGAAAAACTGATATAATGGTGTTGGCTGCATGTTTTATACCCCTGACGACCTGACGTCATGGTATAAGGGACAGCAACTGATGCAGGACCCAAGACTTTGTTAATCAGGCCGACTGAGGGCAACCTGCCAGCTGATTACCCTAAATGTAATAACTGCAACAGTGAATACACTCGGAACATCTACTTTTATGTTAAGTGTATACAACTGTACTTTGTGTACACCTACCAAAAATGTAGATGTTCGAGTGTATTCACTGTTGTAGTCCTGGCTACCCTCTCCTCCCTCCAGCCCCCTACTTTTCTCTGGCTATACCACTACTTTCTTTTACTATGCTTAAAAGCCTTTTTGGTGTATTTGCTTTTGGTTGGAGGTATAATTTTGTGTTTTTAATTTTATTTGCTCCCCATTAGGGGGGCACCTGACATCTGGAGCAAGAAAAACTGATGTAATGGTGTCAGCTGCATGTTTTATACCCCCTGATGTCATGGAAGAAGGGACAGCAACTGACACAGGACCCAAGACTTTGTTAATCAGGCCGACTGAAGGCAACCTGCCAGCACAATACCCAAATGTAATGACTGCAACAGTAAATACACTCTAACATCTACATTTATGGTAAGTGTGCACAACTGTACTTTCTTGATCAATATGTGCTGGTTTCAGGAGTTCTCTGTACCTGTTACTACAATTATAGGCTGATTTTTGTCTGCTTTGGTTTGCTTTCTGTTCCTACACCTTTCTGAAATGTTTCAGCTAGTCCAAACAGATATGTCATCTTAGACTGCTTTTTTCCAGATTTAGAACTTTTCTACTTCTGGTTCTGATAATGTCAGCAAATATGTATACAGTCTCACAGTTGCTGCCCTGTACATGTATTCAATTTCAAGGAAGCCCCTACCTCCTTCATATCAAGAAATATGCATTCTTGCCATGTAATATTTTATACATCACTTGATAATGCATGCAGAATTTTTCTCATCCAACTTATCCAGCACTGTTTGTGGTCAGTTAATCATGCCAAAGCTGTAAGTTAGAACAGGGAGAACAAGCTGATTTATAGTCTGAACTTGTTTCCTAGATGTCCGGTAAGTTTTTGGTATTGGCTTTAGTCTTCTAGTATCTCTTACCAAGTTATCATTTGTTCAGGTTTTATTGCTGCACCTTCATCTATTCCTAGATATTTTTATACTTCCTCTTATTTATGGTCTTAATCACATTTTTCCCTGGTTGATAATTTTTTGTAACATTTATGAAGACCAAATGCCATTCTTATATCATCTGAGAAGGTTTTCACCAATTGTTTTTTTTGCCTTCTGTTGACCTCTATGGGGTTAGTATTGCCAAGTCTTTGGGGTTTCTAATACCATGACAGAAATGGACCCCATTTTCTATGTCAGGGTATGATTAAAGTTCAAAAAATTAATATTGTTTCACTCTTTGTTAGCCAAAAGAGCTCTTCGCAGCACCTGCAATGTGCCCAGGATTGACTTATCATTCTGTTAATACAGAGTTAAACGTATTGGTAGCATATTTAAATACAACTGTAAATTATTTTTATGAGACCCCTTGTTCCTACTACTGTTAGGACTGTCTGGGTGTCTTCCTTCCAGATTGCTGTCATTTCTGCTTGCAAATCCTGGTTTGTGTCTCTCTGTATGTAAGACATTGTAATCACTGGGTGTAGCAATTTCAATAGTCAATGTTATTTTTGTCTTCTTTTCATGGGCTACTGTATCTGTTTTTATCACGTCTGTTTTCTGAACTGATGGTAATGACTGATTCCATGTGATATAAACATTATCATTCTCTATAATGCTGTACGGCTCATGTTTCCAGTGCTTCTCAGCTATTTCAGTATTGTAATGATTGCAGAATTCCAAATGCAACAGTCTTGCCACATTATTATACCTTTCAGCATACAGGCCCTCTGCTGTTAGTGTATCACACCAAGCAACAAGATGTATGGCTGTTTCCAGTTCTCTTTTACAGAACCTGCGTTTGTCTGTTTCTGCCACATGTTCAAAGAACTTTGAAACTAACATGTACATAGTCTGCTATCCTGGGCCCGCCAGTATTAACCTATCTTCTTTTGGTTCAAGTTCACTTTTCCTTAACCTTTCTTGTGTCAGATCTTGAACAACATGAGGTTGTTCCAGGAGTTTTCTATATTTACCGCAATTTTTATGCCTTTTCCACATTTCTTGCCTTCTCGTCCGATTCTTCTCCTTGTATTATTTCTTTTGTTTTTTCGCCTGTTTAGTTGCTGCCTAATTTTTATCTACTTTTTTAAGTTCCATTTCCAGTTGACACCAATATGCTTCTGCTAAACCACGCAGGTAAGTCATCTTAGACTTGTTCTCCTCATGTATTAAAACTTTCAATATGTTTGGATCTGGTGCAGTCAGCAGATAAGTTTTCCATCCCATAATTGCAAATCTATAAATGTAATCAATTTCAAAGATGTCCTTATCTCCTTTAAAATGGGGGATACACACTTTGGTGCTGGGTATGTAGAAATAGACTGTTAATACTAAAAAAATCCAAATCACGTTTGACATGCTTAAAATATAGCTAATGCCACATCATTGCTAATGAAGACTCCAGATTACACACACACGCACACATCTTGTACAGTCGCTCAGAGAGGTATATGGACATTTTCCTGGATCAAATACTGGCCTTCAACAAGTAAGCCAAAAGCATATAACTAAGTCCTTAACCAACTGAAAGTGTCATATAGAATATCTCATCTTTTACCCTTAGAAGCTAAGTAAGCAATTGAAATTAATTTACTGCTACCAAGACTTGAATATACTTTACCTGTTGTAACACACTAGTCTCCACACAATATAGCCATGCTACAAACTGTAGAGTAAGATATTGGCATGTATCCATCTGGATATGAATCATTAGCATCATTTTGTTACTTTGCAGAAAACTACCTGGATACCTAGAGTTAATTTTTTTTATGTGACAACCTCCTCTCCAAAATAATGAATAACAGGTGTTGCTTGCTTTCCACTTAGAAATAAGCTCTTTATTAAAAAAAAATGTGCACTCTGAAAAGCTAAGAGAACTTTCAGCTCCAAAGACCTCCACTTACCTTAGATGCTACAGAGAAAGCTGCTCCACCATCTGGAATTTCTGGATTTTTGCAAACTGCTAAAATCCCACCTTGTAGATAGCTACAGTTGCAGCTGTCCTAAAGATACCAGTTTGAGCCACATCTGCAAATTCTGTGGTCTGTATGTGTACCCTTACAGCACTGATAGTGGCTTTGCCCTAAAGTTTGTTAGTCAAGAACTATTTCAACAAATGATGATATAATTTTGAAAATATGCATACATTTGTTTTATTCAAACTTGCATTGGGGAATAATTGTAGTTATCATCCTAATATTCATCATTATGTTTTGATCTATTCCTTAGAAAACATGTTTCTTATTTTTCTCTTATTTTTCAATGTATCAAGACATTTCAGATTGGTTTGGGTAAATGAAATGCAGATGTAATAACTGTGTATTTATCTAATTCACTGTTGTGTATTTAAATCATTTGTTCTCGTTTCTGTTTATACTGCTGTATATTTGTTGCTGCTGTTGCTCAAGTTCATGGTAGAAGATAGTCCAATGTTCAGGACCAGTCCATTTACATAGCCAGCCCTGAAAGTAAATAATTCTAGTCATATGTGGCATAAAAGAGTAAAATCCGAGGCTGCAAAAAACTCCCTTACCAGCCTCAGTAAGAAGCTGAGATTCCTCATAAAATCCTCCAAAGCTAGTTACGAAAATAAAATTGCCAAATATTCCAAAGACAACCACAAGGCATTCTATAACTAAGTCAAGAATCTAAATGGCAATGCTCAGATCTGCTCTGCGCTACAACAGAATGGCATTAAGTATACTGATCCCAAGGATATTTTCAATATCCTGGCAGATCGATTCAGTGCCAACTTCACCCCCCTCTCACCCCCTAAATGGCCCATCTCAATACTGGAAGATTGCCAAATTCTGGTAATAACGGCCACACAGGTAAAAAAAAACACTCTCCAAAGCTAAGAATACAGCATCCATGGGACCAGATGACATCCCGGGCTGTGTACTACATGAACTACAAAATGAACTGGCACCTCACCTAAGTGTCATGTTTAATCATGCCCTCACCTCAGGCTTTGTGCTCACTGAGTGGTGCACAGCTACAGTTATCCCACTCCACAAGGGGGAATCCACCTTGGATCCCAGGAACTATTACCCCATCAGTCTGACCAGCCTGATCTGCAAGGCCATGGAATGTATTATCATGAAACTTATAAACAAAGACATTGGCAACCTTAAAACACTGGACCCTACCCAGTTTGGATTCATGAGGGGCCGATCTTGTCTCCTGAACCTTATTGACTTCTTTGAATCAGTCTCCAGAGCCGTGGACGAGGGTAAGGCAGTCCACACAGCCTATCTGGACCTCGCCAAGGTCTTTGACACCATCCCCCACTCTGGAATCATAGATAAACTTACTAAGCTGGGCATTAATCCCTATGTCACTCAATGGGTTGCCAACTGGTTTACTGACAGAACCCACACAGTAAAAGTAGCTGACTCCAAATCCAGCTCCAGACAAGTGACAAGTGGAGTACCTCAGGGTTCAGTCCTGGGACCTCTCTTGTTTGGCATCTACTTCTCTGAAGTACAGGCCAACACTATGGGACTCTGGCTAACAAAGTTCGCAGATGACTGCAAACCGGGAGCCAATACTGAATCCCCAAATGATGTGTTTACTCTACAAAAGGGCCTTACAAAAATAGATGCTTGGTGCCAGAGCCATGGGCTCAAACTCAATGCCAAGAAATGTATAGTTATCCCCTTTGGGAAAACACATGTACCCATGAATTATCACATAGGTGGCAGTACACTAAACACCGAAAATGTGATAAGAGACTTGGGGACAAAGGTGGACAGTGGTCTCACCTTCAGTAACCACATCGCCACAACAGTCAGGAAATCCTTCTATGTGGCACACCTCATCACTAAGGGCTTTTCATCCAGAAAAAAGGAGGCCATTGTCCCACTGTACTCATCCCTCATTATAGACCCATTTTAAAATACAACGCCCCATTTGGTATGTACCTCTCAAGACATCTGCAACAACTGGAAAGGCCACAGAAATACCTCACTAAGAGAATCACAGGCCTAAAGCAGATGCCCTATGCTGACCACCTTAAAAAACTCCAGCTATACTCTGTCGCATATCGTCTACACCAAGGCGATCTCTGCTTAACATACAAGGCCATGTCAAACCCAGAGCTGTTGGGCATGCTACACCTAAAGAAATCCCAATCCCTCAGAGCCACATGCTCCTGGGATCTAAATCTTGTCATCACAATAAACAAAACATGCTGGAGGGATAGGTTCCTGACCCAGAGACTCCCCAGACTCTGGAATAGACTGCCCATACATGTCAAGCAGAGCGCCTCTTTGGCCCTCTTCAAAAGGAACCTTGATGATTGGATGGGAGAAAGGAAATTCACCCCGGGGATCACATCAGTCGCCCTGCTAGACAGGGGTCCAGGGAAGTAAATAGTGTGGGAAGAAATATCCAGGGAATTGTAATGGCTAGGCTTGTATAGGTCCTAAGGCCGATAGCCTAGTACCAACCTATGAACATATAAATTCACAGTGGTCATTCAAATCTGTAATATCAGTAGACTTTCTCATTCTGTTCAACAACTTTTCATCCCCCCCCTCGCCCTTTGTGTGGATATGCCATGGTTTAATTTCTCCAAGTATTTTGGGTTTCTAATACCATGATGGTAATGGACTCATTTCCTAATTCAGTGTATAATTAAAGTTCATAAAATTAGTATTGTTTCAGTCTTTGTTAGCCAAAAGTGCTCTTTGCAGCAACCACAATGTGCTCAGAATTGACTCATTCTGCAATTCATATGGAACTGCATGTACTAGTAGCATATATAGATACAACTGTAGATTTTCTTTATATTAGACCTGTTGCTCCTACTACTACTGTGAGAACTGTCTTGGTGTATTTCTTCCACACTGCTCTAATTTCTGCCTGCAAGTCCTTGTATTTTATGACTATGTGCTTATCTCTACATGAGACACTGTAATCTCTGGGTATAGCAATTCCAATGCTCAATGAAAATTTTCTATTTTTTCATGGACTACAGTATCTGGTTTGCCCACATTTATTTTTTGAACTGTTGACAGTGGTTGATTGCAATGGGTGATTCCATGTGATGTGCAATTCATCATTCTGTATAGTGCTTTGTGATTCTTGTTTCTAGTACTTCTCAGTTACTACTATATTATAGTGGTTGCACAATCCCCAATGCACCAGTCTTGAGGCACCTTTTGTGCCTTCCAGTGTATAGGCCCTCTATCATGAGTGTATCACACGCAACAAGATGATGTGCAACTGTGTTCAGTTCTGTTTTTTAAAGAACCTACATTTGTATGTCATTTCAACATGCTCAATGGATTTCGTAAACCAAAGTGCACATAGTCCTCTATACTTAGCTGCCATTGTCAACCTTTCGTCTTTTGGTTTCTTCTCACCTGTCCTTAACCATTACTGTGTCAAATCCTATTCAACATGAGGTTGTTCTAGGAGATCTCTGTACTTGGCACTATATTTTTGGCTTTTCCACATTTCTTTCCTTCCATTTGATCTTTCTCATTGCATTCTTTCTTATGTTTTTGACACATTCAGTTGCTGTCTGATTTTTTTTGTGTACTTTGAGTTTGATTTCCATTCCATCCTGATACTGGGACGTTTCTGCTAAACTAAGTAGAAAGGTCATCTTAGACTTAATCTCCTCATGTTTTAAAACTTTCATTATGTTTGAATCTGATAATGTTATCAGATAAGTGTGCAATCCCATGACTGCAGGTCTATGTATGTAATTAATTTGGAATCCCATACCGCCTTCAGGGAGAAGACTATATAATCTTGGTGTCCCCTGATTTTTATGTATCATTTGATAAGCGTGAAACATTTTTTTTTTGTTTTCCTGTCCAACTGATCCAGTACCTTTTGAGACCAGTCAATCACACCAAAACAGTAAGTTATAAAAGGAAGTACAAATTGGTTTATAGCTTGGGCTTTATTCCTAGCTGTCAAGTCTGTTTTCAGTATTTTGTTTAGTCTTCTTAAGTATTCCTGTCTGAGTTTTATTCACACTTGTTCATGCTTTATTGCTAATTCTTCAGCATTTCCTAAATATTTATAAACTCCCTCCTGACTTTTATTTATTTTACATTTGTTTACCGGGAAAGTCTGACTGGACGTAGGTCCTTTTTCAGCAGAGGCCCAGGGAGAAAAGCTCCTAATACAGGTGAAAAATACATCTGTCAATTTTGTTTACATCAGTAATTTTAAAATAGATAACGGTGTACAGTAGCTAGATAGTCATTAACAGTGTAACAAATGCAACAGTTAAATACACTTACATAAGGTAGAAAAAAAATTCTGATTTGAAACCATTCATATATGTGTTCTAATTTTGCAAAGCTTCAAAGCTAAGGCTATAATAGAGGTTAATATAAAAGTAAATGTGAGTGGTTAATGAGATTACAGGAGAAATAGAGTGGGTACAATAGTGGGGAGTATAGTAATGAGAGAGCGAGAGTATAGAGTGATGAGAGAGAAGACAGTGAAAGAGAGCAGTAGAAAGAAATAGATGTAAAGACAGGAAGCAGAAGGTGGATTATAAGGCTAATGACCTGAGACATACCTCCCTGGACTACATGAAAAGAGACATGGAGGAGCTGTCCGATCTTGTAGCCCAGGCAGGTATGACCCTAGCCCTGAGTAGCATCCTGCCATCACCCAGTATCATACCACAGTACAAGGACAAAATGATTGACTTCAACAATTGGCTAAACTTCTGGTGTCATTCTAAGGGGATCCAGTGTCTGTCTGCCTGGGCTGACATGATCGACAAACCAAGATGCTTTGCCAGAGATGGCCTGCACCTGTTACCCTTGGGATTCCGGATACTGGCTAAGGCTCTTGCCACCCCTTATAGTGCCTTTTTAGGCAAGGTTCAAATGACAAATTCACTACTGTAACAGGTACAAGCAAGCAAAATCTGAGGGTAATGCTACTCAATGCTAGAAGTCTAAACCTCAAAATGCACTCACTCGAGGCACTCCTTAAAATGGAGAACATCGACATCTGTGCAGTGACAGAGACCTGGTTCAAGGCTCCAGAGAGCACCCCGGCAGTACCAGGCTATAATTCATACCACACCTTTCAGCCACCTAACCTGGACCAAAACACTAAAGGCGGAGGCGTGTCCATATTCATTAAGGATATCCACACCTCCAGGCTAGTTGCTCAGCATAATGCATCTGAGATTATACAAGTGCAACTAATTCTGGGCAAGAACGCAATCCAAATTGTAGCTTGCTACAGATCCCCCACCATGCCCCAGGATTCCCACTCCTCATTTCTTGATACATTGAAAAATATGGACGATTTCAACTACCCCACCATTAACTGGGAAAACTGCTCATGTACCAACTCTTGTGCTCAATGTTTTCTGGAATTCGTAAATTCCAATGCCTTGGATCAACTTATCCACACCCCACCAGGGGCAGCAATGTCCTAGACCTGGTCATTACCAACATGGGCAACCGGTGTTCCACACCAGAAGTCAATTCCTCGTTGGTCAGATCCGTCCACAAGCTAATCACCTTAGACATCCACATCCCCCCCCCCACCCCCACCCCCCCCATTAGGGAAACCACCATAAAAAATTTCTCCAAAGCCAACTTCATGCTTCTTAAGACAGAAGTGGCAAACTTCACGACACCCATGCTGACAGACAATAGAGGTACGACTGCTGAATCCTGTACAAATGCACTTTATAAGCACTTACACAAGTGCATGGATCATGCAATCCCTAACAGAACCAAGATGCTATCCTCCAAAAAAAAGAAGCCAATCTGGTGGTCCCCTGCCATAAACAAACTCTACAACAGAAGAAAAAAAACTGTTGCAAAAAAGAGTAAAATACCATGATTGGAGGAACTCCCTGGTCAGCCTCAGTAAGAAGCTGAGATCCCTCAAAAAATCCTCCAAAGCTAGCTACGAAAATAAAATCGCCACTGATTCTAAAGACAACCACAAAGCATTCTATAGCTATGTCAAGAATCTCAATGGCAACACTTAGATCTGCTCTGAGTTACAGCACAATTTCACTAAATATACAGAACCAACTGATATTGCCAACATCCTGGCAGATTGCTTCAGTGCTAACTTTATCCCTCTCTCACCCCCTAAAGGGCCCATCTTTATACTGGAAGAATGGAAAGTTCCTGTAATCATGGCTGCACAGGTGAAAAACACACACTCCAAAGCCAAGAACACAGCATCCATGGGACCTGACAACATCCCAGGCTGCGTTCTACACGAACTACAGAACGAACTGGCACCCCACCTAAGTACCATGTTCAATCATAGCCTCGCCTCAGGCTTTGTGCCCACTGAATGGTGCACAGCAATGGTTATCCCACTCCACAAAGGGGGAGCCACCACAGACCCCAGGAAGTATCGCCCCATTAGCCTGATGAGCCTGGTCTGCAAGGCTATGGAACGTATCATCATGGAACTTATAAACAATGACATAGGTAATCTCCAAACTCTGGACCCTACCCAGTTTGAGTTTGTAAAAGGCAGATCATGTCTCCTAAACCTGAAAGACTTTTTTGAAGTGGTCACCAAAGCCGTAGATGAAGGTAAGGTGGTTCACACAGCCTATGTAGATCTTGCCAAGGCTTTTGACACCATCCCCCACTCTGGAATTATAGATAAACTGACTAAACTAGGTATAAATCTGTATGTCACAAGATGGGTTGCCAACTGGCTCACTGACCGAACCCACACTGTGAAAGTAGCAGACTCTAAGTCCAACTTCAGACCAGTGACAAGTGGAGTACCACAGGGTTCAGTCCTGGGTCCTGTGCTGTTTTGGCTAACACAGAAGGTCTTTGACTAACAAAGTTTGCAGATGACTGCAAACTAGGAGCCATAATCAAAACTACTAACGATGTGGACATCCTCCAAAAGGGCCTCACTGAGACAAATGCCTGGTGTCAAAGCCATGGCCTCAAGCTCAATGCCGAAAAGTGTATTGTCATCCCTTTTGGTAAAAACTCTGCACCCATGAACTACCACATAGGCGGTAGTCTACTCAACACTGAAAGTGTGATAAGAGACCTTGGGACAGAGGTGGACAGTAGTCTCTCCTTTGATAATCACATTGCCACATTAGTCAGGAAATCCTTCTACGTGGCACACCTCATCACAAAAGATTTCTCATCCAGGAAAAGAGAGGTCATTGTTCTCCTCTACTCATCACTCATTAGACCCATTATAGAGTACAACGCCCCTTTTGGTATGTACCTCACAAGACATCTACAACAACTGGAAAGGCCGTAGAAGGACCTCACAAAGAGGATTACTGGCCTCAAACAAGTGCCCTACGCAGACTGTCTAAAAAAACTCCAGCTTTACTCCATTGCATATCGCCTACTCAGAGGCAATCTCTGCCTAACATACAAAGCTATATCAAACCCAGAGCTGTTGGACATTCTCCACTTAAAGAAATCCCAATCCCTCCAAGCTACACACTCTAGGGACCTAAACCTTGTCACCACAATAAACAGAACATGCTGGAGGGATAGATTCTTGTCCCAGAGACTTCCCATACTCTGGAACAAACTACCTATCTATATCAAACAAAGCTCCTCATTAGCACTCTTCAAGAAAAATCTTGACTGGATGGGAGATAGGAAATTCACCCCAGGGGTCACTTCTGTGGCTCTGCTCGACAGCGGCACAGGAAAATAATTTTCTTGGGTGGGGAAAGTCAGGGTACACTTTGGCTAGGCTTATATTGGCTCTAGGGCCAATAGCCTAGTACCTACCTATGAGAACCTAAGGATGCAATAGAAATTGCAGAAGATGTGTGGTATAAGGGATTAATAAGATTTGGATAGAGAAGGGATGGGGTACAAAAGTGGGAGTAAACAAAGTGTTAAGAAAGAGGGGATTAGTGATAAGGGCAGTAGGTTGTATAAGAGATTAGTTGTGGTTGTCACAGTTACAAAACCATGATTGCTGTAGGTGGGATTTTAAGGCTTTTTTAAAGGAGGCAATAGAGGTTGTAGCTGAGATGGTGAAGGTTGTTCCCATGTTTCTCAATAGTGCAGCTATATAGGGATGTACCTGTGGAATTATTGGCTTTGGTCACATTTAACAGGATCTTTTGATTGGATCGTAGGACTCTAGTTTTGGTACTTGTGTGTATTATGTTTTGTAGAGCTGTGTTTTTTTCAGGATAGTGAATTAGTTTGTGGGTAAGAATAAGCTGATTGTAAAGAATCAGTTGAGGAAGTCCCAACTAATTGAGTGTTTTGAGGGCAATGCAGTTTTATGATCTATGAGGGGTGTTTGTTGCAAATATGGCAATTTTATTATAAAATGCATGCATTTTGAAATGGTTAGATTTTCTAAGGTTGATGAAGATGGTTGATGCATACAATAGAGATGAGATGAGTGCATGCAATAGTGACTCTGGTGGGGGAAGTTAGGAACACTTTGTTTCTGTAAAGCATAGCAAGTTTTTTTGTGTACTTTCTTTCTTTTATTTGATATGTGTATATCAAATTTCATGTTGTCGATTACAACACCTAGCAGTTTAGTTTGATTGACAGGGGATATGACTATTATAACTGGAGGTGATGTTAAATGTAATGTTATGAGTAGAATGATGTGTGGGAGGAAATATAAGAAGCTAAGTTTTATTGGAATTTAATATAAGTTGTGATTCAGAGAGCCATCTTTCAACAGATAGAAAGGATGATTGTGTTTGTTGTAATAGTACCTGTGGAGAGGGCGAAGAACAGATTAGTGTGGAGTCATCTGCATACCGGATGATAGTAGAATGAAGTGTGGCAGCATGTAGGTTATTAGTGAATATGATTGTGTTTGTTGTAATAGTACCTGTGGAGAGGGGGAAGAACAGATTAGCGTGGAGTCATCTGCATACTGAAAGATAGTAGAATGAAGTGTGGCAGCATGTAGGTTATTAGTGAATATGGAACCCTGTGGGACTCCTACTGAGATTGGAAGTAATGGGGAGAGTTTTTGGAAAATTGAAAAAACTGGTGAGGGATGAGAAAGATTATGCTAATAATACAGCATACCCTCACCCCCCCCCCATCTCAGGAGTGGCAGTTTAATAAGGATAGGAATGTCCAAGCTAATGGTAACAGTTACCCTAATGATGAAACCAACAGTTTGGCTCCGTCTGAAGATGATTTTTTAGACGGGGACGAATATCCAGCTCTGAAACATTCGGAGCGGATTTTGAGCCAACAACGGAACCAACAATACCAACACAGGGGCCAGCCACAAAATTACCAAACGGGGAGAGGAAGAGGTTACAACCGAGGTGTGAACAGGAATGGTTGGAGGGGGAAACAGTGAAATTAACTGTTGACATGGACGAGGATGGTCGATACCTTCTCCCACCTCTAAAACTATGTAGTAATTCAGAAAAGGACTTCAAGGTCTGCAGTTTTTCAGAAATAGAGTTGAACAAGACACTGTGTGAAATTTTCCCAAAAGGTTTTACTTTTGTTCCTCGTCAGTCATTTAATTTAGTCCATACATTGATGGACTTGAAACAGTACACTAGGAAACTTAACCTAAATGTCATGTTTAATAAGGTAGAGTCTGTGAAAGATCCATTTAAGATTTCGAGCACGTTTAATCCACCATTACACCCCACCCTAACTGTTTGAGAGAAATTGTGAACTTGATTTATGTGACTTAAATAAAAACATTAATAGAAATGTTAGAACATCTACTACACAAGCTAATTTAAGTATGAATGAAAATTTTGAACTTAAATTTCTTCCTAGGATCATGAAACCAGATAAGGGCGGGGGTACTGTTATTATCAATATACTGGATTACAACAATAAAATGTTTGAAATCTTAAACTCATATACATACACTATGAGTTCCTTGAATGAAATGAACGCGGCCTACAGGAGAATCAAGAGCTTCATTCAGGACATGTTTATTGATGGCCTAATATCCATCACAGAATTACACTATCTTTCTATAGAATACCCTATTACTCCCAGTATCTTTGGAGTTCTCAAAATTAATAAGGACATGCATCAACCACCAATGAGACCAATTATTGATGTAAGGGGCTTTGTAACATACCCCCTAGCAAAATATCTTGAGAGGGAGTTAAGTAAACATGTATGGAATGAAACTAGTGTATGTATAGATTCTTGGGATTTTTTTTAAGAAAAATCAATAGTATTGGATACAAAAAGGACTATCTGTTAATGACTATAGATGTTGTTAATTTGTATAGTATAATATCACATGACATTGGATTACAATGGTTTTGCGAATTTTTACACTTAAAAGAGTTAAGACAGGACAAAATTAACCTATTTGAACAGATGTTAGACATTATTTTAAGGAATAATTTTATTTTCTTTGAAGGACAATATTTCCTTCAAAAGGAAGGAGTAGCAATGGGCTCTGCATGTGGGGGCCTATATGCAAATATTGTCATGTTGATATGGGAGAAACAACACCTTAAAACTTCCAACTATTTTCAATATTGTAAAACATATATGCGTTACCTGGATGACTTGTTTATATTATGGGAAGGGCCCAGAGATGTCTTAGATAACTTTCTTGCATTTATCAATGAAACAACCAGTTTCTTGAGGTTTACACATACTGTTAGTAATACCCATACTTAGATGTTCACATACTAAAAGACGAAACTGAGAATAGATTTCTAGCTAGAATATTTTGAAAAAAAACCTATTCTAATAGTTTTTTACATTTCAGCAGGTGTCATCCCTTTATACAAAAGCGAGCTGTACTGAAAGGGCAATTTGTCCATGGATGACGACCCTTTGGGATGACTATGTAGAGGAATGCAACTTGCTGAAATGTATGTTTCTTAGAAGAGGTTATCCTATTAGTCTAATTGATAAGATTATGCAAGAAGTTAATGACAAAAGACAGTCTGGGCACTTTACTCCCATTCTAGAAGACAGGAGCCAAAATGTTGAATACCAGATAAGTAACATAAATCAAGTAATTAATAGTGGAGACGACAGTAGGAATGTAGCCAACACTAACATAACCATGGCCACACCAGCAGTGAATGAAAATATTTATGAACATAGTTTTTTGACTACTTTCAATAATGAAGCACACTATATTAAGAACATTTTAATAAAAAATTGGGAAATTATTAGGAGTGACAAAGAAACGAGAGACATTTTGGGGGACACTCCTATTTGCGTATATAAGAAAGGACAGTGTCATAAAAATGTGTTTGAAGGACGACAGGAAGATTATCTTCAAGGATACATGCATAAATGTGGGAGATGCAAGTTCTGCCCGAGCATTATGGAAATTAATAACAGTGTCATAATAAATGGAGTTAGAATTTTGCTTAGAGGTAGATTTTCATGTACAACTGAGAGGGTTGTATATTGCGCTGTTTGTAATTTGTGCCCATGTTTTTACGTGGGCAAGACTAAGCGCAAATTTAAAAACAGAATAGGGGAACATTTCAGAAACATACGTGATCTATGGGTAGGGAACGCCTTAGCAAAGCATATTATGGCTTACCCAGACCATGCTTTTAAATTCATTATATTAGACACTGTAATGATTAGTGCAAGAGTAGGAGCATGGTCTTACCAGCTTGACAAACTGGAACTAGGATGGCAGATCAAACTGAGCGCCATGTATTGGCCAGGGCTTAATGATAATTTGTCTATTAGTAGTATCTTGAAAATTAAAGCCCTGAGTAGACGTTAAAATACACTTTGTAACTTTCTTAGTGTAACAAACTTATTCATATATACACTGTTTGAATGAGTATTTATTTATACTTATATATATCCTCCAATATTTTAGGTATTTATTTATATTTATTACCACATAGATTTATTTATTTAGATTTATTGAAATGTTAAGTTATTAATATAATTGTAGATAGGTGGTGATTTTAAAATTCATGAAGTATTTTAAAAGTATTTTAATGGTTTTAACAACTTTCATGGTGTTGCGGAAGTAATGACAATTTTAAGTATACTATGGCTTTAAATGAAGGTGTGTTGACTGCTCTAGGATGTGATGTAATTTGAATTTATTTTAAATTCAGGTGATGAAAGTAATTGTATCTGATGAAGTCTCTTCAACTTATTTAAAAAGGAGATGAAAGCGCTTATATATTTGGATATTCTACAATTTTAACCTTGGATTATAATAAAATTTTGGTGTGTTCATATAAACATTTGCCTGCTCCATTCTACTTTGTGATTGACTAGTGATTTCTGTTTGTTCACCTTTTTCGTGGTTTGTTGTAATAGTACCTGTGGAGAGGAGGAAGAACAGATTAGTGTGTAGTCATCTGCGTACTGGATGATAGTAGAATGAAGTGTGGCAGTATGTAGGTTATTAGTGAAAATGGAACCCTGTGGGACTCCTACTGAGACTGGAAGTAATGGGGAGAGTTTTTGGTGCCATCTGACTGCTTGTTGTCTGTCAGTTACATAATTTCGTAACCAGGACATGGTGGGTAAGCTTAGGTTAATTGTAAGAATGTCAGTGAGTTTATCATGATTTTCCACACTCCTGTGTCAGACTGAAATTTTCTTGGTACTGCAACTTTCCTTTTTAAATGTTGCTTTTGTACATTTATCTAGACCAAATGATGTTCCTGTATCATCTGAAAAAGTTTTAACCTTTATTTGTGCTTTCAGCTCCTTATCTGATGAACTGTATAGTTTTAAGTTATCAACAAAAGGTAGACGAGAAGTCTTTAAGCAAGGTTTTCTGGGAGCCAAGTGTAACAGTGACCTAATCTATTAAGTAGTCAGCTTAATGAGTTAAGGACAAGACAAAACAACAGTAGTGACAAAGAATCACCCTGGGATACCCCTCTTTGAATTTTTTTTTTTGAGATAATGATCTGTCCCTTATCATGGCTTAACTGCCGAGTGGTTTGTCAGTGTTTCATGGTCACTGTAATGTAATTCATCAGTGTAGGTTGAATCTTACACATCTGTAAGCCCTCCTTTATCCATGAATATAGAATGCTGTCAAATGCATTTTTTGTAATCTGTTTATATCACACTTCAATGCTTCCCTTTTTTTACAGTTCTTTATTATGGCTTTATTTAGTAACAAATGATCCTTTGCTCCATGACTTTCTTTTGTTACCCTTTTGTTCTAGTCCCATGACTTTTTTTTTCTTCTTCAAAATGACTATAAACTGTGTCTGCATTAATGTACCTGGGCTGTGGCAGTGTTGTCAGTATCATAAGATACTGTGACTGTCTTAGGAGGTGGGACTGTTTCATTTGGTATGAAGGATAAAGTTATTTTTGCAAAGTCATTGTTACCTTTTAAGTGTTGAGGCAGGCTGAAAATAATACTCCTGAATTGCTTGTGCAAAATGGAGGGTTAATGTATACTGATAAATGCAAACTCTTATCAGCTCTGACAACCGATGCTACATTGTCGTTATCTGCATTCCGTAATCCTGTACCACCATGAGGTATAAAACTCCCTTTTAAGAGTCCTTATAGGTAGCACTGTAAATGCTCATTTGAAAATATCATTTGTGAAGCTATTACAGATAGTGTAACCAATTATAAATGCTTAAAAGTTCATTAAAGCTTTTTGTGAGTTCTGTAAAATACATATAATTTTTTAAAAAAGATATGTTTATTTCATTATCATAAAATTGGGTGTACTTAATGCAGATAGTTTATTTAGGAGTCAGTAGTACACATCAAGTATCTATTTCATTGAACCACAGGTCACTACAAACAATTTGTAACACCATTTATAATTGTCATATGACACTACATACAGACTGAAATCGTTCCTTGTGGCAGTTTAATGCTGTTAATAGTTATTTTCACAAAACAAAGTACTGTTTGATCACTACATAGTAAATCAGTATAGAGTTTCAAAATGTCATTAAAGACATGCCTTTGCAACACTGCTGTAGAAAAAAAATCCATTTGGGGTCATAAGGATTAAAAGCACCCCCCCCCCAAAAAAAAAGTCAATTTCTTCCACATTCCTCCAGTAAAATGTAATTATGGGGGGAAAAAAGTTAAAGCCTGATACAAAACTATATTAGTCAAAAAATCCCCAGTATAGTAAAGTTGGGTATATGTGTAGCTACTGAGTGTTTGCAGGGCGTAAACGCTGGCTGTATATTCAATGCTAATAATTCATTTACACCTTAGAGTTTGCATGAGGTTAGATGGCCACAGGCATTCACTCCCAGTATGTTAGGCAAAAGGATCTGTATGCAGAAAGAAAGAAAATTGCGGTGTGTAAGTGTCACTGAAGGCAAACAGAATGTTTTGTTTTTGGTTAATTTCTATGATATTATCAAATACAGCACACAATATCATTTACTGTAGACAGGAGGTGATTTGTAATTAATATTTCAGCTCTTAGGTTACTAGGTCATACAAAGGGAGAATGGTTGCAGCAGGTAAGAGCAAAGGCAAATAATGTGTGCATTGTTATGTGCAAAATCAGGAGCCAGGGGTTTTAACAGGAACCTGTTCACTCTCAACCTAAATTCAAATCAGTTTTTATTTTGTGCACCACTGAGCAAGTCATTATTGACCGATCCTTTCATCATTAGTTTAGACAATTGACTGAGATACAGGTTGACTTGATTACATACTTGACCACCCCTGCTCCAGTATAATCTGTTTGTGTGGCCATTCAGTGGATTTGGTATTTGACACTGGCAGACTCCAAAGCCCAACCATGTCTGAATGCAGCCAGTGACATTTTCATTCTGTTTAGATAAATGGCTGTAGATATAATATCCATTTTATATACTTCAGCGGCATCACTACTCCTTAAACAAAATTATTTTTGTTGCACAGCAGTTTACTTTTACCATCCATGCCATTCAAAACCAATCACTCCTGAGAGGTCTCATGAATTGAGGTCAGCGGTGCTGCCAGTAGATGTGAATGTTTAATGCTTTTTAAAACCTTCATTCAGACCATTAAGTAATGCATTATGTCATCACAAAAAATGTGTCTGCGTAAGATAATCCTGCTAAATTGTTTAACAAGAATGTTACCATTATAAATGAACAGCGATCCAATGCTTGCTTTGAAGCGGTAATTATTACTTTGGCTTATGAGATGGTCACCCACTGTCACATTCGTCTTGGCTAAAAACAATAACCATAGAGCAATTTATTCGACTTACTGTAGCCCCATCTTCTTGTCCCTTCCATCTGCCTCTATGGTAATGGATGACAGCTGCAACATAGTATTATGAACACTGATGTAAGCACAGTTACTAAAATTTTAAGGGTGCATTATCATTTACAGCTGACAAAGGGTATATGTCAGCAAAACCTTTTTTTTTTGTATACTGATTTGAGTTGGTGGTAGAAACATGAAACGCTTACTTCAGACTTTGTACATTCTTGCAATGTACAGTGTACCAGTGTCATGATTTAGACTTGAGGGTAGTGATACTTTTTTACCTTGGATCATTATCATCATCAACCCCTTTGTCACATTTTCTACATGGTGTTGGGTGTCATGTCAACTATTACCATCTCAATTCAGTGCCACATCCTCCTACCTTCTTCAAAAGTCATGTCCATCACAGGTCTTCTGTCACACAATCCAATCATCACTTTGCTAGATGCCCCTTGCTTCCTCTTGCCTTCTTCCTGGCCCTCCCTTATTTTCTTCAAAAGATTGTCTTCTGCTTTCTTGCACACATGCTTAAACCACCATAATCTGTTTTTTTTTTATTTGCGTGGGCTTCTGCTCTGATGTCCTCTTTCTTTTCCTGTCCCACAGTGTGCATACTACCACCCATCTCAGGCAATTCATCTCCATCCCCTGTAGCTTGCACAACTGGTCTGCCTTCAGTGCCCAGGGTTCTGTACCGTACAGTAGTACTGGTTACACCACTGATGTTCATCGTGTTACACTGCTGCAGTCATTACACTTGGGTTATCCTGCCGCCAGGCGGTCCCGCAGTCAGCCAGAGTTGCAAGGTCTTGGCCCGGCGTCGGTTGTTGTTGCTTCTTCCCTGATGTCAGCACACCAGGGGTATATAAGATGCATCCGACGCCATTTTCTTCAGTCTTTCTTGCCGCACGGTGCCCGAAGCAGAAGCAGTTCGCAAGTGCCGGTTGGCTGACTCCTGAGATTTTCGAAGTCGAATTTCAGATCCAAAGTCTTCAATAAAGCTAAGTACCCCATTGGGGAAACTTTTTTTCTTGCCTCAGACCGATGTCAGAAAAAGTTAATAATTGTATTTCTTGTGGGAAGCAAATACCTCATAAGGACTTCCACTCCTACTGTATTCCATGCCTAGGCCCTGATCACGACGTCACTAGTTGCCGGTTTTGTGGTAGATTTAACAAACGCACTACAAAAAGACGTTTTGATTTTGCTTTGCACTACTTTGGCCGAAGGTTCAATTATACTATGCCGTCGGATCAACCGACGACCTCAATACTGAAAAAAACGCAAAGACAAAGATAAAGACAGGCATCCGAGGTCCAAAACTGACGACGAAACATCTTCTAGGCCAGTTGCCGGTTCTTAGTGAGGCGCTTTCACAGCCCCTGACACCTGCTACTTCAGAGCCAAAGGCCGCTTCCGACTCCCACATGGAGACAACTAGGCCTCTGGAAACTCACGGTATTGGGCCTACGGAAACTAATCCCTCAGATGGGTCCGGAGCCTCTGAGCAGGCATCGGCTTCTGAGGGTGTTTTCAGACCTTCACAACTTACCATTAAAACAACAGCCAAGACAAAGGTACCATTAAAGACAAAGAAACAAGTACAGCATTCTCCTGGACAGTCCTCCATGCCTAAGAAACAGATGCTTAAAATGGCCAAAGACCTCATTACTCTAATCAGGGGTTCCTATCCCCCTCCTGAGAAAAGGCCTAGGCAGGATATAGCCTATGATTCCTCTGATCAGGTTTCCATTTCCTCTGATTCCTCTTCAGACCAGGGATACTCTCTACCCCCCCTATGAGGACTCTGATGTTGAAGAATCTATCCCTTCAGCCTCTCCTCCTGAGGATTATTCTTTTGGGGAAACTTTACATACCATGAGAGAGCATTTCCATTGGGAAAGTCAGGATTACTCAGAATCCAAGAAAAGACTCGGGGATTTCCTTTTATTGCCTCAACACAGGCAGCTGGCTATTCCGCCTGTGCTAGACATTGTTGGTGATGTGTTCTCTGAATCCAGCTTATCTCCTGATTCTTTGCCCCCTGCTCCAGCCAAGCCAGATAGGTATTATAGAGTCCCTGACTCTCACAAGTTTCTTTACAAAAACCCTTCTGCTGATCCAGAAACTATTTCCCAGGGTCCAAAAGGGGTTAAGGCTTCCATTGCAAACAATCCAGTACCCTCTGACAGAGATTCCAGAGCTTTGGATAGATGGGGGAAGAAAGTATACACTTCTGCAACTTTAGCAGTATGAACTTTAAATTGCCAGTTTCACATGCTTAAGTACCAACAATATTTAATGGCTCAATTAAAACAGAAAATGCTTGCTAGCTCAGAAGCTCCTGATTGTAAAGAAATGCAGGATTTATTGCATGCAGTTGAACAGGTGGGAAAACATACTCTGCAATGTGGTTTTGATTCTCTAGAGGCCTCTTGTAGAGCCGCAGTTACAGGTTCTGTAATTCAAAGACATGCTTGGTTAAAAGAACAGAGTTTACCTGATCATGTTAAGGCAAAATTATTGGATGCTCCTTTACAGCATGATACCTTGTTTGGTGTTAAGGCAGAAGAGGTGTTAAAGAAAATGGAGGATAAAGCTAAATCTATGCAAACAGTCAAGGATTTCTTACAGGTACAGCCACCTCGGTTTAGCAGAAATTGGCCAACAAAGAATTGGTCCTTTCCAGTGTCAGACAGGCCACAGAGAGGCAGATACAGATGCCCAAGAGGCAGATCTCAACCCCAAGGCTCAGACAGACAACGACACTGGGGCACCTCAACCCCAAAAGGAGGTGAGGACAAGTCTCAACCTTACAGGAAACAGTCACAATGACTTTCCCCTTGTACGCCAAGCACGTCCCTTTTGGAAGCCCCCTTAGGGGGAAAACTAGCACTTTTTTTCAAAACTGGCAAACAATCACCCAAGACAAATGGGTTCTGAATATTTTGTCTCAAGGTTACAGGTTCCACTTTCATACTTTACCAAGGCTAAAAGGAATGCCAGACCTGCCACAAAATCAATGGGCAGAGGCACAAAAACAAATGTCAGCCCTCATGGACATGAGAGCTACTCAGAAAGTACCACAACAGGAACAAGGACAAGGATTTTACTCAAGATTCTTCCTGGTCCCCAGAAAGGACAAGGCCTGGAGGCTCATACTAGACCTTTCAATTCTGAATACTTACCTGGATATTCCAAAATTCAAAATGTTCACATTACAGCAGCTTCTACCCATGCTGGGCAAGAAGGCTTGGCTTGTTACTCTGGACCTCAAAGAGGCATACCTGCATGTCCCTATCAGACAAAATTGCAGAAGATACCTCAGATTCAAAGCTGGTACAATGCACTACCAATTCTCTGCACTGCCCTTTGGCTTATCTACTGCACCCAGGGTCTTCACAAAGTGCCTGGCACCAGTAATAGCATTTTGCAGACAAAAAGGAATTAAAATATATCCATACCTGGACGACTGCCTCATTCAAGCAGAGACAAAGGACATTCTTCTACAGCATCTGGCATTTGTAAAAAGGTTGCTAATTTCTCTAGGGTACACAGTAAATGAAAAGAAGTCGAAACTAGTGCCCTCGCAACAGATTATATTCATGGGTGCCAGCTTAAATACAATGGCCCAGATGGCTTACCTCACACCAGACAAACAAGTTCAACTAGCTCAATATTTTCAATTACTGGCAAAAAAGTTCCATCTCCCCGCAAGAAATATTCTGCAGGCCCTGGGATTCATGGCATCCTGCATACTAATACCATATGCCAGACTGCATATGAGGAAATTACAATGGTACCTAAAAAGTGTTTGGACTCAACACTCTCACAGTTTAGAAGCAGGAATACCAATGATTCCCTGCCTACAACAGGAGTTTTGATGGTGGGCACAGGCATGTCACCTAAACAAGGGTCAGCCTTTTACCCAACCCACAGCCAGGCAAACTTTAACAACAGATGCTTCGGATTACACCTGGAGAGCACACATGGCAGGAAAATGCATTCAGGGCAAGTGGGCCACAGACCAGATGCATCTTCACATCAATCAAAAAGAGATATTGGCTGTTCAAAATGCCCTAACAGCTTTCAAGGACCTTCTGCATCCAGGACAATTATTACTAAAGACAGACAACACCACAGTAATGTGGTACATAAACAAGCAAGGGGGCAGTCATTCTTATCCCCTATGCAGGCAAGCCATGACCTTGTGGAACACAGCTCTAACATATCAAGTTCACCTGCAAGCACAATTCCTGCCAGGAAAGAAAAATACTCTGGCAGACGATCTAAGCAGAAATATCATGGACCCTCACGAATGGAAATTGAATCCACAAATTTTCAGCATGGTAACGCAAAAATGGGGATTCCCAGACGTAGATCTTTTTGCCTCCCCACTGAACTGCCAACTACAAACATTCTGCACAAGGACTTATCACAAACAAGCATGGAAAGTGAATGCTCTTTTGTTCAGCTGGAAAAACCTGAAAGTTTATGCCTTCCCGCCACTGCCTCTCCTTTCAAAGGTACTCCTAAAAGCCAGACAAGAAAAAACACAGATGATCCTGGTTGCTCCAGACTGGCCACACCAGCACTGGTACCCTATCTTAAGGAATGGCTGAAGGCCCACCATGGATTTTGTCTCAAATTCCACACCTTCTGACTCAACAAAACAATCGGATCCTGCACGGTCAGCTCAAAACCCTAAACCTGGCTGCATGGCAGATACATTAGTCAAACAGGCAACACCTCTCTCTAAAGCTGTTATGGATGTCATTTTGGAGGCCAGGAGGCCTAGCACCAGGAAAGCTTATTCAGAAAAATGGAAGAGATTCTGCGCCTGGAACCAGGCTCAAAGCCTTGACCCTCTTGTTCCAAACATTCCTCAGATTTTACAATACTTAACTGAGATGCTGGACAGAGGCCTATCCTTCTCATCAATTAAGATCCACGCCTCTGCCATTTCAGCACATTACAACATGGATCCTCCTTTATTCTCTCATCCCTTGCTAAAGCAGTACCTCAGGGGGCTAAAAACATAAGACCGCCCCAGAGAGCACCAACACCAACTTGGGACCTCAATTTAGTTTTGGAAAAACTGACCCTACCACCTTTTGAGCCAGCCAATACAGCCAATCTAAAATTTTTATAATGGAAAACCGCTCTGCTCCTGGCAGTAACTTCAGCACGAAGAGTCTCAGAGCTACAGGCATTAATGGCAGTGGAACCTTTTATAATTTTTCATCGGGACAGGGTTTCTTTAAGGACAAACCCTACCTTTATGCCAAAGGTGATATCTAGCGTGGCTCTTAACCAAACCATCCATTTGCCAACTTTTTATCCAAAGCCCCCAGAATAAAGGGGAGAAACTTCTGCATTCTTTGGACATACACAGGCAGCTACGCTTCTACTTGGACAAAACAAAAGCTTTCAGGAAAACTGAGCAACTGTTTGTAGCATATGCTGCAGGATCACAGGGCAAGGCTATCTCAAAGCAAATTATATCCAAATGGATAGGGCACTGTATTCGTTACTGCTACACACAGCATGGAAAATCAGTCCCAAATACCATTAGGCCACATTCCACCAGGGCAACAGCCACTTCAACGGCCTTTCCTAGAGGAGTACCTACCAAGGAAATTTTGGAGGCTGCAACTTGGAGTTCAGTGCACACCTTTACCAAGCATTACCACCTGCCTCTTTACTCTAAATCCAGAGCAGGATTTGCAACTGCAGTTCTGCAGGGCCTCATAACCAATCCTAACTCTTTATAGACCAGCCACCCAACCCTAGCTTTGGGATTCTACCCAAGTGTAATGACTGCAGCAGTGTAACACGATGAACATAGTACAGTTTTGTACCTACCATAAATGTAGATGTTCGAGTGTTCACACTGCTGCAGTCCAGGTTACCCTCCCTCCATCCCCTCCTAACTACCTGGACTTATCTATACCTTTCTACCCTATACAACCTTTGTGGTGTATTTGCTTGTAACTGAAGGTATTGTTTTTATTTTATATGTATATTTTGTATTAGCAATATGTATTGCCTACCTATTGGGGGCACCTGACATCTGGGGCAAGAAAAAACGAAGAAAATGGCGTTGGATGCATCTTATATACCCCTGGTGCACTGACGTCAGGGAAGAAGCAACAGCAACTGACGCTGGACCAAGACTTTGGAACTCTGGTCAACTGCGGGACTGCCTGACGGCAGGATAACCCAAGTGTAATGACTGCAGCAGTGTGAACACTCGAACATCTACATTTATGGTAGGTACAAAGCTGTACTTTTTGTACACTTTACGTTTCAGCCTCCTTGGCATTCTTCTGTTACACACTACACCTAACATGATCTGCCCCTCTGGTTCTTGCTTTGACCTCTACATTCAGACTTCTCTTCTCCGCACCCACCACTCTGAGAAACTTGAAGCTGTTAACATGTTCCACTAATTTCCTTCTATCTCAATTCTCAGCTTTTTCTGATTCCCCTCGTTTGCTGTTGTTACAGTTGTCTTATCTGTACTTAGTTTCACCTAGTGTGCCTTCAGTTTTGCATTCAGTTCCCCTAGCATCTGCTGAAATTCTTGTTCAAAGCCTATATGTAATGCTGGGTTCCCTTCAGAATGTTGAAATACTGAAACCTCGAATTTCATATGGTCGAGACCATATGATCAAAGTTTCAGAATTTCAAAACTCTGAACAGAGACCTGCATACAACGTGGAATGGGATATTTCCCTTTTCCTCGCTGTAGTGTGATCTCGGAGTTGGTATGTTAAAGTAGGGGGTGTGCAGGGGGGGGGGATTGCCCCCCTGCATAACCGTTTAACTAATTGTTTTTTTTAGGCAGGGATTTGTTTCGGAATTTTGATTTTCCGAAACATCGATCATATGGTCTCAATCATATGACATCCGATGTTTCAGAATTTTGAGATTCCAAAGTGAATCTGTAAAGCCACATCATTTGCTTAGAGCAGCTATGTAGATCTGACCCTGACGATCTGGTTGCTAATGGATGCTAAGCCAAATGTTGCATCGCCCTTCCATGTTGTCTCTGGATACAGAGGATGCCCAGCCTTCTCCTTACCATCATGTCATCCGCTTCATGCTGCATCCTTCCAGTGAGCTCATACTGAGTGAAGCAATCGTTATTTCATGTTTGGTTTTACATCCAGATTTTTCTCAAAAGAGCTTTCCCAGGTAACTCAAGCATGACAACTGGTCATTGGCCAGCTGGCCAGTTGCTTATTGACTCAAGGCTCCTGGGGTTTATGGCATGCACACATTGAACAACAGGGGCACATAAATGTTTTCCACTTTAGCATGGGTGTCTGGCATAGGTCTGAATAGGCTGAATATACCCATGCTTATTTTTGGTAACATTAGTCAACATGAACAGATAACTAGAACCAGTTTTTACATCTTGGATCTCCATTTCTTAACTTACCTGAACATACTTGCCATAATGGGGTGCATAGATTGCCTTCCTTGTATTGATGAATGGGTGCATGCTACCACATACATGTGTATCCGTTATTGAAGACTAATATCACTTCATATCGCCAAGACAGCGTTCCCTGAAATTGGCTGCTTTTATATTGCAGGCCTCTACTTGCATTGTGGCAGCTAGCTAACTGAAAAACTTCTTTCTCTATTCCAGCACAGGCAAGCTGACATCAGCCTCTCACTCTCATTCAGATGTGCCTTCCTTTTCAAATGCCTGAACAACTATTTGAACTGTGGTCATTTGTATCCTATTCAAGGTTTTATCCTTCTGTACCACTAAGTCAGACACCTATTCTTACATAACTAAACATAACTAAAGTTTGAAAAGTATGTAAAGCTATGGAGTGCATCATCATGGACTTTTTAACAAAGATATATGGAATCTCCAAACTCTGGATCCCACACAATTTGGTTTTGTGAAAGGTAGATCATGCCTGCTCAAACCTGGTTGACTTCTTTGAGTTAGTCACCAGAGCTGTGGATGAGGGCAAGGCAGTTCATACAGCCTACCTTGATTTGGCCAATGCCTTTGATACCATTCCACACTCGGGAATTATTGATACTCGCCAAACTAGGCATCAATCCCTATATCACAAGGTGGGTTGCAAATTGGCTCACAGATGGAACCCACAATGTGAAAGTTGCAGACTCCAAGTCAGACTGTCGACTAGTCATGAGTGCAGTCCCACAGGGATTGGTCCTGGGTCCTCTCCTGTTTGGCATCTACTTCTCAGAAGTTCAGGCGAACACGGAGGGACTCTGGCTGATTACGTTCACTGACTATTGCAAGCTGGGAGCCATTATTAACTCCCCAAGTGATGTAGATATCCTACAGAAAGGCCTCACTGGGGCCAACGACTGGTGTCAAAACCATGGTGCCAAAAAAAAAAATGCATAGTCATTCCCTTTGGGAAAAACTCAATTCCCACTAATTACCGCATTGATGGTAGCCCACTGAACACTGAAGGCGTTATAATAGATCTGGGGACACAGGTTGACAGCAACCTGTCCTTCGACCACCACATTGCCACTGTGGTCCGAAAGTCCTTCTATGTGGCACATCTCATTATCAAGGGTTTTGCATCCAGGAATAAAGAGGTCATCATCTCTCTCTACTCTTCCCTCATTAGGCCAGTCATCAAGTATAATGCCCCATTTGGAATGTACCTCACTAAACACCTGCAACAGCTGGAAAGGCCACAGAAGTACCTCACGAAGAGGACCCTAGGCCTTAAACACATGCCCTACATGGACAGACTCAAAAAAACTCCAGCTTTTCTCTTTCTCATATCGCCTATTAAGAGGCGATCTCTGCTTGACTTACAAAGCCATGTCTGGCCCAGCCCTGTTAGAAATGTTACACCTAAGGAAATCCCAATCCCTCCACACCACATGCTCTAGGACCTCAACCTTATTACCACAATCAAGAGAACATGCTGGAAGGACAGGTTCATAACCCAGAGACTGCCCATGCTCTGGAATAGACTTCCCATACATGTCAAGCAGAGCACCTCACTGGCACTTTTCAAGAGAAATCTTGATGAGTGGATGGGAAATAGAAAGTTCGCCCCGGGGATCACTTTAGTGGCTCTACTTGATTGATAGAGGCACCGGGAACTAAAGGCGACATGATGCCAGGGCATTTCTATGGGCTAGGCTTGTAAAAGCTCCAGGGCCATTGGCCTAGTACACACCTATGAACCTATGAAAATAGCCTACCCTAACATAGTTTTTATTACCTGACTGCTTGGGGGCAGATATGCCACATTTTGACTTGATGGCTCGCCCTTTCAGTGACTGAGAGCCATGGCTCACAAACTCGGTCTGAAGTCCATGTTAGATTTCCTATGCATTTCTGCTGGCAAAGTAAGAAATATCAGCTTACTATGGTGTTTTCATATAAGCTTATACATTTCTAAAAGGTTCCAAAATTGGGTGTAATAACACCAGAAACAATTAAAGATTACCAGCTTATTTGGCTATAAAACGGGCAATTTGGTAAAATAAGATGTCCTGAGGATTCCAGTTAGCTGATTTGGGGGAGGTGTTTTAATTTTTTTGTATGAGCAGCTATGAATTCCAAAGACATAGTTTGATTTTCTTAATAAATGTTTCACATATTAGTGGCTGCAGTTGTTGTTTAAAATATTTGTGCATGCATGCAGGCAAGCTGACAAATGTGTATGTATGTGTTTTTTTTAAAAAAACAGTAAACCTGTTTGCATATTTACTTTGTTATTGTAGTTCTGCCTTCTCAATATATTCTTGCTGTTTGTAGCTGAAGACTTGTGGTCTCTGCTAATGTTTTGTAGTATGTGCAAGTCAAAGTATTAAAAA
Organism: Protopterus annectens; assembly: GCF_019279795.1. NCBI lineage: Eukaryota > Metazoa > Chordata > Ceratodontiformes > Protopteridae > Protopterus > Protopterus annectens. The sequence goes on along the minus strand of NC_056735.1, from coordinate 1,767,695,077 downwards.
CTAATGGAATCTTTGCCAATTAAAGTATCATGGCATCATAAAGAAAGCACGTCTGATATTGGCCAGCCTTTATGCACTCCATATATTTTTTAATTCATTAATGTTAAGGCAGTGTGCATTTTCAGAATACCAAGGTTTGTACTTGCAGTGACATTTTACCTCATTTTTTAGTGCAAATGTATTACCACAGTCCTGCATCACCAGTATTTCATTATATTTTAATAAGGCCACTTATTTGCTCACTGTCGTCTGTTTAATAAAAAAAATGCACTGATAAAAAAGTAATTCTGTTGTATACTCTTTATTCTTAAAAAATAAATTATATTGATAAAGAAATTGTGTGGATATACTGTATGCAAAAAAGTTGTAAAATAAAGATACCGGAACAAATACTACCTTTTGTCAACACTTGCATGTGTGTGAAAATAGCGACTGTTGACTTGTTCAGCTAGTCTTTCATTTGAACCTTTTTGTTTTGTATTAGTTTGCTATCAGAATTAAAATTGACTTTAATAATCTCTATTATGTTGTAGCCAGGCTTGAAATAAAACACATATTTAGTTGTGCAGAATTAGGGAGTCCACCTTAAGTTACTTTAAACTCGTTTGCATCTTATCACTTTCTGAAGACCGTTTTTACTCCCAGCTAGACTTACTGCTGCTAACAAGTAAATCTGCCTACAAATACGTAAATGACATGCTGTTGTCCATCAGGGTGAGTAACACTGGACTCCCCGTAAGATATCATGAGCTTGATTTGCACTCATATTTTTCTTTGTACATGTTGCCCCCTTGTCTGATGACCTTGCCACATTAAGCCTTTCATTCTAGTCTAGGACAAGAGCCACTGAAACTAAGTCAGTCCCCTTTCACGCAAATGTGATCCATAGTAAAGCTGTCATTGAAGCAGCCATGAGGGGATTTTTATATAAAATTCTTAACTTCTCCCCTTGGTGATGAAGCATGTACCTGCATCTTCACGGGATACCCATGCTCCACAAGCAGGTCTATCCCAGCACTATAGACTCCCTCACACACCCTGTGAGAGCTATCAAGAACCTGGCTTAGACATGCCAATAGCTAGGGAGCCACCACATCCCTCGATCAGGGTGGGCAAGCCAGCTGAAGTAATGCCTTTCATGTCCACCCAACCCCAGCTCTTCTAGCATCCAAGCTGCTAATTGAAATCAGGTCAGTTTGGTCACTTGAACTCCAATTTTCTAGGTCATAGCCATGGCTTTATCTCCTGCATCACATAAATGGAGCTTAATCAGGAATATGTGGTATTCTTATAACTAAGAATTATTGTAGACTAAGTGTTGTAAAGAGTATGGGGTTAGAGGCACACCTATTTACCATTTTCTAAAATCTTAAAATGCACTTATTTTAGCAGGGGGCTGTTTCACAACACACTGCTGACACACATGACTTATCTGAATCTTCAAGAAGAGTAGAGGCTTCATTTTTGTTACTGTTCAAACTCCCAAAATGACAAAATGCCTTTTTACAGAGATGACTTCAGGGACAATCATCTCTGTAATTATTTTCAAGAGATATACAGTGTCCAAGCAGAAGTTAAGGGAGGTAATTCCAGGATGGTGTTCTTCATCTGGTCTTAGCCTCAATTGTGCCCTGCCAGCTAAAATTTCATGCATCTTAACTGCAGTAATGCCATGTTGACAGGAATCCATAGAATTCATTTCATTCTTCTGGCAGTTTACATGTTGATACTGAAACTTTTGAATCTTTTATTTAATTTCCCCTCTTCCCTTTTGTATTGGTTTGATCATGTGCCAGGCTCTGTACTGGACTTTTTTATTGGAGCTGGCAAGATACATGTTCTTCGTATTTCACTGTTGCAGTCATCACCTGTGGGTTATCCCTACTGCGGTAGCCCTTAGCCGGTCCGAAAACCAGAGTCAAAGTTTTTCTGTGTCGACTGCTGTCACTTATCTGACGTCAGGTTGTCAGTGCTATAAAGGAAGGCAGCCGACGTTATTACATCAGTCTTTCTTGTCGCAGAGCCCGTAGCAGCAGCAGTTCGCAAGTGTGCAGGTTGGTCACTACCAGAGTTTGAATTTCATCTGAAAACGTCTAAAGCTAAGTACCCTGTAGGGGATCCTTTTTTTCATGCGCTAACCGATGTCAGAAAAAGTTAACAATTGTCTCGCCTGTCGAAAGCAAATACCACACCAAGATTTCCATTCTTACTGCGTCACTTGTTTAGGCCCAGATCACGATGTTCCCCCTTTCCCAGTTCTGTCCCCTCTTTAACATGAGAACCATTCATCATAGAGCTCTTATTGTAGCCAAAATGGTGTCTATCACCAAATAATCTGTAGACATTCCAAAAAAAGTAAGAATAAAGATAGAGATAGACCACTCTAAGCCAAGCCTTCCGATGACTCTACCGCAAAGCAGGTCATCAGTTCGCTGGAATTCAGTGAGGTGCCTTCGCAGCCCCTGATGCCCAATTTGATATCTTTGCAGGTCTCTACTGAGACCCTTTCAGAGTCCGGTATGCCGCAGACATCATCTTCATCTTCCGAGCCTTTGGTGGTCTCTGTCAGGTCCGGAGCTGCGACTCAGGCACCAGCTTCCGAGGAGGTATTTCGCACTACCAAATCTAGACAAAAAATTACGTCTTCTCCCACTACTACCATTTTTCTCAGACCGATGTATACTCTTATGCCTAGAGGCAAGGCCACTCCTAGGAAAACTACCTCTAGCCACCACTTTACTTCTGCTCCACCACCCCAACCTCAAATGCTTAAAATGGCGGAGTATCTTATCACCCTTATCAGGGATAGTTAGGCCACAACTTCTAAAAGGAAGAGACCTTTCTCCTGAAGCACTGACAGAACAGGATTCTGAGAAGTCTGATTATTCAGTTTTTGAAGAGGAACTACCACCTCTGACTTCTTATGAGAATTCAGATGCAGAGGAATCCATTCATTCTGCCTCCCCACCAGAAGATCCTTTCTTTGGGAAAGCCCTTCCACACCCTCAGGGAGCATTTCCACTGGGAATCCCAGGGCTTCCCTCAATCTAAGAAAAGACTAAGAGAGTTTGTAGACCTGACCCAGCACAAACCCTTGGCCATCCCTGTTGTCTTACAGGTGGTGGATGATGCCTTTCATGAATCCAGTTTAACTCCTGACACTCTCATACCTGCTTGCAGAAAACCTGACCGGTATTAAAGTACTGGATTCTCACAAACACCTGTACAGGAATCCTGCTGCAGACCTGGAGGTAATTACACAGGGAACTAAAGGAGCTAAGGCTAGCTCAAGAAAGAAGAAGAACAACAGCAGAATCCACAGAAAATAGTTTAATAACTCTCTCTGACGTCTCGGCCAAAGCCTTCAAGGAGAATCAAGAAAGAACCCTATTGCTCCTGACAAGCATTCCAGAGCTCTGGACAGATGGAGTAAAAAAGTATACACCTCTGCACCCTTAGCTATCAGAGCACTCAACTGTCAGTTCCACATGTTAAAATTTCAACAACACACTTTGGAACTATTAAAACAAAAGATGTCTACCTTTCCTGATGGTGCCAATTCAAAAGAGTTAGCAGATTTACTGCACTGTACTTGTCAAGTGGCTAAACACTCTTTACACTGTGGATATGATGCCCTAGAAGCTGCAAGCAGGGCAGCAGTTTCAGGATCTTTCATTAGGAGACATGCATGGTTTCAGGAACAACCTCTGCCTGATCATGTGAAATCTAAATTACTTGATGCACCTTTGGATAAGGACCAATTGTTTAGGGTAAAAGCAGAAGAGGTGCTTAAAAAGATGGAAGACAAAGCAAAATCTATGCAGACGGTAAAATATTTCCTTCAGGTACAACCTCCTAGGTGTACAGCAGGGATTTTCCCTCTAAACTCTGGCCATTTCCTGCACCTAGCAAACGGGAACAAGGTAAACCCCACAGTAACAAGACCACTCAGACTCCTATCCTAGGGTCAGCAGAGAACCAAAAGGTGGATCACTTCCGCTCCAAAGGCAGGGAGTTCTTAGCCACCCCCTAAGGTAAAAATCCCCCAGGACTCCCTCTCCCCCTTCTGCACTCCTTTTCAGTCACCAACTACCTTTGGGTCTTAAACATCTTTTTTCAGGGATACGAATTTCATTTTACTAACTCCCAATTCTAATTGGGTACCCTTACCTCAATATCTGTGAGCAGAGGCACTGGAATTTGCCCAAGCTCACTTATCCCTAAGGGCAGTGGAACTGGTCCCCTCAGATCCATCAAGCAAAGGCTCTTATTCCAAACTAGGCATTGCTCCTAGGATAGCGGACACTTGGTGATCCTCCCTGGATTTACCCATTCAAAACACCTTCCAGGCTGTCAGCAAATTCAAAAAACTAACTTGACAGCAGTTGCTGCCTAGGCTGACCATAAGTGCATGGGTAGTTACCAAGAGGCCTTAGCCCTGGCCATAGACTTTGGCAGACAAAAAACATAAAATTTACCTTTATCTGGACAACCGCCTTCTTCAGGCAGATGGCAAAGAATAGCTCCTGCAGGACCCCCTCTTTGTCAAAGCTCTTCTAACCCCCTCAGTGTACACCATCTACTAGAACAAATCAGGCCAAAACACCCTCCAGGAAGATCATTTTCTTGGGATCATGGCTGCACTCAGCAGCCCAAATGGGTTATCCCCCCAAAAAGCCGAGATTCCTGCAGCTTTTTATCACCAGCTGGCTTCCAGACATCGCTGCATGGCAAGGAAGCACCTGTGAGCCTTGAGGTACATGGCATCTGGCATCCTTCTAATTTCTCTGTCCAGGCCCCACATGAGAACATTTCAGTGGTACCTAAAGAACCTGTGGAGTCCACACATTCTACCTCCATGGGATCTCTCAACAATTGACCCTCCATGTACAGGGGCTGATTTTCTCTGAATGGCAGGGGCCCTTGCCCAGAACTAGTATCTTTCCTTCAACCTCTGCCCAACCAGGCAGATCACTACAACCAGCACCTCAGACTTAGCTTGGGGCACTCACCTAGAAGGCAGGTGCACCCAAGGTCTTTGAGATGCCCACCACCTTCCCTTACACTTCTACCAGATGAAAATGATTGCAGTACAAAAGGCTCTGACATCCTTCAAAGCTCATCTCAAGCCAGAGGTTCTCCTAATCAGAACAGACAACACCACAGTAATGGGGTACACCAACTAACAGGGAGGGACCCTATCTTTACCCTCTGTGTAGGCTAGCCATGTACCTCGGGATGGCAGTTTCTACTATGGAACTATGCCTGATATCCAATATTCACATGGCATCAACCACATCCTGCCAGATCACTTAAGCAGAAACTTCCTGGACCCCCTCCAGTGGCAGCTATACAGAAAAATCCTTGCACATATCACCCAGGAGTGGGGGTTTCAAGAGCTGGATCTTTTTGCTTCGCATCCCATCTGGCAGCAGAAAAGATTCTGCACCAGGGGGTTTCACCACCTAGCATGGAAGGTGGATGCCTTCACCTCCGCCTGGAACACTCTATTTGTGTCCTCATTCCCTCTTATCCCCAAGGTACTGGTCAAATTAAGGGAGGAGAGACATATGTCCATCCTCATTACTCCAGATTGGCCCAGACAACGTTGTTGCCCCTTACTGAGCAGCCTGACCCTACAGCCTTCCAGCCAGCTTCCCCCTGATCTTAGACCTCTTAACTTGGGGGGGGGGGGAGTAGGAGAGTGACATTGAATACAGAGAGAGAGAGAAAGAGATGGTGAGGTGATGGCTGATGCAACACCTTGACCCCATGTAGAAGAATAGTAAAAAAAAAAAAAAAAAACACATTAGATGAGGTTGATGTCCCCCGATAATTATTATAATTCATGCTGTTTTTCAGTCATTAATAGTGCTTCCATATAAGAAAATGTCAGATTGTTAGACAGTAATTGCATCCAGTTCCTGCATTTACAGAATTTAAAAGGTGTAGTCTTTATTCACTATTGAAAATTGTTTTAACTGGTATCTTGAATTATTGTAATTGAATTTCTTTATGTTCACAAATAGTGTTGGGATTTTTTTTTGTGTGTTCATAAGTTTGTGTGATGGAGGTTTTTATCTTGGAATTAGTGTCATTTCTTTCTTGCACAAATGTTGTTGTGATTTTTTTTTAGTGTTGCATTCATAAGTTTGTATGACGGTGGTTTTCTACTAGGCCTTCTCTGAAAATGAGATCTGTGCACAGTTGGATGCTACAGGAAAGCCAAAGCAATAAATAAGTACATTTTCCCAGCTGTCTTTAATATTATTCACCTTCGTCAACAGTATTTATTAGTGGAGTCAAACTCATTTTCCTTTCTTTGCACCCAGGATTGAAAGCATTACTTTCACAAAAAAAAGCTTTTTATAAGTGTAGGCAAAACAACTATGTTTTTTCATCTCTGATTTTATTGTCCACACTGCAGCAAATGAGTACATATTTATATTGAGTGGCAGCAATGATACGTTTCTGTAGTTGTCTTCATCTTTGCTTTTCCATCCTTTTTGTTCCCTTATCTTGCTTTCACTTACCCCACTTAGATATTCTGTCTTCTGTGTTGCTTTTCTCTTCGTCTTTTTTCTTAAATGTAGTCCTAAGTATCTCTTACTATTCATTTTCTTCCTTTTTGGTTTGCCTTCTTTAATAGGCTTGTATGGAAGTACTTGGCTAGCTACCCTTGAAGGCCATTTTAACCCTAGCCAGTTTCCCTCTTGATGCTTAATTTAACCTATCCCATTTGGTGTTAGATTGACTTTACCCATCCCATGGTCAAAAATGATATATTACCTCTAGTGAAAAGATCATGTTATAGCTAATTTGTAGTCACCCATGTATGGGATTCAGCATTTAGGAGCCGTCTCTGTTCATTAGTAGTACAGGGGCAGTTGTCATCTGTGCACTTCATGGCTGTCAGCCGCTCCTGTTTGACTGTCCTGAATTTCATTTTTTTATGATGGCTGGGGTTGTTGATACAACCCTGCACTACTTTTCCAGGATACCCAGCCTTTCTCACATGCAGCCAAGAGAGACCATCTGGATGCTCAGCAACATATTCCAATGCTGTAGTAGACAAAGTGTCCCCTACTAAGTAGACTTTCTCCATATTTTTTTTTTTTTATGCCTGATATTAGTGGCTGTTTCTGGCTTGTTAAGTTTTGAAATAGGTTTAGTAATGGCCGCTGTGGTACAGCGGTAGCGTTGCTGCCTCACAGAAAGAGGTTCTCCTGTTTGATTCATGGCTGGAGTGCCTTTTGTGTGGAGCCTGCATGTCCTCCCCGCAGTCGAGTGGCCACCGAAAGACATGCGTGAATGGGCGTGCCTTCGCTGAAGGTTGGGCGTCGGGCTGGCAACTCGGCACCATAAAAAATCTACTGCCGGTCATTAGTGGACTGGAGTTCCGCTGTGGCGACCCCTAACCCGGAAAAGCTGAAAAGACAAACGACAACAATGGCTTGCATCAATATTTCAAGCAGGTGCTTTTCTTGTTAAGACAGAGATTGCAGGTATGATGTAGGGGTGAGTGTTGTGATCTATGTGCATTTGCTTTCATGAACCATGGCTGTAGATTTAGCTCCTGTGGGACATAACATGGAATTTGAATAAGAAATGTTTTCATATCCTTCCTTTTTTCATAATTATCTGAAGTAAAAAAGGAGGCTGTGATGGAAGGAAGCTCTCAGGTTTTGCATGCAGGAACTTGAGTCATTTAATGATTCCGGGAGAGGGAGATATGAGAATTCACTTAGAAAATCTTCAGCAGATAGTGTTCCTGTTGAACACTTTATAATATTCTCCTTTAAGTACTGTTTTATTAACAATATGACCAGTGACTCTTCACTAAATCCCAGAACCTTTTTTCCCTAACTGTGGATTAATGTTTGGAGAGAATGAAGGGTGGGTAGCTTTGTAGTGTCATGGTGGTTTTCACCCATGTTTCCGAAAGTAACGAAGTCGTCTCAGTCTTCGGCTGAAGGAGTTATAGTCCATTATATCTAGGCTTGGTCTCTATGACTGAGGAGTGGTTTTAGTTCTTTTGCTATCCATACATTTTTGTCTACATTTTAAAAGTGTGCAGAATTTTGGGAGGGAATATTTGCCTTGTAGTGAAAGCAGTGTTATGGTAAGTGTGTTGACTACTATTACTGGGTCTGTACCATAAAGGCTAAGGGATCATTCTGCAGTGATGAGGTCCTGTGTGAATGCTGTCTGTCTGTCTTGGGCTAGAAAAAATAGCTTTGGGATATGTTTAATAGAGGGTGTCTCAATGCAAAATTCTAAAGTCTGTTAGCAGTTGTCAGTACTGGTAGAATGGAGATAGATAAAATATGAGTAGTGATTTTTGTAATGAAGAGGTGTAGGAGAAAGTATTCCAGACTTATAATTGGATCGTTTTAGCTCATTTATAAGTTACAGAAAATAGTAATGCCATTATTGGAGTGACCTAGGAAACTCATTACATCCGAGTGACTCCTCCAGGTGCATATGCAGTTTCCTCCTACTGCTCCTCTAGGCATCAAATATTACTTATTCATATTGCATTAATATTTCCAAAACCATGCTACATACAAGGTATCAGAATATTTTATCTTGAAGCATACATGATGGCAAACACAACTGTATTGATATTTGACCTCTGTCAATGAGTATTTGTTAGAATTGTAAGGTGATAACTTCATTTTTAAAGGGTCAGGCCACACCCACTAGGAGTTAAAGATACACACTCAAAACAGTTGTACTGGTGTGAATGAGTTTTAAGTTAATATGTTTTTAATGTTTTTCTTGGGATGCTGGAGGTGTGATGAAGGCATTGCAAGGTGAATACCGCTGTGTTTCCTGTGATGATTTTGATTAAGCCATTTGGTGTCTGCGCCATTCAACAGAGCTTTGTGTTTTAAATGACATATTTGATTTTTCTTTAAGGGCAAAGAAGGAATCCCTGTAAGGCCTTTTACCTGGTCTGGAATTGAAAATATAATTGTAACCTGGAGAGCAATGGCTAATAATTGATGTGCCAGTTTTACACAGGATTTTGATACTGACTGTCAGGATAGTGTGCATGCAGGAATGTTTCTAGTTAAGTGTGCTTCTAGCACTTAGTAAAACAATTTTAATATGTGACCAGATATTTGAGGGTGGGTGTAGAAGGGTAAGGAGTTGATGTACAACTGAGTGAGTACAACTAACATTAGGTAATATGCCGATTCAGGTTGTAGCCTGCTATAGGTCCCCAACCATGTCCCAAGACTCTCACTCCACATTTCTAAGCACCCTGGAGACTATTAAGATCCAACACTCACATACTAGGTGACTTCAACTACCCCTCCATCAGCTGGGAAAACTACTCATGCACCAGTGCACTGGCTCAACACTTCCTGGAATTCAGTTCCAATGCCCTGAAAAAGCTCATTCTTACCCCCACTAGAGGAAGCAACATTTTTGACCTGGTTATTACTAACATGGGCAACCGTTGCTCTACACCAGTAGTAATTTCCTCCCTGGTTAGACCAAACCACAAACTAATCACCATGGAAATCTATGTCTCACCCACACCCCCCCACAAAGTATCCACCATGAAAAACTTCTCCAAAGCTGACTTTGGACTCTTAAAAATAGAGGTGGCTAACTTCACAGCATTCATGCCAATGGAAAATAGATGCATGACTGCCAAATCATACAGCAATGCACTGTACGAGGACGTACATAAATGCATGGAACTAATCATACCCAACAGAACCAAGATGCTCTTCTCCAAAACGTAAGCCAGTCTGGTGGTCCCCTGCCATTAATAAACTCTACAACAGAAGGAAGAAACTGTTGCAGAAAAAGGTGAAGTCCCAAGACTGGAAAAATTCCCTTATTAGCTTCAACAAAAATTTGAGATCCTCATCAAAACCTCCAAAGCCAGCTATGAAGGCAGAATTGTGGCAAACACTAAAAACAACCACAAAGCCTTCTATAGTTATATCAAGAATTTCCATGGCAGTACCGAGATTTGCTCTGAGTTACTGCACAATGGTACCTCCTATACAGAGCCAACAGATGTTGCCAACATACTGGATGACATATTCAGTGCCAACTTTACCCGTCCCCAAAAGGACCAATCTCAATACCAGAAGAATTCCAGGCACCCAGCATTACTGCAGCACAGGTTAAAGCTGCATTGTCTAAGGCCAAGAATACAGCTTCCATGGGACCCGACAATATCCCTGGCTGTGTTCTACATGAATTACAAAGTGAACTGGCACCGCATCTGTGTTCTCTGTTCACTCACAGCCTCACCTCAGGCTTTGTCCGTACCAAATGGTGCACTGCTACAGTCAATCCCTCTCCATAATGAAGGAGTGACTACAGACCCTGGAATTTATTGCCCTATTAACCTGAGGAGTCTGATATGTAAGGCTATGGAGTGCATCATCATGGACCTAATTAACAGAGATATAGGGAATATCCAAACTCTAGATCCCACGCAATTTGGTTTTGTGAAAGGTAGATCATGCCTGCTCAACCTAGTTGCTCCTTTGTGTCGGTCACCAGAGCGGAGGATGAAGGTAAGGCAGTTCATGCAGCCTACCTTGATCTGGCCAAGGCCTTTGATATCATTCCTCACTCAGGAATTATTGATAAACTCATCAAACTGGGCATCAACCCCTTTATCGTTAGGTGGGTTGCAAATTGGCTCACAGATAGGACCCACAGTGTGAAAGTAGCGGACTCCAAGTCAGACTGCTGACCAGTCATGAGTGGAGTCCCACAGGGATCAGTCCTGGGTCCTCTCCTGTTTGGCATCTACTACTCAGAAGCTCAGGCCAACACAGAGGGACTCTGACTGACCAAATTCACAAATGACTGCAAGCTGGGAGCCATTATTAACTCATAATCCACCACGTAAGTGTCAAAATACCAAGAGATCGCTGATAATGAACACCAAACAGAGTTTGTTGTATAATCCACTTGCGAACGTAAAAACACAGCCATTATTAACTCCCCAAGTGATGTAGACATCCTACAGAAAGGCCTCACTGAGGCCAATGACTGGTGTCAAAACCATGGCCTTAAGCTTAATACCAAAAAATGCATTATCATCCCCTTTGAGAAAAACTCAGTTCCCACTAATTAGCACATTGATGGGAGCCCACTGAACACTGAAGGCGTTATAAGAAATATGGGGACGCAGGTTTACAGCAACCTCTCCTTCAACCACTACATTGTCACTGTGGTCAGAAAGTCCTATGTGGCACATCTCATTACCAAGGGTTTTGCATCCAGGAAGAAAGAGGTAATCATTTTTCTCCATGCTTCCCTCATTAGACCACTCATAGAGTATAATGCCCCATTTGGCATGTACCTCACTAGACACCTGCAACAGCTGGAGAGGCCACAAAAGTATCTCATGAAGAGGATCCTAGGCCTTAAACATGTGTCCTACATGAACAGGCACAAAAAACTCCAGCTATTCTCTATTGTCTACTAAGAGGCGATCTCTGCTTGACTTACAAAACCATGTCTGACCCAGCTCTGTTAGAAATGCTACATCTAAATAAATCCCAGTCCCTCCGCACCAGACGCTCCGGCGACCACAACCTCATTACCACAATCAACAGAACATGCTGGAGGGTTAGGTTCATAACCCAGAGACTACCCATGCTCTTGAATAGATTTCCCATACATGTCAAGCAGAGCACCTCACTAGCCCTCTTCAAGCGAAATCTTGATGAGTGGATGGGAAATAGAAAGTTCACCCCAGGCGTCACTCCAGTGGCTCTACTTGATTCATAGATTATTACTAGGCTAACTGGCCTCATGGACCATTTTTAAGCCTAGCTAATTACCCCCTGTGAGAATCAAACCCTGCACCTTGTGTTTCTAAGGTAAACACCTTAACCATTATGCCACCCTCCTGATAGAGACACTGGGAACTAATGGCAGGTGGCACAATGCCAGGGCACTTCTATGGGCTAGACTTGTAAAGGCACCAGGGCCATTAGCCTAGTACACACCTGTGAACCTATGAGACAGGAGGATCCAGTTTGATTTCCAGTAACTTCTCGTAAAGAAGAAGACTAATGCGGGAAGTTTGACTGCATGTTGGAAATTTAGTTAGGATTATAAGGGGTTATAGCCTAACATGAGTATGAGGATCATCCATAAATGTTGTCATGTAAATTGTGATAAATAGTATTGTTCAGGCTTTGATCTCCTTTTCAGTGTTTACTAATTCTGTTTAATATGTATGTAGAGCAGGATGCTGTAGTCGAGGAATTCTGTCATCGGGGATTCTTAAGGAGTGATTCTGTGCAGTTATGTTATTAGGAACAGGGTAGCAATGGTACAGAGATTAAGGTTATACAGTGGGAATTGTTTCTTAACTTTTGTAATACATTAAGAAATAAGTAATAGTATGTTCATAGGTTCATAGGTAGGTACTAGGCTATCGGCCCAAGGGCCTAAATAAGCCTAGCCAGCAAGATTCCATAGCTTACGCCACCCAAGAAAGTTATTTTCCTGTGCCACTGTCCAGCAGAGACACAGAAGTGATCCCCGGGGTGTATTTCCTGTTTCCCATCCACTAATCAAGATTTTTCTTGAAGAGTGCTAATGAAGAATTTTTTTTGACATAGATGGGTAGCTTGTTCCAGAGTAACAAGGGAGTTCTCCAAAAAGTACAAAAATGAAGTGTTATGTTAATGTATTTAAGCAGCTTATCTGCTTTATTTACAAGGTTGACATTATGTGTGTAGAGTTAGCACAGGAAATGGTTTATATGAGGAAAGGGAAAACTTTTGTTTTGGATTTATGTTAGGGATAGGAGGGTGGGACTGGCTGTGTTACAGCTAGGCACTCACAGTGTAAAAACTGGCTCTTTGGTTGAGTACCCAGCATACTCTGACCAATGCAATGGACCCATGCTTGTAGTGGGAGGGGTCTATGTGCCTCTGTTGGCCAGTGTGTGCCTTCCATAAAACCCAATAGCCCTAGGTCAGTAAGCTACTTGCCACTTAGTGTCCTGTTGCCCAGCATGGGTTATCTTGGATAGCTCTGTTGAGCAAAAGCTGGACCTAAAACAAGTCAGCCTGCCAAATATGAACTAAGGATAGTTACCCTAATTATAGTTTCACTAACAAAGTGCAACTTGGATGTGATTAACATGGTGGGAAAGAGGAGGATATACATTCTGTTTGTCGAGGAGTGAGATGAAGGGGCAGAAGAGCAAAGCCACTTGACATGAAATCCAGAGTCATCTACTTAGAGGGAGGATGGACTAGAAATGGTGTGAAAATTATGCTGAGGGAGGTTCAGAAACTAGTGATAGACTCATCACAGTAGGACTTTAAAATAAAGATAAGACACTAGTCATCATTTCAACCAGTGCAGCACAAAATGGTTGTGATAGTGAAGAAAACAGTGCATTCTGGTAGCAGTCGCAGGACATACTAGATAAAGCAAGATAACGAGTTGGTGTTGGTATTGGGAGACCCAGATGCTCATATTGGGACAGACATAACAAGATGTGATGACTGCCTGGGTTCACAAGCGTGGGGCAACATAAATAAAGGAATAGAGCCCATCCTAGACTTCTGTTTGGCCAGTGACTTGTTTGTGGCCAGCATGTCATTCAACAGGAGAGAGAGTCACAAAACTGCATATAAGAGTAGTTAACATGCAACTTGAGGAGACTTTCTCCTAGTAAGGAAAGGGAATTGGGATAGAGTCAGAGATTGCAAAGTCATCTCCACTGAAACCATCAACCCATAGCATAAACCACTGTTGGCCACAATGGGCTGCAAGCAATAGTTGAAGAAGGTTTTAATTCAACAGAGTCAAGGCTAAAGACCTGAAAGATGAAGGGAGTGAAAGCACAAGAGTTCAGTGAAATACAAAAGGCTCAAGCAACCCAGGAAGAAAGTGAATTGGGTGGCTATTTGAAGACTGGCAGCATCTCAAAACAGCATGTGTGAGGACTATAGGCATGCAGCCATTTCTGGTATGAAATTAAGGTATGTAATAAGGAAAGCTGGTGGTGGAATGCAGAAGTTAAGGAAGTCATTAAATGAAAGGAGGAGTGCGGAAAAAGTAAGAGACAGAAAAGACTTGTCAGGATACAAAGAAAATACTGTTTTGCTACCAAAGAGGCTGAGAGCAGTCGCAGTAACACAGAACAAGGCATCAGAGACACTCTACCAGCTTCTGTAAAGTATCTCAGCAGTGGCACAAACTGTATCAGGTTGTAAGACAGACAGAAAAAAAAAAAGAAAATGGTCATCATACACTCTTTATAAGGATGCCAGTAACCACCTGCTCACCAGTCCTGACAATGTCAAAGGCAAGTGGAAGGTGTACTTCCAGAAGCTTCTGAATGGAGAACCCCACAGAAGCTGAGCTGCTCAGTATTGAAATCCAAAAACATCCAAGAAAAAAGAGCAAAAGGGAGGAAAAAGTCAACTTTCAGGATGTATAAAAATCCATTTAATAATCCATACATTCTACTAATCTACTCTATCATTAGTATAAATAGCAGTGGGCTAAGAGCTAAATGCCAATGCACATCCACTTCTTTTATGAGCCAGTCACTCTACCCATGTGCAAGTCTGCCATCCCAGGGCAATAACACAGTGAACAGAAGTTTATAGTGTTCAAACAAATCACAAATAAGCTTAAACCTAAGGCTCCCCAGTTGTACAAGACTATTGACCTGTGTCCCAATCTCCAGCTCAGGACACAACTTTGGGGTTGAGAAGAGTACCTGAAAGGACACTAACTATGACTAGGGCAATCAAATGCAATTATGTGAATTCTTGAAACTAAACAAATGATCTGATGATGTCAATCTTCATTTATCCTTTACCTTTGGGATCCTGTTCTGACCCAGAACCCAGCTCAGCCATTAAATAACTCACACCAGCCAAAAACTCTTGAGAGAAGACTGTACCCACAATACCCCTCTCCATATTACCTCAGATCTCATTCATCGCTGTTGTTGTAAGGTGCATCAGCCATTTTCTCTCACAGCTGTGAAATTTTATTCTGTATTTCAGCTTTAATATAACTTTCTTTCATATATATGTATATTCGTTATCCTTTCTGCCCACTTTTCTGTCATGTGAGTGTGTTTTCTTACCAGATGGTAATTTTCCAATACCATTGTTAATAGTATATTTCCCTCTCATTCTACCTCCTTGGGTAACTTATCCTACCATTGTTGGTAGTTTCCTTCCTTTGTGTGTGTGTGTGTGTGTGTGTGTGTGTGTGTGTGTGTGTGTGTGTGTGTGTGTGTGTGTGTGTGTCTGTGTCTGTCTGTGTACACCTGTTGACACCTCTTTTTTGTTGGGTGACCTGTCAGCATGGCTGAGAAGCCAAAAGGCACTACTGGTTTTAAGCAGTGCAAGGATCACGGTCAGAAGATGCCCAATTCCGATGGGCATTCTTCCTGTATCTATTGTTTAGGCCTGGCTTATCTTTCCCAGGACTGTCCTATCTGCCAGGCTTTCAGTACCCAGGTTTTGACTGAAAGTAAAAATGAATTAATCCTAAAAGGGCTGATTAAGTCCTCTTGGACACCTTATCCACCACAGACTCATCCTCATCAAAATCTGATTCTGGAACCAGAAAAGGCCACTCAGTACCGACGTCTCCTTCAGTTCTGATGGCAAAAAAGCATAAGCCTTCCACTCCTACTGCTTCCACAGAGCTGAAGTCTAAGGTTTGCAAACTTTTGGAATCAACAACATCATTGACACCATTTTCTGTGGCACCAGAAATCTTGGTGCCATCTTTGGTACCGATTTCTTTGGCATCCTGGTCAGTACTGGCATCTCCATCTCCCCTTCCACAGACTCTGAAACTTCTGTCTGTGCCAAAATCCAGCATAACTTAGACAACTGGGAGAAGGTATTCTCCCTCTGTTAACCCCTCTGTGGGACAACTCCCTAACTCTTTCTTGAAAGACCCAAATCTCCTTCAGGTTAGTCTGTCAGATCCTCTAGGAGTCTTACCAAACTAGATGTAGTGAGATTGGTGGATCAGCTCCTAGTGGCCAGGGGTCTATCAGTCCTTTTCCCAGACCCCTCTCCCTTCTGGAGTTGGTGCGTTTTCTCCCAGAAATCCACCAAATCTTCCTCCTCTAACCTCCTCTGAGGGCTTAGAGCCCCCAACTTCGATCTCCATGGATGTTCTTCGTGTTTCACTGTTGCAGTCATTGCATTTGGGTAATCTGCTGGCAGGTTGCCCCCAGTCGGCCTGAATAACAAAGTCTTGGGTCCTGCATCAGTTGCTGTCTCCTCTTCCATGATGTCAGGTCGTCAGGGGTATAAACCATGCAGCTGACACCATTTTAATCAGTCTTTCTTGCCACATGGTGCCCGAAGCAGAAGCAGTTTGCAAGTGTCGGTCGGCCAACTCCTGAAATTTTCGTTTTCGAGTTTCAGAAACAAAGTCTTCAAACTAAAGCTAAGTACCCTATTTTGGAAACTTTTTCTTGCTCCTTACCGATGTCAGTAAAAGTTAATAATTGCATTACTTGTGGGAAGCAAATACCTCATAAGGATTTTCATTTGTACTGTATTCCTTGCCTAGGCCCTGATCACAACGTGCCTTGCTGTTGGTTTTGTGCTAAATTTAACCAACACACTATTAAGCGTCAGTATATTTTTGCTTCTAAATATTTTGGTTCAAGATTTAACTATCCTGAAATGTCGTCGGTTAGCAATCCGACTACCGGAGTTCACAAAAAATGCAAGGAAAAAGACTGAGACAGACCATCGAGGTCGAAAACCGAAGATGAAGCTTCTCCTAAGCCAGTCGCTGGTTCGCCGGTACTCAGGCACTTTCGCAGCCCCTGATACCCACTACTTTTGAGTCACAGGCCTCTACTGAGACCCATTCGGAGTCCAGTATGCCTCGAGATTCGCAAAGTATTGAACCCGCAGTTGTCTCTCCCTTGGATGGGTCCAGAGCCGCTGAGCAGGCACCGGCTTCTGAGGGTGTTTTCAGTCCTCAACATTTTTATATTAAACTGACACCATCAACAAAAATAAGGTAAAAAAAAACGATGCATGAGCCACGTGCTCAGGCCCCTATGCCTAAAAAACAATTTATCAAAATGGCTGAGGATTGAATTACCTTGATCAGGGGTTCCCAACCCCTCCCCCTGATAAGAGGCCTAGGCAAGGCACTGATTATGAATCTTCAGATCAGTTTTCCATTTCTTTTGATTCCTCTTCTGATCAGGAATTTTCTATTCCACCTTATGAGGATTCTGATGCAGAGGAATCCATCCCATCTGCATCTCCTCTTGAGGATTACTCTTTTGGAGAGACTTTGCATACTTTAAGGGAACATTTTCACTGGGAAAATCAGGACTTCTCTGAATCAAAAAAAAGGCTTAGGGATTTCCTTCTTCTTCCTCAGCATAGGCCTTTAGCAATACCGCCTGTATTAGACATTGTTGATGATGTGTTCTCAGAATCAAGCATGGCTTCTGATTCCCTACCTCCGGCTCCTAGTAAGCCAGACAGATATTACAGGGTTCCTGACTCCCACAAATTTATTTTCAAAAATCCTGCTGCTGATCCTGAGACTATTTCTCAGGGTCCCAAGGGTGTTAAGGCTGCTACAGCCAAAAACCCTACCCCTTCAGATAGAGACTCCAGGGCGCTGGATAGATGGGGTAAGAAGGTTTATACGTCTGCAACCTTGGCAATTAGGGCTTTAAACTGCCAGTTTCATGTGCTTAAATATCAACAACATGTTGTAGGCTTACTGAAACAGAAAATTATGTTGATTTCTGATTGTGTGGAAAATAAAAGAGTTACAGGATTTATTGCATTCAGCAGAACAGGTTGGAAAGCATACTTTGTAATGTGGTTTTGATTCCTTGGAGGCCTCTTGCAGGGCCGCCGTAACTGGATCTGTGATAAGAAGGCATGCCTGGCTCAAGGAGCAAAATCTGCCTGATCATGTTAAAGCTAAATTGTTGGATGCCCCTTTACAGTATGATAGTCTGTTTAGTAATAAGGCAGAAGAGGTTTTAAAGAAAATGGAAGACAAAGCTAAATCTATGCAAACTGTAAAAGATTTCTTGCAAGTGCAGCCACCCAGGTTCAGTAGGCACTGGTCTACTAAGAACTGGTCTTTTCCCGTGTCCAACAGAGCCACTCAGGGCAAACCCAGGCGCTCAAAGGGCTCCAGATATCAATCACAGGGATCTTACAGGTCAAAGCAATGGGGTGCTTCCACCTCCAAATCCGGAGGTAACAAAGCACAACCCTACAGTAAGCAGTCTCAATGACTTTCCTCTACCATCTCCAAGCACTTTTCTTTTGGCAGCCCCCTTGGGGGGGGGGGGGACTAGCACTTCATGCTCAAAATTGGCTGTTAATTACCCAGGACAAGTGGGTATTAAACATAGTATCCCAGGGTTACAGATTTCATTTCCATACTTTGCCAATTCCAAACGGATGACCAGATCTGCCACAAAACCAGTGGGCAGAGGCCCAGAAACAAGTCATATCCCTCATGGATATGGGGGCTATTCAGCCGGTACCAGAAAAGGAAAAAGGACAAGGATTTTATTCAAGACTTTTCCTGGTACCTATTAAAGACAAATTATGGCGTCCAGTACTGGACTTATCGATTCTGAACACGTTTCTGGATATTCCAAAATTCAAAATGCTGACTTTACAACAGCTACTGCCTATGCTAGGCAAGAACGCCTGGTTGGTAACTCTAGACTTAAAAGAGGCATACCTGCATATCCCAATAAGGGAATCTTGCAGAAGATACCTCCACTTCAAAGCAGGTTTTTTGCATTACCAATTCTGTGCACTGCCCTTTGGCTTATCTACTGCACCCAGGGTCTTTACAAAGTGCCTGGCACCAGTAATTGCATTCTGCAGACAAAGAAACATTCAAATTTATCCTTATTTGGACGATTATCTCATTCACGCAGAGGACAAGGACACTCTTCTTCAACATCTGGCATTTGTAAAAAGGCTTCTAGCATGCCTAGGGTACACCATAAATGAAAAGAAATCACGACAAATAATTACATTCCTGAGTGCAAGCTTGAATACAACTGCCCAGATGGCTTACCTCACGCCAGACAAACAAATGCAATTGACAACATACTTCAAACAAATGGCAACAAAAACCCAGTTATCTGCAAGATAAATTCTGCAGGCTTTGGGGTTCATGGCATCCTGCATTCTACTAATTCCATATGTGAGACTGCACATGAGGAAACATCACTGGTACCTAAAAAGCTTATGGAGTCAACATTGTCACAGCCTGAAAACAATGATCCCTCTCATTCCCTGCCTACAACAGGAGTTTCTTTGGTGGGCAGAGACATGTCACCAAAACAAGGGACTGTCATTCACTCTACCCCCTGCCACCCAAACCCTAACTACAGACGCATCACCATCATCAGCCTTTTACCCCTTCCCTCTAATTTCCCTCTTGGGGGACCCACCTGCAGGGAGATGCATTCAGGGCAAATGGAGCCCAAACCAAATGCATCTACATATCAACCAGAAAGAAATGCTAGCTGTTCAGAATGCTCTGACAGCCTTCAAGGACTTACTTCATCCAGGACAACTACTGATAAAGACGGACAACACCACAGTTATGTGGTACATAAGCAGGGGGTACCCATTCCTACCCCCTTTGCAGACTAGCTATGGCCTTGTGGGACACAGCCTTGACTTACCAAATACATTTTCAAGCTCAATTCCTGCCAGGAAAACAAAATACTCTGGCAGATGACCTAAGCAGAAATCTTATGGACCCACACGAATGGAAACTGGATCCACAAACCTTCAGCATGTTTTAAATGGGGAAGGCCAGACATAGATCTATTTGCCTTTCCCCAAAACTATCAGTTGGACAAATTCTGCACAAGAGCTCATCACAAAAAAGCATGGAAAGTGGATGCTCTATCCTTCAGCTGGAAAAACCTATCAGTCTATGCCTTTCCCCCTCTGCCTCTACTCTCCAAGGTCTTACTAAAAGTCAGACAGGCAAAAACAAAAATGATTCTAATTGCTCCGTACTGGCCTCGCCAACACTGTTACCCACGTCTAAGGAATATATAACACCTTCCTCCATGGTACTTGCCTCAAACGCCTCATCTGTTGTCTCAGCAGAACTATCAAATTCTACACACTCCGCTCCAAACTCTGAATCTTGCAGCATGGCTAATCAACTAATTATTCAAACCACATCTCTCAGTAAACCTGTGATGGATGTCATTTTGGAAGCCAGATGGCCTAGTACTAGAAAATCTTATGCTGATAAATGGAAGAGATTCTGTGCTTGGAACCAAGAACAAGGAATAGACACAGCAAAGCCCAATATTCCTCAGATTTTGCAATAATTAACTGAGATGCTTGACAAGGGCCTATCTTTTTCTTCAATAAAAATCCATGCCTCTGCCATCTCAGCTCATTACAACACAGAGTCTCCCCTCTTTTCTCATCCACTGCTAAAACAGTATATCAGAGGGGCCAAAAATGTAAGGCCTCCCAGGAGAGCACCAACTCCTGCTTGGGACCTCAGTTTTGTGCTGGAAAAACTCACCCTGCCTCCTTTTGAACCAGCAGCTACTGCGGATATAAAATTTCTTTCTTGGAAGACAGCTTTTCTTTTGGCAGTCACTTCAGCTAGAAGGGTTTCAGAACTACAGGCTCTCATGGCAGTGGAGCCTTTCATTAGTTTTTACCTGGACAGGGTGGCCCTCAGGACCAGTCCTTCTTTTATGCCTAAGGTGGTATCCAGTGTGGCTCTTAACCAGACTATTCACCTGCCAACTTTTTTCCCAAATCCGGAGAACAAGGGGGAGCGAATTCTGCATTTATTGGATGTACACAGGCAACTAAGATTCTACTTAAACAGGACAAAATCTCTAAGAAATTCTGAGCAACTACTGGTAGCATTTGCTGTAGGATCAGAGGGGAAGGCTATATCAAAGCAGACTATTTCTAAATGGATAAGCCATTGCATTCATTTCTTCTGCTTGCACCATGGTAAACCTGTGCCCAAGGGGATCAGATCCCATTCCATCAGGGCTGCCTCTACTTCAGCAGCTTTTCTCAGAGGGGTCCCTACTAGAGACATTCTAGAAGCTGCTACTTGCAGCTCAGTTCATGCATTCACAAAGCATTATCATTTACCTCTCTTCTCTAAATCCAGGGCAGGCTTTGCCACTACAGTCCTGCAGTGCCTTATAGCTGCTCCTAATGCTGTTTAGGTCCATCCTCCCTTCCATAGCTTTGGGATTCTACCCAAATGTAATGACTGCAACAGTGAAACACAAAGAACATAGTACAGTTGTGTACACTTACCATAAATGTAGATGTTCGAGTGTATTCACTGTTGCAGTCTGGGTTACCTACCCACCAGCCCCCTTTCTATACCTTTTCTTTCCTTCACTATACTCAAAAGCCTTTGTGGTGTATTTGCTTTTAGCTGAAGGTAAATTTTATGTTTCTAAGGTGCATTTGTATATTTACAGTTTATATATATATTTTTACTCCCCATGTGGGGGGCACCTGACATCTGGGGCAAGAAAAACTGATTAAAATAGCATCGGCTGCATGTTTTATACCCCTGACGACCTGACGTCATGGAAGAGGAGACAGCAACCGACGCAGGACCCAAGACTTTGTTATTCAGGCCGACTGAGGGCAAGCTGCCAGCAGATTACCCAAATGTATTGACTGCAACAGTGAATACACTCGAACATCTACATTTATGGTAAGTGTACACAACTGTACTTTCCAGCTGCTCTGGTGCCATCAACCTTTTCCCCTTTGGTTCCAGGATTTGCCTTGACTTCCTTTGGGAACTGATGGACTCCTGGGGCTGTAGCTCTGCTTTCAAGTCTGAAAGTTTTGGATCAGCTCCAGTTTTTTATTCAGAGGCATTCTTAACTCTTGGAACCTCAGCAGATGTGAGCTGTTCCTCAGCTCCTACTTTGGAGGTGGGTCGCTCGGGTAAGGGTATAACCACTGTTCCGAGGTTGTTGTTCTCGGTTCCATGCTCCCATCCCTCTTCAGGGGGGCCTGCCTTCCAGATTATGGAGAGGGCACTGGCGTCTGAGGCTGTCAGCTGGCTCCTTCTGTGTCAGGGTTTTATCCCAAGACTCCTCCTTGCCCCGAGCTTCTACCAACCTCCACACCTGGACAGCGGGTGCCAAACCTGCAAAATACCCCTGCACTTGGGCCCCTCTTCTTCCATGTCCTCCTCAGAAATTCCCACTGAGGAGCCACCCCAGAAGAAGATGTGTAAAAGGAAACACTTGGATTCCCCTGAGGAATCAGTCACAGAAGACACAGACTTCGATGATGGGGAGGGTTCCCCCTGGTCACCCCCGGATGACTTCTCCTTCGGAGACATTCTAGAAATTCTAAAACAGAGGGGTACCCGAAAGCCCAAAGACCCAACCTCCGAGGAGTTAATGTACTTGCAGGCTTTTTGTACTCACCATTCTACTTTGTGGGTGACCCCCTCCTGCTGACAAACTTATTAAATTGATTGTGCAGTGAGCTTGGAAGGCTCCTGATTCTGTAGAGCCAATTCCCCGGAGAACTGACAAAAATCTGCTCCAGAGGGCCACTAGCACTGGGTAAAAGGGTTAGCAGTAGATGCTGTGGTGGTGGCGGCCACCAAGAAGGAACTAGCTGAAGAGAGTTCCACTGTAAACATGCATTTAATAGGCAATTGATTCCTCAAGGGCAAGTCATTGAATTTGTGTATGAAACACTCTGACTGAAATGTAAAATATTTGCCAGTAGCAACCTCATCATTAGGGATAGATCTCTTTACTATGGAATTATGCAGATTACTTTTACTTCTGCAGAGATTGTGCTTATTGACTGATATTGATGGATTGTAATGACAGATGTCCGAGTGGCCTTTTATTATGGAAATTTTCTGAAATGGGTAATTTTGTCATTATTGGTTTAGAAGTTTTGTTTTATTGCTGTAATGGCTAGTATGAAACCTGATCCAGCAACAGTAGGCTAGCCTTAATGCACTGTTTGTTCATCAGACCTAATTACTCTAATGAAATTGTATCAATTCATATACACCTTAATGTACCCATCTCACAATAATAAACGGCTACATAAAAAGAGTGTGTGTGTGTGTGTGTGTGTGTGTGTGTTTTTGTACATCTCTCTCTCTTTGTCTCTCTCCCTCTACATATATATATATATATATATATATATATATATATATATATATATATATATATATTTAATGTGGGTCTACTTTACATGGTCGACATTCCTAAATGTCGAAGACCATATGCCCGAGACCATATGATCGACATTTGAAATGTTGAACATGTAAAAAAAACAACAAACACCTTAACACTGCTTGCCTGAACACCATCTCTTGTGTAGCTTCCCTTCCTCTTCCCAGGCTGCAGAAAATAAAACCCCAAGTACAGGATATTCATTCCAGTGGTAAGGCTGCTGCACATCTAGTCCTTTGGGTTCCATGGCAGCAGCCATCACCTTAGTTCCACTAGCAAGATTTCACATATGGCTACTACAATGGCTTCTAGCATCCCAGTGGTCCATCCTAACCCATCTAGTGATGTACCCAGTTCTAATCACTAGTCTCTGCAAGAAGGACCTGTTCTGATGGATGGAATCCGAGGAAGTTCTTTTAGGCCACCCCTTTGTCCCACCTCAACCCAAGGCTATAGTGACCATGGATGCCTCCCAGATGGGGTGGGAGGCATTATCTGAGAACAGGCCAAGGCACTTGGTCCCCCATACAGGGCTACCTGCATATTAGCGTTCTAGAACTGAGGCAGGGCTGTTAGCTTTGCAAGCCTTGCAATCTGTCCTTCTTCTAGGAATGATTGCAATTCAGTCAGACAAACATGTCAGTAGTCTGGTACATCAAGAAACAGAGTTGAATCAAATCTTACCCCCTGTGTCAAGAAGCTCTGAGTGTGGCAGCCACTTTCTCATAACAATGCACATCCCTGGAAGCTCAAACATGATAGTGGACAGATTTAGCAGATGCATTTTCCTGCTTCATTATTGGTCTGTCAATCCCAGAGTGGCAAAGTAGATTTTCCGTCACTGGGGCCAGCCTTGCTGTGTCCTCTTTGCATCACCCCAAAACAAGAAGTGCAGCAGCTGTTTTGCCCTTATTCCCCCTCAGAGGGAGTCCCCAGGAGACTGTCTCCTTCACAATTGGCCCCCGGGTCTTCTGTAGGCCTTTTACCCCTTCCCTCTAATTCCTCTCTTCTTAAAGAAAACCAGCAGGTTTAGAAGCAAGGTGATCCTCATTGTGCCCTTCTGGCCTCGACAGGTCAGGTTTCTGTTTCTGTGGCCTCATCTAGTTCACCATCCTTGGATTCTGGACCCAGTTCTCAGATCTTCTGTCTCATCTACATAGTCTGGTGCATGCCACTCTTCAGAACCTCAAGCTTACAGCTTGGCTCCTCCCATTCCACTAGTTGCCAGACTAAAAAATGTATCTTCTCCAGTCCAAAACATTCTACTGCCTTCCCATAGACCTTCCAACAGGAAACTGTACCTAAGCAAGTGGAAAAGATTTTCTGTTTGGACTTATGATATTGGTATTAACCCCTTTCTGCACTGGCTGAAAAAGTTTTGGAGTTTCTAGCTATGTTTTTTGATCAAGGAGCTTCTTCCACTATTAAAGTCTATCTAGCTGCTATTTCCAGTTTTGACAATGTCTTTGAAGACCATTCACTGATTTCACATAGATTATGTAAAGTGCTTATGAAAGGGTCTTTGCAATTGAAACTTCCTTTTAAAGACCCTATAGCTCCTTGGGAATCTGACGTTGGTTTTACATTCTTTAGTGCTTCCTCCCTTTGAACCGCTGGCTATATGTCACTTAAATGTTTCTTTCATGGAAAACTATTTTTCTGATAGCCATTACTTCAGCCAGAAAAATTTCTGAGATACAAGCATTATCTTCAAAACCCTCTTATTTGCTTTTTTCATAAGGATAGGGTTTTGCTAAGAACTATCTCATCCTTTCTCCCTAAGGTGGTCTCAGAAACTAATAGTAATTTATTAATACAAGCTGTTGCAACCAAATAAAGTTATGAATTCTTAAAACTAAGCAAATGTATTTTCAGTTCTGTAATATATACCACATAATGCTAATCTGTACTCCAGGAAAACTGTCACCTATGTCTAGCACACAGAGGGCAGTTCAGAGATTGAGTAATGGTGGGCAGAATACTGCTTCTAAGATCCCAAGTGTGTGTTGCAAGATGTCTTCTGTTATGGAGATACTTCTCCAGGGTAAGACCTATTAGCTTTTTTTTTTTTTTTTTTTTTATAGTACTTAATACCTGGCATCATCTTGGCAAGAAGCCAGGAAGGGTAAAATAATAAAGTATTCTGTGTGAACACAATTTCTGGTAGATAAAAAAAATAGAAAATTGGTCATGGTAATGATATGTCAAAGAATGGCGTCATACTGGGATGAACTTTTAAAGCATTTAAAAAGTAGCCTACTGAAAAGTAGAATGTTTTCTTAAATGCTTTTCTTTTGTATCATTCTTCTGTGCAAACCCTTATCTGCTTTACTTTCTTATGAGCCATATGTTGATAGGCTTTTTCTTTCAACTTTCCACACTTTTTTGCACAGTTCAGAAATGTTTGGACTTTTCTAAGTTTCTCTTTAATGGACAAATAGATATGGAATTTAACTCCTTCACTGCCGTCATCAATATTAATGGCTCAAGTGCACCAGCAGCGTAAAGTTTAACACCACTGATACCAGTTGGTATGCAAACTCCATTTGGCTTTAAATTTATATAGTACATGTGCATTGCTGCTTGGGTAATAACCAACACCCACCACACACAAACAAGTTTTGTAGTCACAGGCTCAATAAGATTTCACTCTGCATCACCAGTATCCTCCCTTCCCAAGTTTGTAATATACTGCTACCATGTAGTCAAAAGTAACAAAACAAGAAGATAACTTGCTGTTTACTTCAGATGTGTTTTTAATTATTATTTTGAGTAGTTTTATTACTGAATAGATGAAAGAACACAACTTTGTATTAAAGGAATTATTTGGAGTGGCTGGGAATTGCAGTGTTTTCATTTTCAGTATTTGGTCCTTGGTACCCTTAAAATAAGGGAACCTTTAAGTATTCAAATAGTAACATTCACCTCTGAGCAGTCATCTTCAGTGGCAGGATGCCCAACAGTTGTAGGATCCTGAAAAATACATAAGCCCATAAGCTAGTAAGTAAAGCAACACCCACAGTCTTTCAAAGTTGACTAATAAAACTGTTTACATGGAATAAGTAAAATAAAGCATTATATTTCATGCAAACAGAAATACTTGTGTAGACGTAATGTAAAATAAAACATTCAAAAAGAGAGAGAATGTCTAGGAAAAAATCTGTCTAACACCTAAACTAAAAACCTGTGTGCTTATGACAGAAAGATATACTGTCCATTATGATGTCTAGATTTTGAGACAAAAATAAAACTTTGAGTCCTTACAGGCAGTACTATGCAAGCTTTTTACTGTAAAAGTATCCATATAGTTGCATCTCTCACATCGTAAATGTATGTGAGAGATGCAACTATACAGCCACACTGGAGGCCGAGCTCTCTCAAACTAAGACTGGCAAAGTCAGTCAGGAGGAGAAGGAAACCACTCGCACCACACAACCAGTCTCACATAGGCCAATCGCATCAGCAAACACGACACATAAACTCACAAAAACATACTCAGAGGCTCTAAATAAAAATCTACCAAAGCAGCAGAGACCTGCTAACAGATATCCAAGCAACCACTACCCCAAAACAACTTTCACATATCACATACTTCACAAAGTCAGTGTGCCACACAAAAGCAGCCCTTAAGGCTAAATAATGCACCTAATACACTAGTAATAGGAGACTCTATTGTCAGGCACACTGACTTCCCACTCACCAGACTGAACAAGGAGAAGGTCACTGTAAGCTGCCTGTCGGGTGCCAGGATTTGCCACATAACACAAGCACTCAGGTCACTCCACAGCAGGTACAAATATGACTCTTTCATTGTCCATGTTGGTGTGAATGACTTGAGATGTGTCTTCCTGGACTACATGAAAAGAGACATAGAGGAGCTCTCTGATCATGTAGCCCAGGTCGGTATGACCCTGACCCTGAGTAGCATCTTGCCCTCACTAAGAATGATGCCACAGTATAAAGACAAAATTATCAATTTTAACAATTGGCTAAGCTATTGGTGTCATTCAAAGGGGATCCAGCATCTGTCAGCCTGGGATGGCATGCTCAACAAGCCACGTTGCTTCGCCAGGGATGGCTTGCACCTGTCACCCTTAGGTTTTCGAATACTGGCTAAGGCTCTTTCCACCCCCATAGTGCCTTTTTAAGCAAGGCTCAAAAGACAAAACTACCTCCATAGACAAACAAACAAAAAACTAAGGGTAATGCTACTCAACGCCAGAAGTTTAAATCTCAAGGTGCATGCACTCGAGGCACTCCTCAGTATGGAGAAAATCGATATCTGTGCAGTAACAGAAACCTGGTTCAAGGCTCCAGAGAGCACCCCAGCACTACCAGGATTCAACTCATACCATACTTTTCGGTCCCAGAACTCTGACCGAAACACTAAAGGCGGTGGAGTATCCATCTTCATCAAGGATACCCACATCTCCAGGTTAGTGGCACTGCACGAGACATTGGAGACCCTCCAGGTGCAACTAACAGTGGGCAAAACTGCTTTTCAGTTTGTAGCCTGCTACAGATCACCCACCTTGTCTCAGGACCCCCACATGGCATTCCTCAGAACATTGGAGAATATGAAGGTCTCACCAAACACCATGGTTTTGGGGGATTTCAACTACCCAAACATTGACTGGGAAAACTACTCAAGTTTCATCTCCTTTGCCCAATGGTTCCTGGAGTTTTTAAACTCAAACTCCATGGAACAACTGGTCACCACTCCCACAAGAGGGGACAACATATTGGA
Organism: Protopterus annectens; assembly: GCF_019279795.1. Taxonomy (NCBI): domain Eukaryota; kingdom Metazoa; phylum Chordata; order Ceratodontiformes; family Protopteridae; genus Protopterus; species Protopterus annectens. The sequence continues at coordinate 1,767,667,076 of NC_056735.1, read as the reverse complement.
CCTGGTCATCACCATCATGGGGGATCATTGTTCCACACCAGAGGTAAACCCCTCGTTGGTAAGATCAGACCACAAACTAATCACAATGGACATCCACATCCTGACCTCACCCCCCGGCCAAGGAAACCACTCTGAAAAATCTCTCAAAAACAAACTTCACACGTCTCAAGACCGAGGTGGAAAGTTTCAAAGCCCCCGGGCAAATAGAAAATGTTATCTGAACCGCAGAATCCTTTACAATGCACTCTATGAGCACCTACAGGAATGCATGGATCATGCCATCCCAAGTAAAACCAAGACTCACTCCTCCAAACACAGGAGACCAGTCTGGTGGACCCCGGCCATAAATAAGCTATACAACAGAAGGAGGAAACTATTACATGATAGGGCAAAATCCCACAAAGGGGGAAGGCATCCCTGATCATTATTAGCAAGAAACTTCGCTCAGTCATAAAATCATCGAAGGCTAACTTCGAAAGAAAAATCGCCAAAGACTCTAAAGATAATCACAAGGAGTTCTTTAGCTACGTCAAGAATCTGAGTGGCAACTCTCAGATCTGCTTTGAGCTGGTGCAAAATGGTGCAAAATACACTGACCCCACTGACATTGCCAACATCCTGGTGGACAGGTTCAGTGCAAACCTTACCCCCCCTCCCCCCCCAAAAGGGCCTGTGTCTGTCCCAGAAGAATGCAGTCCCCCAGTCATCAAAGACACACAGGTGAAAGCAGCCCTTTCCAAAGTAAAAAACACAGCATCAATGGGACCGGATGGTATCCCAGGCTGTGTCTTACATGAGCTCCAAAAAGAACTAAACCCTCACATAAACTCACTGTTTCAACTCATCCTACCACAGGTTATGTACCCAGAGAATGGCGTACAGCAGCAGTAATCCCGCTACACAAAGTTGGTGCCACAACGGATCCCGTGAACTGTCACCCCATAAGCCTGACTAGCCTGGTCTGCAAGGCTATGGAGCGCATCATCATGGATCTCATAAACAAAGACATTGGGAACCTCCAGACACTGGACCCTACCCATTTCAGCTTTGTTAAAGGCAGATCTTGCCTCCTAAACCTAGTTGACTTTTTTTGAAATAGCCACCAAAGCCATAGACGAGGGAAAGGTAGTCCACACAGCCTACCTGGACCTCGCAAAGGCCTTCGACACAATATCCCACTCTGGCATCATAAATAAGCTTACCAGCTTAAATATCAACCCATATGTCACAAGATGGGTTGCAAACTGGCTCAGGGATAGAACTCACATGGTCAGAGTTGCAGGTGCCATGTCTGACTCTAAACCCGTTACAAGTGGCGTCCCACAGGGCTCAGTCCTGGGACCCCTCCTGTTTGGTATATACTTCTCTGAGGTACAAGCAAGCACAGGAGGACTGTGGCTGACCAAGTTCGCTGATGATTGCAAGCTGGGAGCCATAATCGACTCTCTGGCCGACACAAGCATCCTCCAGAAGGGTCTTACAGAGACTGATACCTGCTGTCAAAACCATGGCCTTAAGCTAAATGCCAAAAAGTGCATAGTCATCCCTTTTGAGAAAAACGCATTTGTTCTTTACTTTTTTCTTTTATTTTATTTTATTTTGTTTATTTTTCAATTTACATTTCTAGTTTAACGCAATGACATGCGCTTTGTTGCATTGAGTTGGACTACTTCAACTATTTAGACTAGTTTTAAATGACCACTTTAAAGTATTTTTAATTAATTTCATTGCTCTGATTGGGGCATTAAGTGGCTTTAATTGATTGACTATGAAATGATGTAGTAATTTATGTACTATTTAAACCAAGTCATTTTTTAGTACCAGTGTTTGTCTGAAGAAGTTCGGACATAGTTCCGAACGAAAAACGCTTGGAGTGTTTAACGTGATTTGCCTTGTATGTGCCTTGCTTTTAAATAAACTACTGCCTGTTCAAATGTGGATTGTCACTTGAGAGTACTGCTTAGCTAACGTTATCTTGGATATTCCTGGTTCCACCTGAAGAACGCCGCCTCGTATGCTTTGGTGATGCCGTCCCCTCTTTTTTCACTGTTGTTCAATTTCTTATGATGTTCATCATGCATACAGCTGCAGTCATAACAGATGGGTTTTCCTGCCGTCAGCCGGGGTTCTCGGTCGGCCAAATTCCAAAGTCTAGGTCCGGCGTCGGATGTCATCGCTTCTTCCCTGACGTCAGTGCGACAGGGGTATAAAAGAACCAGCCGACGCCATTTTCTTCAGTCTTTCTTGCCGCGCGGTGCCCGAAGCAGTTCGTAAGTGCCGGTCGGCTAGCTCCTGAGATTACAAATATTTTTCAACCGAAGTCTTCTTGAAAGCTAAGTACCCCGTTGGGGAAAACTTTTCTTGCCTCAGACCGATGTCAGACAAAGTTAATAATTGCATTTCATGGGGGAAGCAAATACCGCATAAGGATTTTCATTCCCTATGCATTCCTTGCTTAGTCCCAGACCACGACGTCTCGGCCTGTCGTTTTTGTGCTACATTCAACAGACGCACTATTAAGCGTTGGGCGGAGTTCGCCTAACACTATTTTGGCAAAAAGTTTAATTACATTATGTTGTCGGATACTCCGACTCCAGTTTTGAGTAAAAGACGCAAAGATAAGGACCGACATACAAGGTCCGTGACTTCTACCGACACCATGCCAAAGCTGACTACAGGTGGTCCGGTTCTCAGCGAGGCGCCTACGCAGCCCCTGACTACCGATGACACTTCATTGGCGGTGTTTTCTGTGCCCGAGATCGCAGGCTCTTCGGTCCACACCCCAACTACAGATACCGAAGCCACTCTTGGCGGTGAAACTCAGAGTTTAGACAGGCCTGCCACCTCTCAAGGTGTCTTCAGGCCTTCCTCTTCTTTTTCCATCAAGGCTTTCACTAAGTCTAAAGCAGCCATACATACTAAAAGACAAGCTCCACAGGGCCCCCCCCATGCCTAAAAAGCAGATGCTTAAAATGGCTGAGGATTTAATTACTCTTATCAGGGGGTTCTCAACCCCCCCCCCGGACAAAAGGCCCAGAGTGGAGGAAGAATCCCCTTCCTCGGACCAGGCCTCCATTATTTCAGAACATTCTGAAGACCAGGAACATTTATAATACCCTTTTGAAGATTCTGATGCAGAGGAGTCCATTCCCTCTGTCTCCCCCCCCCCCCCGAGGATTACTCTTTTGGGGAAACCTTACATACCTTGAGGGAACACTTCCACTGGGAAGGCCAAGAGTACTCAGACTCCAAGAAAAGGCTTAGGGATTTCCTCTTGCTCCCTCAGCACAGGCCTCTGGCTATACCTCCTGTCTTAGACATACTAGATGATGTGTATTCGGAGGCCTGCCTTAACCCAGATTCTTTACCTCCAGCTCCAGTCAAGCCTGACATGTATTACCGGGTTCCTGATTCACACCAATTCCTATACAAAAGCCATGCAGCTGACCCAGAAACTATTTCACAGGGTCCCAAGGGAATTAAGGCCTCCACTGCTAAAAATCCATTACCTTCTGAAAGAGATTCCAGAGCTTAAGAAAGGTGGGGGAAAAAGGAAAACACCTCGGCCACCTTAACCATGAGGGCATTAAACTGTCAGTTCCATATGTTAAAGTACAAACAGTTTCTGTTATCACAGTTGAAATGCAAAATGTCACAACCTGAACAACCAGACTTGAAGGAGTTGCAGGATTTGTTACATAGTGCACAACAAGTGGGTAAACATACCTTGCAATGTGGTTTTGATGCATTAGAGGCCTCATGTAGAGCTGCTGGTACAGGATCAGTCATACGTAGACATGCTTGGCTCAAAGAGCAAACCTTACCAGATCATGTCAAAGCTAAATTACTAGATGCACCTCTGCAAAAAGATGTATTGTTTGGTGTTAAAGCTGAGAAGGTATTAAAGAAAATGGAGGAAAAGGCAAAATCAATGCAAACAGTGAAAGATTTCCTACAGGTACAACCTCCACGTTTCAGTAGAAATTGGCCTTCAAAAAATTGGTCCTTTCCAGCCACGGACAGACCCCAAAGAGGTAGATACAGGCACCCAAGGGGTAGAGGGCAACCTCAAGGATCGTTTAGAGGCAGACAATGGCAAGCTCCTACTCAAAGAGGTGGTGAGGATAGTTCACAGCCATTCAGAAAGCAGAACCAATGTCTTTCTACTTTGCATGCCAAGCAAGGCTCAAGTGGCAGCACCTTTAGGTGGAAAACTGGCATTATTTTCGAAAAATTGGCATATTGTCAAAAAAGCCAAATGGATCATGGACATTATAGATAGAGGCTACAGATTCCACTTTCACACCCTTCCAAAAATGAGAGGCATGCCAAACCTGCCACACAATCAAAGGGCAGAGGCACAAAAACAAATTTCAGGTCTCATGGGCATGAAAGCTATTCAAGAGGTACCTGCACAAGAACAGGGTCAAGGTTTTTATTCCAGACTATTCCTGGTACCAAGGAAGGGCAAAGATTGGAGACCTATTTTGGACCTATCCATCCTAAACACATTTTTACTTGTGCCAAAATTCAAGATGCCCACATTACAGCAGCTTCTTCCCATGCTGGGCAAGGAGTCTTGGCTGGTAACATTGGACCTCAAGGAAGCATACCTGCATGTCCCAATCAGACAAGATTGCAGAAGATACCTCAGATTTCTTGCAGGTTCAACACATTATCAATTATCTGCATTGCCCTTTGGCTTATCTACTGCGCCCAGAGTGTTCACGAAATGCCTAGCATCAGTAATTGCCTACGGCAGACTTCAAGGGATACAAATATACCCATATTTGGATGACTGCCTGATCCAAGCGGATAGCAAGCACATACTTCTGAAACATCTGGCGTTTGTAATAATGCTGTTGAATTCTCTGGGATACACAGTCAACAAAAAGAAATCAAGGCTAATACCCTCTCAAACAATAATTTTCCTGGGTGCCAGCTTGGATACCAACACCCAGATGGCCTACCTCACGCCAGAGAAACAAGGGCAACTAACTCAATACTTCAGAAAACTGGCAACTTTCACCAGGCTGACTGTAAGGAAAATCCTGCAGGCTCTGGGATTCATGGCATCTTGCATCCTACTAATCCCATGTGCAAAGCTGCATATGAGGAAACTTCAATGGTACCTAAAAAAACTTATGGTCTCAACACAGCCAAAGTTTGGAAACAATAATACCACTGATTCCATGTCTTCAAAAGGAATTTCTGTGGTGGGCTCAAGCATGCCAAAGAAACACTGGTCTCCCATTCTGCAAGCCTCAAACAAATCAAGTCATCACAACAGACGCCTCGGACTATGCCTGGGGGGTGCACATGACAGATCGGTGCATTCAGGGCAAATGGTCCCAAAAAGAAAAGCACCTACACATCAATCAAAAGGAAATGCTAGCAGTAATAAATGCTATTATAGTTTTCAAAGACCTACTGCATCCAGGCCAGCTATTGATAAGGACAGACAACACCACAGTAATGTGGTACATAAACAAACAGGGAGGAACCCATTCATACCCCCTATGCAGGCTAGCCATGTCTCTTTGGAACATGGCTCTGGAATTACAAATCGAACTTCAAGCACAGTACCTGCCAAGCAAGGAAAACAGACTGGCAGACAACCTAACCAGAAATATGACAGACCCACACGAATGGAAGTTGCATCCTCAAGTTTTTACAAGGATAATTCAAGCATGGGGAAGGCCAGACATAGATCTCTTTGCCTCCCACAGAAATCACCAATTGGCAAAATTCTGCTCAAGGACCTTTCATCCACAGGCCTGGAAAGTGGACGCACTCTTTCATTTGGACAACAATGACAGTTTATGCCTTTCCACCTCTTCCTCTGCTGCCCAAAGTTCTATTAAAAACCAGAGCAGACAGACCAAAGATGATTCTCATTGCTCCAGACTGGCCAAGGCAACACTGGTACCCACTCCTGAGGAGCCTGACGCATTCCCCACCATGGATCCTGCCTCTAATGCCTCTTCTACTGACTCAGCACAACTTCAAAACTCTTTTCAGTCAGCTGAAAACACTCAATCTAGCCACATGGAAGATTCCTTAAAATCACAACAGACCCTACTCTCCAAGGAGGTGCAGAACGTCATTTTGGAGGCCAGAAGACCTTCTACTAGAAAAGCCTACTCCGCAAAATGGAAACGGTTTTGTGCCTGGAATGAGAAAAAGGGCCAGAATCCTGGAATACTGAATTTACCTCAAATATTACAGTACCTAGCTGAGTTGCTAAGCAGTGGACTTTCATTCTCCTCCATCAAAATCCATGCCGCAGCCATTTCTGCAGAATACAACACTGATCCTCCTTTATTCTCTCACCCCCTCTTAAGACAATTCCTCAGAGGGGCTAAGAATATAAACCCCCCAAGGAAACAACCAATACCTGCTTGGGACCTCAATTTCATTCTAGAAAAACTGACCTTGCCTCCTTTTGACCCAGCTGCTTCAACAGAACTGCAATATTTGTCCTGGAAAACAGCCTTCCTGCTGGCTATCACCTCAGCTCGCAGGGTTTCGGAACTACAAGCCCTCATGGCTCTGCAGCCTTTCATCATTTTCCATCAGGACAGAGTTTCCTTACGAACCAATCCTTCCTTTATGCCAAAGGTAGTATCCAGGGTAGCCTTGAATCAGACTATCCACTTACCTACCTTTTACCCTAATCCTCAAAACAAAGGGGAGAGACTACTACATTCCTTGGACTTTCACAGACAGCTACATTATTTTTTGGACAGAACAAAGCCTTTCAGAAAATCAGAGCAACTCTTTGTGTCCTATGCTACAGGAGCTCAAGGGAAGCCTATTTCCAAACAGACAATATCAAAATGGATAGCCCACTGCATATGCTTTTGTTACTCTTTTCATGGTAAAACTGTACCTGCAGGCATTAGATCTCACTGCACAAGGGCCACAGCTACCTCTTCAGCTTTCCTCAGGGGGGGTTCCTACCAAATATATTTTGGAAGCTGCCACTTGGAGTTCCGTACATACTTTCTCCAAGCACTATCACCTACCATTATACTCCACATATAGAGCAGGCTTTGCCACTGCAGTCTTGCAGGGCATCCTAGCTCCTCCTAGTTCCACCTAGTGCCTACCACCCCTTTTTTAGCTTTGGGATTCTACCCATCTGTTATGACTGCAGCTGTATGCACGATGAACATAGTACAGTTTTGTACCTACCATAAATGTAGATGTTCGAGTGCTAATACAGCTGCAGTCCAGGTTTCCCTCCCTCCTTCCCCTCTTGGGACAGGCCTAATGGCTAACACCTCCTCATACAACCTGATTGGGGTATTCTTTTATGGTGTATTTGCTTGCAACTACTGTTTTTTTGATTATATTGCATTGCTTTATTACATAAATTTATGTATTGCCTTCCTTCTGGGGGCACCTGACATCTGGGGCAAGAAAAACTGAAGAAAATGGCGTCGGCTGGTTCTTTTATACCCCTGTCGCACTGACGTCAGGGAAGAAGCAACGACATCCGACGCCGGACCTAGACCTTGGAATTCGGCCAACCGAGGACCCGCCTGACGGCAGGAAAACCCATCTGTTATGACCGCAGCTGTATTAGCACTCAAACATCTACATTTATGGTAGGCACAAAACTGTACTTTTTTGCTTTGAAAGAAGAATTACATTTTAAATTCTTATTGCAGTGCCTCTCACATTTATGTTTCTGTTTTGTTGAATTGTGAATAAATACTTTGTTTCATTTTTTTCCAGGGTGTGATCAACCTTACAGACATATGTCCTTACATAATCAGTCCTTACATTCCCCAACAGTTAATGTATGCAACTAATATAACACTTAATACACACTGACATTCCATTCTTATTCATTTATTTATTTAAATTTCAACAGAACCTTTTACGTTAAGTATGTTCCACTTGTAGTTACATCTATCAGATAATCTAAGTAGCTGCAGTTACATCAGTAATTTACTCATTTTGAGTAGCCATTCATTGGAAGGGCATACAGTATGTTAGCTACTGATGGAGTCTTATTCTAAGTTTAGATCACTTTTAAGTTTAACTTTTATTGTGCCATAACTTGATAATCAGACCACAGATCCCATTAAAATGGGATACAAGATTTCTTAAATGTTTTTTCCCACATACACAATTGCGTTTATTTGCTGCATTATGCCATTTACAACTCGGTTACAGGACTGTTTAACTGGCACAGGGATGTTATTCAAAGTATGAAGTTAAGAGTTCTGCTCACTGGGGAGGATGCAGTAATCTGTGAGCTGTGTTAACTCAATTGTACACAGAACTGTACATAATTTGAAGGTTATGTTAATCCTACCATACCAGTGAGGTAGTGTTTGCAATATTGATAAAATAAGTTACGATCAGGAGTTTAAGGAAGAGGAATGGTTGAGTTTATATGTTGGCAAATATTTGCTTACTGTTTTATTGGGAATCAACATGCAGCAACATGGTCTTGCTAATTTTCTAAGTGCTGTTCTGTAATATGTGGTAACAGTGAAAGACAAATATAGCTATGAGAAATATTTATTGTTATTTTGCATCTGTGCTGTGTAGAATACAACCTTAGATGAGGTGTCCTGTGCTTGTGTCATTTAGTACAGTCACTAGATGCTTTGCAGCTGACCTGTGTAAGCATCTTTGTTATTAAAATAATGGATTGTGCTGTTGTACATATGCACAAGCCAACATAGAAATAATAATAATAAAAAAGTGGGCAAAGGGAATTTGTGGAGACCTGGTTTGTGTGTTGCTCGCTGTCTCATCTTACATTACAAGATATTTTGTGCAGTTGAGTAGGAAGGTGTGGACAGTGAGACTCTAGCCCTGTCTCCAGTGAGGGGAGGTAGCCAACAACAGGAAAAAGTAAACAGAGTAGAATGCTTTAATAAAAGCAGCAAAATAAGTAAAATAGAGTAGAGTGCCTTAATAAGAGCATTAAGTCACTGTAGTTTCAGTTTAAAGTGCCAGCTTCAGCATCATTCACTCACTTATTGACTGCTTAAGTAAGCCATTTCAGAGTTGCAGGGGAGCTAGAGCCTTTCCTAGTACTCCGTGAAGTTAAGGCGTATAAGCTTCTGAATGAGAAGCAAATCCAATGCAAAGTAAACACCTATATGCACGTACATACACTCACCTTTATGTAGCAAGCACACTTAAGGATCTCCAGTTCACATATGGCACACCTTTGGGGTTTGGGTAGAAAATGGAAAACCCAGTGAAACGTAATATACAGCGGTACAGTAAAAAGCTACAGGTGTCAAGTGAAAACAAATCAAGACACTAGGCAATAATGAACAAAAGGCAGATGTTCTTCGTGTTTCACTGTTGCAGTCATCACATTTGGGTTATCCCTGCCAGGACAGCCCTCAGCCGGCCCGAATACCAGAGGGCTTAGTATTTCTGTGTCGGTTGCTATCGCTTCAGAATTGATGTTAGGTTGTCAGCAGTATAAAGTAAGGCAGCCAACACCATTACATCAGTCTTTCTTGCCATAGAGCCTGAAGCAAGAAGCAGTTCGCACGAGTGCCAGTCGGCCACTACCTGAGTTTCATCTATCGAATTGAAGTTGAAGTCTTCTAAAGATGAGTACCTCGTTGGGGATCCTTATTTCTTGCACTAACCGATGTCAGAAAAAGTTAACAATTGTCTTGCCTGTAGAAAGCAAATACCACACCGAGACTTTCATTCTTACTGCATCACTTGTTTAGGCCCAGACCATGATATTCCTGTTGTGGCTTCTGTGCTTTGTTCAACACCAGAACTATCCATCGTCGGGCCCTCATTGTGGCTAGATATTTTTGCTTACAGTCCTCGAACTCTGATATGGCTTTGGTAAGCCATCCGACAGCAGATCTTCCAAACAAATGTAAAGATAAAGACAGAGCAGACTGCACAGGTCCAAAACTACTGACGATGCACTCATATTAAGCTAGTCGTCAGATCTGAAGTAGTTTACTTCATTTTGTCTTCAACCTGTGGGTACTGGCTCCATACTGGATCCAAGCTGGCAAATTCACTAGCATGTGCTCTGAGCTTTAAGCTCCTCCACTACCTTCCAACACCCAGATTTTGTTTGCAGCGACTTGCCTGAAGCATCATGATCTCCTGAGCGCCGAATTAGTGAGTGGGTTATTTGCTTATTAAGCAGTCTTTTCTTAATTTTTTTGAGTGTTAAGTGATTAGTTTAGGTTCCCTCTCCTCCTCCTCTCGCTGTGTGCCTTGAGTGTGTGGTGAGTGGGTCTGTGTGGGAAATAGGTATTTTCTCTCCTTTTTCTTCTCTTGTTTGCATGTTTTTTTTCCTCTGTAGAGACATGGCTGACCCCAAGCCTGTCTTCAAGAGGTGCACTGAGTGTGGCCACAAATTGTCACCAGCTGATGGCCACACTCTCTGCATTATGTGCTTGGGCATAGCACATTAGAGTACTGACTGTACTATTTGCGTGGGTTTTAACCCGCGTGCTATTAAGGATAGGAAGGCTAAGTTGGCCCTGAAAGGGCTTCTACCCTCTTCTGAGGTGGCTGCCTCTTCCACTGCTTCAGTCACAGTGGCTGCTGTGGCCACCTCTCCTTCCTCTCTTGCCCTTGCTTCTTCTCCCTCCTAGGCTGGGAATCAACCTCCCATTTCTAAGCATGTGGAAGTGGAGCACAGAAGGGGCAGAGAGAAGGGGAGAGAGAGCACAAAACAGCGACACATAAAGCAGAGAAACTCAAGAGGTCTCCGGACCTTCCTTCTACTCCCGCCAAAAGTCAGGCTAGGATCCGTGACTCCCCTCGACTCTGATCTCCGAGATTTTCTCCGGAGCCAGAAGAGACACAACCACCATCTAGGGCCTCAATTCCTCAACCCGCCAGGTTGGAGTCCGTGGCCTCATCGAGATCCACTAGAATCTTATCTGAAGTTGACATGGATAAAATGAGGAGTTTCTTTTGTACTCAGATCCAGATGGGGGGGTCTTGCCAGCCCCCTCTCCCTCTGGAGGGGGGAAGCTGACTTCCTTTTTTCACACCAATTTCTCCTTCTGTGATCTGTCCACCAGGTTCGGAGTACTTGGATCCGAGGATGGCCTTAGACAGGAGGTCAGCGCCAATGGTACCTGTCTCCTCGACACCGGCAGCTGCCTGGAGCGTGTCGGATCCGACCAGTTCAGATCCGAGTGGCTCTCGGAGCTGGTGCCTGGGTGTCAGATCCAAGTGAGCATAACTTTTTTCTTTAGCTCTGGTGTTATCGGGCCAAGTTCCCTCCCTCGAAGCTTTGTCCACGTCAGGCCTGGCTCTGATTCTCGCGTCAGACCCAGGGAGAGCGGCTTCCTTAATAGTACCCCAGGAGGCTCGTTCTCCCTCTGCATTCAACATGGAAGAAAGGGTTCTCTCCACTGGATCGAGACCCTTGGCTATTTCCTTGGATTCTGCCCCGACTCCCTAGACTCTGTCTACGAATCACATCATTTTACCTGAGGGACAGCCCATGCTCGAGGAGACCCAGGTGGCTGCCCCTGAGGAACAAGTGGCTTGCGAGTTCCCCCCGGAGAGCCCCACCAGAAATGTGCCTCACAAGCAAAGGTGTAAGAGGAGGCACTTGGACACCCCCGAGTCCCTCAACGATGACACAGATTTGGATGATGAGGAAGGTTCCCCCAGGTCACCTCCAGAGGATGTCTCCTTTGGAGACTACATGGAAATCCTATGCCTGCAGGGAGGTTGGTCCACCCCAAATCTTCTTCTGATGAATCCGTGTTCCTGGAGACTTTTGGCATGGGCCGATCTACTTCCTGGGTGTCCCCTCCAACAGATCCCCTGGTGGACCTGGTCACCTCATGGGCCTGGAAGGAGCTGGACACCATAGAACAAACACCTAAACATCCAGACAAGTCCACCTTCAGATAGACCAGTGTGGAACAAGGACTCCGCCATAGATGCTATTGTGGTAGCAGCAGCCACAAAAATGGAACTAGCCCAAGAGAGTTCCTCGGTTCATCCGCCTGACTGAGAGTCTCGGATGATGGACCGCTTAGGGAAGCGGGTTTATGTGTCAGTGACCTTTTCCATCAGGGCACTGATCTACCTGGCTCACATCATGAGACTACAGTGTGACCTGGTCAGGGAACTGGCTGAGTCTCCCCCTAAGTCCATGTCGCAGGAGGACAGAGACATGTTCTCCGCGAGGATGGCCACTTTAAAAGCAGTCTACAGTATGTCCATGCGACTTCTTTCACATGCCACCGAAGGAGCGGTTAGAGCAGCTGGGTCCAGCGTATCCATGAGGTGCAATGCCTGGCTCAGACTGTGTCAGTTTTTGGAACCTTCCAAGGCGTCTTTTGTCAGTGCCCCTTATGATGGCTCTACTCTTTTTGGTAAGACCATCAGAGACTTTGGTCCACAGTGAAAAAGATGGGAAGATCACTGTCTGCCATCAGAATCCGCTTCTCAAACCCTCAAAGATCCATTTCCCAGAATCAGAGAGGGCAAAAGAAGATGTGGTTCTGGAAGTCACAGTATTGCTGGGGCACTCATGGCTCTTCTTCCCCCAGAGACAGAGGGGGTCCGAGGAATTTTGGGTCTAGAGAACCTTACTCGGACAGGCCCAGACAGCAACCCTGAGAGGTTGCCCAACTGCTCTACTCTGGTGGCAGTCGGGGTCGATTGTCGTTGCATCTGGTGGCATGGGAGTCCTTAACATCAGACCACTGGGTGCCTCAGATCATATCCAGGGGATACTCTATCCCCTTTGTGGTTCCTCTCAAACCTCACAAACACCTCCCGGATGTACCACCCACGCAAAGGGGAGGTAGCAGCACTGGAAATCTCCAAGCTGCTGGAGAAACGAGCCATCGAACCCATCCCCCCAGATCAGTCCGGATCAGGCATCCGACTCCAGGTTCTTTTGGTGCCAAAGCAAATGGGGGACTTCAGGCCCATTCTGGGCTTATCTACCCTGAAACCTCTCGGTTGCCAAAAATAAATTTCAGATGGTCACATTACAGTCCATCATGCTGTACCTGCAGGAGAGCGACTGGATGTGCTCGTTAGACCTCCAGGATGCCTACTATCACATAAAAATGCACAGAAGCTCCAGGAGGTTCCTCTGCTTCTGGCTATAAGTCGATCATTACCAATTTCGAGCCCTACCCTTTGGTCTCACCGCAGCCCCCAGGGTGTTCACCAAAGTGATGGTGGTCGTAGCGACTCACCCAAGGCTTCAGGGGTTTCAGGTCTATCCGTACCTCGAGGATTGGCTCTTCACTGCTCCCACCAGGCATCTACTTTCTCAAACCAGAGATTATTTCTTAAAGCTTGCTCTTCACTTGAGGATTACAATCAGTGCATCCAAATCACTTCTAAATCCTGTCCAAGTGACAGACTACATTGGGGCATGGATAGACACACTACAATGCAAAATCTTCCTGACCACGGAGAAAGTGCAAAACCTGAGGATGCGTGTTTCCCCAATCTACTGTTCTCATCTTCCCTCGGCAGAATCAGTGCTGAGGGCCTTAGGTTCTATGGCAGCAACACTAACGCTTCTTCCATGAGCCTGGTTACACATGCGAGTACTACAGTGGACACTAGCAATGCAATGGTCCCTGTTGCATCTTCCATTATCGTATCCAATACACCTCAGTCAAGTCTGCAGGTCACCCCTTCTGTGGTGGATGTACTCTCCGGAAATCTTGGAGGGTAGACCCTTTTGTTCCAGCCTCTGTCCAAGTCACAGTGATCACGGATGCCTCCCAACTTTGGTGGGGGGGGGGGGCATTGTTTGGACAGGACAGTCCAAGGCCTGTGGTTCCCTGTCGGGACCAGTTTGCATATACATGTTCTGGAGATGAGGGCAGTCCTTTTGGTGTTGCAGGCCCTTCATGCCTTTCTTCTTCTGGGAACCATTGCAATTCAATCAGACAACATGTCAGTGGTCTGGTATGTCAACAAACAGGGAGGGACCAGATCTTACCCCCTTTGTCACGTGACGATGAGAGTGTGGAGATGGGCAATCTCCACCAGTCGCTTTCTCATAGCAACGTACATTCCAGGAAGGTCCAACATTCTAGCAGACAGGTTAAGTCAGACTATTCTGATGCCTTACAAGTGGTCTCTGAATCATTCAGTAGCAGAGCAGATCTTTCTGGAGTGAGGTCAGCCTTGCTGTGATCTCTTTGCATCTCCTTCCAGCGCATAGTGCAGCGAGTTCTTCACTCTGAACCCCCACCCGGGGGAGTCCCCCAGAGATGCTCTAGTCCATGCTTGGCCTCCTGGTCTTCTGTATGCCTACTCTCTAGTACCTCTTATTCCGAGGTTTCTACAGAAAGCTTGTCGACTGCGGAGCAAAGTGATCCTCATTGCCCCATTTTGGCCTCGCCAGGTATGGTTTCCCTTCCTTTGGTCTCATCTTCGGACTCCACCTTGGATCTTGGATCCCATTCAGGATCTTATTTCACACCCCTCAGGGGTTCCTCATCCGAACTTGGACAGTTTGAAGCTCACAGCTTGGCTGCTCCAGTTCCCCTAATTGCTAGGACTCCTGGATTATCCTCTTCAGTCAGGTCTATTCTGGTGGCAGCTCATAAGTCTTCCACCAGGAAGATTTACCACAGCAAATGGAAACGTTTTTCCTTTTGGGCTTCTCAAAGGAGTTTAGATCCTTTTACGGCTCTTATTTCTGCCATTCTCGACTTCCTAGCCAATATTTTTCAACAAGGAGCAAGGTCTTCTATCAAAGGTCAATTAGCTGCCATCTCTCATTTTCACGTGGGTAAGAATTCCGCCTCTCTGGCCTCTTCCAAACTGTGTAAAGCCTTTAATAAAGGTACTTTCCTGTTACGTCCCCCAATCAAGGATCCTGTTCCTCCATTGGATTTTATTATGGTTCTTCAAGCTTTAGTCCCTCCACCATTTGAACCTGCTGCAACCACAGATCTTAAGTTATTGTCTTGGAAAACAGCATTTCTAGCTGCTATCAACTCTGATAAAAGGGTTTCAGAACTGCAAGCTTTGTCCATTAAAGTTCCATATATGATTTTCCATAAAGATAAGAGTTTCCCTTCGGACCAATCCGTCCTTTCTTCCCAAGGTTCCATCACAAGTTAACATCAATCAGACGATTAACTTACCTGTTTTCTTCCCAAATTTTGCTAACAAAATGGAATACAGACTCAACTTGTTGGATGTTCATAGACAGTTATGATTTTATTTACACAGGACTAAACATGTTTGTAAATCGGATCAATTATTTGTGTCATTCTCTAAACCCTTTTTGGGTAAACCTATCTCCAAGGTCACTATTGCTAGGTGGATTTCCTTGTGCATCCTTCAGGTCTATAAGGATAAAGGTTTGTCTCCTTCGGGTCAGGTGAAAGCTCATTCCACTAGGTCAATGGCTACTTCTGCAGCCTTTTGGTCTAGAGTCTCATTGGATGACATTTGTTCTGCAGCTACTTGGTCCTCATCTCATACCTTTATTTTTCACTACAAATTGGATTTGACTTCTAGAAGGAGCGCATCCTTTGGTTCTGCGGTGCTCCGGAATATCCTTCTATTAAGAGCCACCCAGGAGTTTAGCAGCTGGGGACTCTGTCCCACAGGTTGAAGACCAAATGAAGTAAACTACTTCAGATAAACAAGTTGTGTACTCACCATAACATTCCATCTGAGTAGTTCTACTTCATTTGTCTTCAACCGTCCCTCCCTCCTTCCCCCTGACTTTATCATATGAACAGCCTGTTGGCTGCAGTTTTAGGTCATAAAGTATTCTTCAGGTCGAGTTCTCAGTATAAGGGTCAGCAAATTCGATCTGGGGGTTGGAGGGTAGTGGAGGTGTATTATGGTTAAGGGGAGGAGCTCAGAGCAGATGCTAGTGAATTTGCCAGCTCAGATCTGATACAGATCCAGTACCCACAGGTTGAAGACAAATGAAGTAGAACTACTCAGATGGCACGTTATGGTGAGTACATAACTTCTTTTTCTCCGGTCCTCAGTGAGGTGCTTTCACAGCCCCTGATGCCCACTTCTGTGGATTTGCAAGCTGCTACTGAGACCCTTTTGAAGTCTGGTATACCGCAAAACTCTTCTTTGACTAAGGATCCTGCGGTCGTCTCTACCTTGGATGGGTCTGGAGCTGCTGAGAAGGCACTGGCTTCTGAGGAAGTCCTTCGCATTACCGATTCTCAGCACAAACCTGTCTTCTTTCTCGACTACCGTTCTTTCGAAAACAACTGAGTTCTTAGTACCAGGGTGCGAACCACACCCAAGAAACTGACCCAATCTCAGGCACCTGCTTCCCTGCCTCAGTTTCAAATGCTTAAACTGGCGGAAGACTTTATCATGCTGATCAGAGGATGCCAAGCTACCCCCTTCAAAAGGAAAAGAGATCTGTCCCCTGTAGTTTTGTCTGAACAAGAGTCAGGTGACTCTGATGTATCTGAATATGAAGACATGCAACCCCTCTCTACTTATGAGGATTCTGATGCAGAGAATTCCATCCCTTCATCCTCCCCCCAGAGGATTATTACTTTGGGGAAACCCTTCATACCTTAAGGGAACATTTCCAATGGGAGAGTCAGGACTACCCTCAGTCAAAAAAGAGACTCAGGGAATTCTTAGATCTTCCACAGCACAGACCTGTAGCCATCCCCCCAGTCCTGGATGTTGTGGAGGATGTTTTCCTGGAATCCAGCTTGATTCCTGACACCCTCCCTTCTGCACCCAGAAAACCAGACGGGTACTATAGAGTCCCTGACTCACATCAATTTCTTTTTAAAAATCCTACTGCTGACCCTGAGGTTATTTCTCAAGGACCTAAAGGGATTAAAGCAACCTCTGCTAAAAATCCCACCCCCTCAGATAGGGATTCCTGAGTACTAGACAGATAGGGTAAAAAAAAGTGTACACCTCAGCTACTCTTGCTATCAGGGCACTAAATTGTCAAATCCATATGCTAAAATTTCAGCAACATACCCTGGAACTCCTCAACCAAAAAATGTCCTCCTTTCCTGTTTGTGCAGAATCTAAAGAGTTACAAGAGTTGATGCAATTCTGCAAGTTAAGTAACTAAACACACCTTGCACTGTGGATTTGACACCCTAGAAGCTTCTTGTAGGGCAGCAGTCGCCGGATCTGTCATTAGAAGGCATTCATGGCTTAAGGAACAGCCCTTGCCAGACCATGTCAAATCTAAATTGTTGGATGTCCCCTTGCACAAAGACAACTTATTTGGCACTAAGGCAGAAGAGGTCTTAAAAAAGATGGAAGAAAAAGCAAAATCTATGCAGACAGTTAAGGATTTCTTACAGGTCCAGCCACCCAGGTTCAGCAGGCATTGTCCCACCAAGAACTGGTCCTTTCCTGCTCCCACTAAGTCAGTCCAGCCTAGACCCCGGGGAACCAGACACCCCCCCCCCCAGACAGCAGCCACAGGGAATGCAGAGACCTAAGCAGTGGACTGCCTCCACTTCAAAACTAGGGAGTTCTAAGTCACCCCTTATGGTAAGAACTCACAATGACTCACCTCCCCCACCCCCTCCCTCTCTCCACCTTCACTTATCCCTAGGAGGAAAACTCTCCTTTCACGCAAGCACCTGAGTCACCATTACCATCAACTGCTGGGTTCTCAACATAGTGTCCCACTTGGCTAACCACCCTAGATCTAAAACAGGCCTACCTCCACATTCCTATCAGGGAATCATGCAGGAAATGTCTCCGTTTCAGGGCAGGATCTCAGCACTTTCAGTTCTCTGCGCTTCCCTTTGGCTTATCTACTGCTTCCAGAGTTTTCACAAAATGTCTGGCTCCGGCCATTTCCTTTTGCAGACAAAGGAATATCCAGATTTACCCATACTTAGATGACTGCCTTATTCAGGCAGAAAGCCAGGAAAAGCTGCTCAAGCACCTGGCCTTTGTAAAGTCCCTCCTAACCTCCCTAGGGTACACAGTCAACAAAAAGAAATCAAAACAGGTGCCCACCCAAAGGATTATATTCATGGGAGCAAGCCTGGGCACAGCATCCCAGATGGCATTCCTTATACCAGAAAAACAAATTTTCCTGGCAGCCTACCTCTCTCAACCAGCCACCAGACCCTGTTTATGTGCAAGGAAGATCCTGCAAGCTCTGGGGTTCATGGCATCTTGCATACTACTCATTCCATATGCCAGACTGCATATGAGGAAACTATAGTGGTACCTAAAAAGCCTTTGATGTCAACACACTCAAGACCTGGAGACTCTTATACCTGTAATTCCTTGCTTCAGAAAAGATTTTCTTTGGTGGGCAGCAGCATGCTCCCACAACAAGGGACTACCTTTCTCCCCACCCCTTGCCACTCAGACCCTCACCACAGATGCATTAGACTATGCTTAGGGTGCACACCTGGATGGCAGGTGCATACATGGCCAATGGAGCCTGCAGCAAGTACGTCTGCACATCAACCAAAATGAGATGATGGGTGTCCAGCATGCCTTGATAGCTTTCAAGCCCGTTCTCTCCCCAGGGGCTCTCCTGATCAAAACAGACAGCACCTTTGTGATGTGGTATATCAACAAGCAGGGAGGGACTCATACCTACCCTCTATGCAGGCTGGCCATGACCCTTTGGCACACAGCCTCTGCCATGCAACTGCACCTGTTAGCACAATCCCTACCAGGCTCTCTTAATTCTCTGACAGACCAATGAAGCAGAAATCTTCTGGACCCACACAAGTGGCAGCTCAACAGAAGAACCTTCACCCTAATAACTCAGAAATGGGGGACCCCGAAGGTCGACCTCTTTGCCTCCCACACCAAACATCAGCTCAGCAAATTCTGCACTAGGGAGCATCACTGCATGGCTTGGAAAGTGGATTCCCTGTCCTACCCCTGGGTCAATCTATCGGTCTATGCCTTTCCTGCACTACCTCTCATCTCCAGGGTACTGCTCAAAATAAAGGAGGAAAAACCAAGGACAATTCTTATAGCTCAAGACTGGCCTCACCAGCACTGGTACCACTTACTGCATAGCCTGTCCCAACTGCCACCATGGCATCTTCCTCAAATTCCAAACTTCCTGACCCAGAGGGAAGGGGAATTCATGCATCCCCAATTGCAGACACTGAGTTTCGCAGCTAGGCTTATTCCATAACCCCAGATCAGTCTGCCAACCTCAGCAAACAGGTTTTAGATGTTATAAGTGAGGCCAGATGCCGTAGCACTAGAAAGTCTTATGCTCACAAATGGAAAAAATTCTGCACCTGGATTCAGGCTAAGGGAGCCAATACGGCACAACCTCATCCTGGATTACTTAGCTGACCTAATACACAGTAGCCTCCCTTTCTCATCTATAAACATTCCTGGATTACTTAGCTGACCTAATACACAGTAGCCTCCCTTTCTCCTCTATAAAAATTCATGCCTCTGCTATCTCTGCTCTTATCCCCACTGAGCAGCCCCTTTTCTCACACCCTTTGATCAAACATTTCCTAAGGGGGACTATCAACTTGAGGCCACCCAGAAGAACACCAACTCCAGCTTGGGACCTTAACTTTCTGTTGGAAAATCTCACCCTGCCCCTTTTCGAGCCAGCTTCTTCTGCAGAGCTAAAATTTGCTTTCCTTTTGGAAATCACTTCAGTCAGAAGAGTCTCCGAGCTGCAAGCTCTCATGGCTGTGGAACCCTTCATCATTTTCCATGCTGACAGGTTATCCCTCAGAATTAACCCATCCTTCATACCCAAGGTAGTGGCCAGTGTGGCTCTCAACCAATCCATTCATTTGCTTACATATTTTCCTAATCCCAGAACAAAGGGGAAAGGATCTTGCACTCTCTAGTTGTGCACAGACAGCTAAGATTCTACCTAGACAGGACTAAATCCTTCAGAAAATTTGATTACTTGCTGGTTAGCTTTGCTACAGGGGCAGAAGGCAAAGCCATCTCCAAACAAACCATTTCCAAATAGATAGCACACTGCATCAATTTCTGCTACAAACAACATGGAAAGCCTCCCCCAAGGGGGTCAGAACTCACTGCACCAGAGCAGGCTCCACCTCTGCAGTTTTCTTCAGTGGAGTCCCAACCAGGGGACATCCTAAAGGCTGCCACCTGGACATCTAATCACACTTTTACCAAACATTACCACCTGCCTCTCTTCTCCCAATCCAGTGCAGGGTTTACCTCTGCAATCTTGCAGGGCATCCAAGCCTGCCCCTAGTTTCCTTGTCTGCTTCCACTCTTTTCCTCAGCTTTGGGAATCAACCCAAATGTGATGACTGCATCAGTGAAACACGAAGAGCATAATACAGTTGTGTAGACTTACCATAAATGTAGGTGTGTGAGTGTATTCACTGTTGCAGTCCTGGTTTCCCTCCCTCCATCCCCCTTTTCTTCTCTAAATTTACAAGGGACATATTGGTATTTTCTTTCTACTAGTGGGGTTCTTCCACCAGAACCTGGCTCCTACTTGGAGGCTCCTGACAGGTTAGGGCACAAAAAACTGATGTAATGGCGTTGGTTGCCTTACTTTGTACGACTGACGACCTGACGTCAGTCCTGAAGTGACAGCAACTGACACAGAAATACTAAGCCTCTGGTATTCGGGCCAGCTGAGGGCTACCCTGGCAGGGATAACCCAAATGTGATGACTGCGACAGTGAATACACTTGAACATCTACATTTATGGTAAGTGTACACAACTGTACTTTCTTTTCTTTATTTTATGGTCTCTCAGAATGCCACATCTTCTAAGTATTAAAGAAGAATTAGGCAGTTGTTCAAAATATATCTAATGTTAAGGGCAGTGAGACATATGAAATATTGGACTTCATGACGAACATGTTGCTGGGCTGAAAGAAGCAACCTGAAATGTTAGAAACTGGGAAAAACAGATGACGTGAAGTAGTTAAATCTTGACGTTTATTCTCACGGATGGGTTCGGAGCTGATCCTCGGCTCCGATACGGCCGATAGCAAAGCTCAAGGTTTGCCAGTAGCTCGAGACCAAGCCCCTTATCCCATAACGCACTACTGGAATTACCTCAGCTCTAGTTTGCCGCGGCAAGAGAGAGATCTCGGTGATCCAGCTAGCTTGGACAATTTGTGGGAAAAATAACAGCAAGTTTATAAAAAAAACTTTACGTTTTGTTACTAAAATAGTTGTGTGTTAATATCAGGTTGTTTATTAATATAATCTATAGTTTATGTAGTTTTAAACAGTTTAAATAGTTAGTGCCCTGTTGGCTTCTTGGTTTCTGTGGGCCTTTAGCCCTATTTACTCTTATTAGTCTTTCTAATAGTCAGGGTTCTTCTCTTTGGGCCTCTCAGCCGTATATTTGTAATCTGTAATCATATTGTTATAGTTAGTGCCCAGTTTGGGCTTAGTAGTTTGTGGATCTTTATAAGTGAGTAAGGACTTTTCTATCTTACTCTTTTCAGTTTACTGTTTGTCACTATGTCGGATGAAAAGGAGAAATCCCATCCAAAATCAGGATTCAAAAAATGCCCAGATTGTGGGCAGAAAATGTCCGTCACTGACGGACACATTCAATGCGTCTACTGTCTGGGGGCTAAACACCTCCAAGTCACTTGCAGCATTTGCCATTCCTTTTCTTCAAGAGTCCTCTTGGAGAGAAGGAGGAAGCTAATAGACAGGGGATCGCTACAGCAATCCTTTTCTGAGGTTTTGAGTAGCCATGAGGGTACTAGCTCGTCCTCCAAATCCTCAAAATCCAGATCTTCAGACAAAGTGACAAAAAAGACAAACATTTCAGAAGGAGGGTCATCGGTTTCACAGACCTCGGAACCGAGTGCACCTTTGTTTCGGAGCCAGCTCTCGGTTTTGGAGCCGGTCTCTGAAGTTCCTTCTTCCCCTCTGCTCCAGTCAGCGCTAAGTCCTCAGTCAGCCTTTCAGATCTGGACATGAATCGGCTAGTGCAGAAGCTTTTACAGGCACCAGGACTTGCCAAATTGTTGTCTGCCCCAACCAGCTCGTCGGTGCCGAAGACCATGGAACCGGATTTGTCTACTCCTCCTCTAAGCTGTACTGGACTCTCGGATCCAAAGGAAACTGAGCTGATGGTTGTCGAACCATTGGAGCCGATACCCGCACCGGTGTTATCGGCTCCATATACTCGGATGTCCTCTGCGCCGACCGAGGACTCTAGGAGCCAATGCTCTCCTGTTGGGTCCGGGGAGGATAGTTGAACTGATTTGTCAGTGCCAACTCTTCCTCTCGGGGCCTTGGCTTGGATGAGCTCGGCTCCTACCTCGGGCTCGGAGCCCAGGGTTTCGGTGTGGGAGGATCTGACGATACTCTCGGGTCTGTCCACTCCTTCTCGTCGGAGCCATGGTGCCTTCGATGCTATGAGGAGAGTTTTGTCTCCAAAGACAACGTCAGCATCTGTTCAGCCTTCCCTCTCCCCTCAAGCACCTGTGTCTGCTTCTTCATCTACCAGTCCCTCTAAGCATAGAGACCCCGAGCCTCAAGTACCCCCACAGGGCATCCCCTACTCTTCTGAGACCTCCCAGATCCCCCCACTGAGGAGGTGCCCAGGAAGAGACTCTGCAAGAGGAGGCACTTAGACTCCCCACAGGAGTCTTTGACATCTGACACGGACTTAGATGAGTCAGAAGGGTCCCTTCGATCCCCCTCTGAGGATATCTCCTTTGCAGAGATACTAGAGATCCTTAGTCAGAGGGGTGATTGGCAGTCCAAGACCCCTACTGAGGATGAGTCCATGCTCTTGAAGGCTTTTGGGTCTCAATCTTCCACTTCTTGGGTGTCTCCGCCTTACAACGAGCTCATGGAACTGATTTCTCGTAAGGCGTGGGAGTCACTGGAGGCCATGGAACCTGTTCCTCGTAAGCCCAATAAATTCATGTCTGCCCCAGTGGACAAGCCATTTTTGACAAAGGGAGTGCCTGTTGCTGCCATGGTGGTAGCTGCAGCCACCAAAAAGGAAGTATCTGAGACATCCACCTCTATCCATCCCCCTAACAGAGATTCTAGGGTCATGGATAGATATGGGAAGCGCATGTTTAGTTCAGCGACTTTTTCTCTGTGATCACTGAACTACTTATCCCACTTTACGAGACTACAGAGAGATCTCCTGAAAGAGCTAGGAGATACTCTCCAGGGAACGATAGCTGCAGGGGTGGCCGACAGAGTCAACGCCCAGCTCGCTACCCTAAACTCAGTGGTAAACTCGTCCATGCGTCTCATATCCTATGCAGCTGATGGTTTGAGTAGAGCCGCTAGTTCGGGCATTGCTCTTCAAAGACAAGCCTGGATGCGTCTCTGTTCCTTTGTGGAACCTTTTAAGTCTTCCTTTATTAATACCCCATTCGATGGCTCATCACTGTTTGGGCCCAAAGTAAAGGAAACTTTAACCAGGTGTGAGCAGTAAGGCAAGACCTTATCTGCCGTTGGAGTCTGTTTTTCGACCCCTACTCGGCCCTACCCCAAGGGTCCCAGGGAGGGAAAATGTGGTTCCGAAAAGCACAGGGAGCCTTTCAGGACACACATGGAGAAACCCCCTCTAGAGGTAGAAGAGGGGCTTATAATGGAAGACGCCGCCCTCGCAGCAGAGGGGGTCCACAGCAACAGGGTGACAGGAGTCAGTTCTCCGGTCAACCCTACCAGTGCCCCTGAAAGGGGGCCCGACTGTTCAGCTCTGGAGGCAGTCAGGGGTCGCTTGTCTTTGTACCCACAAGCCTGGCTAAACATAACATCAGATACTTGGGTACAAAGCATCATTTCCAGAGGATATTTCATACCGTTCTCTTCCCCTCCCATTCCTGTAAAGAGAATCCCAGATGTTCCACCCAATCTCAGGGAACAAGCAATCGCAGAGGTCCGGAGATTGCTAGAAAAAAGAGACATCCAACCAGTCCCAGCAGACCAAGTTGGATTCGGAACTTACTCAAGATTCTTTTTGGTACCAAAGAAAACAGGGGACTGAAGACCTGTCTTGGACCTCAGCAGACTCAACCAGTTCATAAAGAAAGAGAAGTTCCGAATGGTCATGCATCAATCCATTCTTCCCTTCCTAGGGAAAGACAATTGGATGTGCTCCATAGATCTCAAGGACGCGTACTATCACATAAATATGAACAGATGCTCCAGAGATCATCTGCGCTTCCATCTGGGAGCCAATCATTACCAGTTTCGAGCCCTGCCCTTTGGTCTCACTACAGCCCCCAGAGTGTTCAAATGCATGGCAGTGGTCACGGCTCACCTGAGATGTCTAGGATTCCAGGTGTTTGCATACCTAGATGATTGGCTCCTCACCGCTGCCACCAGGCATCAGCTGACTCAGGCAACACAATACACTCTGATACTCTGCCATCAAATAAGCATTACAATCAACTTCGAAAAGTCTGCCTTATCGCCATCGCAGCATACCGTTTTTATAGGAGCAGAGTTATATACCTCAACTACCACTCTACGTCTCCCTGTCAAAAGAGTCTCTCTTCTCCGCCAAAACATCAGCTCACTGGTGTCAAAGAACAAAGCTACAGCAGCAGAGGTATTGAAGGTGCTAGGTTTGATGGCGGCAGCAATCCTGACTATACCATTCGCAAGGATGCATATGCAAATTCTTCAATGGCTCCTCTTTGCTCAGTGGTCTTACCAGAAACTACCGATGCACCACATGATTCTCATCATGGATTCTTGCAGGAGAGATCTTTGGTGGTGGTTGACATCTCTTCATGTCACAATTGGAAGACCCTTTGTCCCCCCCCGCCCAGTAGCCACTGTGACCACGGACGCTTCCCTGATAGGGTGAGGGGGCATTTTCAGGGAAAGACTGCCCAAGGCACATGGACAGATTAAGAATCACATCTGCACATCAGTGTTCTAGAGTTGAGAGTGGTGCTTCTGGCGTTGCAGTACTTTCAGGACTCTCTCTCTCCAGGAACTATTGTAATTCAGATGGACATGTCAGTAGTCTGGTACTTAAGCAAGGTGGAAACAAGTCTTACCCCCTTTGCCGAGAAGCCCTCAGGGTCTGGCAGTGGGCTGTGTCATCCCAGCGTTTTCTGTTAGCAACGCACATTCCGGGGAAATACAACGTGATAGCGGACAAGCTAAGCAGGGCGATATTGCTCCCTCAAGAGTGGTCTCTCAAACAACAGGTTGTGGAGTTGATTTTCCGCAAATGGGGCCAGCCTTGCTGCGACCTTTTTGCCAGCCACATCAATTCAAAATGCAAAAGCTACTTTGCCCTAATACCACCTGCCAGTTATCCCCCAAGAGATGCACTGTTACACGATTGGCCCCCGGGTCTTCTTTATGCATTTCCACCCTTCCCATTAATACCCAGATTTTTACAGAAAGCAAAATTGCTGGGAAGGACTGTTATACTCATAGCCCCATACTGGCCTCAACAGATTTGGTTTCCATTTCTCCACCATCATCTGTTGGAAGATCCATGGATCCTGGACCCAGTTCCGGATTTTCTGACGCACCCGTCAGGGGATCTTCATCCTTCACTGCAGTCCCCGAAACTGAGTGCTTGTAATCCACTTCTCCTAATTGCCAGGCTTCATTCAATTTCAGAAGATACAAGACAAATTCTCTTGTCTTCTCACAAGCCATCTACCAGGAAATTATATGGCAGTAAATGGAAAAGATTCTCAATTTGGGCCAACATGCAGAACATTGACCCTTTCTGAGCACCGCTATCTTCTATTTTAGAATTTTTGACAAAAATTTTTAAGGAAGGGGCAGCAGCTGCTACAGTTTGAGTTCAGTTAGCTGCCATCTCAAATTTTCACCTTGGGTTTGGTGGCTCAAATGTTATGGGCCATAAATTGTCTAAGACTTTTCTTAAAGGCGTTCTTCATATGAGACCTCCAATCAAAATTCCATATTCTCCCTGGAATTTAAACCTTATGCTGTCTCAAATTATTCTTCCTCCTTTTGAACCAGCATCTTCTTGTGATCTCAAATTTTTATCCTAACAGTATTTCTTGTGGCCATTACTTCTGCCCACAGAGTGTCAGAACTTCAAGCATTATCTATCAGACCACCTTACATGATTTTCCATGCTGATAGAGTATCTCTCAGAACAAACCCCTCATTTTTACCTAAAGTCTGCTCTGAGTCAAATATCAATCAGGTCATTAAGCTGCCAGTCTTTTTTCCCAACCACTCTAGCAAATTGGAATACATGCTGCACAAACTTGATGTTCACAGACAGCTTAGATTTTATCTTGACAGAACTAAGTATATTAGAAAATCAGACCATCTTTTTGTATCCTTCTCAGAAGCAAGAAAAGGCAATCCAGTGGCTAAAACCACCTTATCTAAATGGTTATCTGATTGTATATTCTTTGTTTATGAAAATGCAAGCATACCATTAACACACAAACCTAAGGCTCATTCTACCAGAGCTGTCTCTACGTCTTCTGCTTTTCAAGCTAAATTGCCCCTTGGCAATATTTGTGCTGCAGCCACTTGGGCTAAGCCTCATACCTTTATCACACATTACAAAGTAGATAAGGCTTCAAGGGACCGGTCTTCCTTTGGTTCTATGGTACTGAAGAACATACTCCCATGAGTCACCCAGGGTTGAGGGTGCTAAGGACGCTACCTATCAGTGAGAATAAACAGCGAGATTTAACAACTTCACATAAAGAAGTTATGTACGTTCCATGTGAGTTGTTTATCTCACCTTTATTCTCACGTCCCTCCCTCCTTCCCCCTCCTGGCTGACTGTTGACTTAGAGGCTAGTACCATCCTGGTTATTCAATACTTCTTCTTCCCCTTTGGGAAGTGTTCTTGGCAGAAATACATAAAAGGGTATGTATATGTTTGTATATATTTATATATGTATATACTGTTACTCACAGCAAACAAGATCTGAGGTAATTCCAGCAGTGCATTGTGGGATAAGGGGCTTGGTCCCGAGCTACTGGCAAACCTTGAGCTTTGCTATCGGCCGTGTTGGAGCCGAGGATCGGTTCTGAACCCATCAGTGAGAATAAAGGCGAGATAAACAACTCACATGGAACGTTATGGTAAGTGCATAACTTCTTTTTATGTAGTCCAGTCTTGCCTACATTCTTACCTGTGAGTTCAGAGCCGAACCTTGGCTCCGATTTGGCCATACTCTAGCTCATAGTCTTTCAATTGGCTGGGCTAAAAGGTATCCCATGGTGCACTGCTCCCTTTCCCCAGATCTTGTTTGCTGCTCGTAAAGCTCAGACGTAGTCTCGCTGTTGGCTGTGGCTAAGTATAATTTTTTGTCTTCTTGACTAAAATTTTGATCCAAAAGTTATTTTCATAGCTAGGTGTGTCTGTTGTTGCTTTGTGGAAGCATTTTTGTGCGGCCTTTGTGGCGTTTGTGTACTTTTTGTCTGGTATCCCGTCAGCTGTCTCCCAACGGGCTAGGCCTGTTTTAGTTAGAGGACCTAGTCCTCCCTTGGTTATCTGTTTTCCCTTCTGTGCTCGTTTTTGTTTTAAGTACCTATCCCCTCCTGGGTAGGGCCATTTAAGTTAGAGGACCTAGACCTTCCCCTTGTTTTCCTGTCAGGACCGTTTGAGTTACAGGTTCTTGTTTAGTGTCTGTAGTTTATTAGTCTAGTTCCCTCACTTGTTGCTGGTGTCCATTTACTGTTGTGCTGTGTTAGTATCCTGCCGACCATATCTAAGGATACAAAAGAACATAAGCCTTCGGGTTTTAAGAAATGTTGTAAATGTGGGTACAAAATGTCAATTACAGATGGGCACTCTGTGTGTGTTTATCGTTTGGGGGCTATACACCTTCAAGAGTCTTGTGCATTCTGTCACACATTCAGCCCTCTTGTTCTTCAAGAAAGGAAGAACAAACTAATTCTAAAGGGACTACTGAAACCCTCCTTCAAGGAAGATGTGGAGAGGTCTTCTAGTGCTAAGTCCTCTCCCTCTAAAAGAGGGAAAACATCCAAAGCAAAAAGCAATCTCCGGCTCCATCTGTTCTATCGGAGCCTCCGGAGGAAGTTTCTAAGTCTACTGTGGCATCCTCGGCTACATTGTCTTCGGTGCTGAAGGAAACTTGTCAACCGACAGAACTTACATTTGCTTCCAGCCTCTCGGAGCCGGTGTCGGAGATACTAGTTCGGAGCCGGTCTCCAGTCTTTAGACCGGTTTCTCCTCCTCACAGGTCTCCTTCAGAGAGGAGGTCTAGATCTCCTACCTTGTCCTCTAGGTCCTCCAGGACACACTCTGATGTGGATGTGGATAGAGTGGTACAGAGACTGCTCCAATCACCGGTGCTGGCTAAATTGCTTTCGGCTCCAGTCCAGTCGGCTCCGGAGCCCTGTCACCCATCCATCGTCGATACCTCCTCCGAGCAAATCTCAGCCTTCGGAGCCAGAGTGGTTGGCGCCGTCTGATGCTTCTAGGTCGGCTCCGGTAGCCCATCCTGGCTTATCGGCTCAGACGCCATCGGCTCCATCCACGGGGTCCAGGACTTATGGTTCCTCAGTCGGACCCGAGGGGGAGGTCTCGGGACGCTCTTTGGCTCCTAGCCTCACTCTGCTTCAGCTTCGGACCTTGCCCCTTCTGCTCCGAGGTCTTCCACTGTTGGTCAATCCTCGGAGCCGGGGGGGGGGGGACCAGCTTTCAAGGTCATGCGAAGCATGCTTCTAGGTCCTCAGCTGCATCATACAGCACTGACACTCTACCCCCTCCAATATCAGTCATTGATCGCCCTCTATCTTTGGACAGCTGAGACCCAAGGCCTTAGGATACCTCCATGAGTGGTCCCCAAATTTCTAAGGGCCCCCCAGAGTTTTTGCCTGAGGAGCCACCCAGAAAACGAACATGCAAGACGAAGCATATTGACTCTGAGGAAGAGTCTCTCACATCGGACACCGACCTCGCGGAATCGGAGGGGTCCCCAAAGTCGTCCTCTGAGGATATCTCTTTCTCTGATATCTTAGAGATCTTGAAACCGAGAGGAGACTGACCCACTAGACCCCCCCCCACCCCCCTCTGAGGAGGAGTCGGTGTTCCTGGACGTTTTTGGGGCTCAGCCCTCCACCTCCTTGGTCTCTCCACCCTTAGACAAACTCCTGGATCTAGTTTGTCGGAGGGTGTGGGAAACCCCTGACACTGTATAACCAGTCCCCAGGAGACGCAACAAATTTCTGTCTGCCCCCTCTGACAAACAGTTTCTTACGAAGGGTATTCCAGCAGATGCCATGGTGGTGGCAGTGGCCACCAAGAAGGAACTGGCTGAGACTTTATCTACCGTCCATCCCCCTAACAAGGAATCTAGGACCATGGACCGGTATGGGAAGCATATGTTTTCTTCAGAGGCCTTTACACTGCTGTCGCTGAATCACTTATCACATTTTACATGGCTCCAAAGAGCTCTACAGGCTACTGTTTTTGACGCAGTGGCTCACAAAGTCAACGCCCAGATATCTACCCTAAATTCTATTGCTAACTCCTCCATGAGGCTGATCTCTTACACAGCCAAAGGAGCAAGTAGGGCAGCGAGTTTCGGAGTTTCAGGAGGCATTCCTGGATGTGCCTCTGTAATTTTGTGGAGGCCTTCAAGTCTACATTCACCAACACCCCGTTTCATAGGTTCATAGGTTGGTACTAGGCTATCAGCCCTAGGGCCTATACAAGCCTAGCCATAACAATTCCCTGGCTATTTCTTCCCACATTATTTACTTTCCTGGACCCCTGTCTAGCAGGGTGACTGACGTGATCCCTGGGGTGAATTTCCTTTCTCCCATCCAATCATCAAGGTTCCTCTTGAAGAGGCACTCTGTTTGACATGTATGGGCAATCTGTTCCAGAGTCTGTGGAGTCTCTGGGTCAGGAACCTATCCCTCCAGCATGTTTTGTTTATTGTGATGACAAGGTTTAGATCCCTGGAGCGTGTAGCTCTGAGGGATTGGGATTTGTTTAAGTGTAGCATGTCCAACAGCTCTGGGTTTGACACGGCCTTGTATGTTAAGCAGAGATCACCTCTGAGTAGACGATATGCGACAGAGTATAGCTGGAGTTTTTTAAGGCGGTCAGTGTAGGGCATCTGCTTTAGGCCTGTGATTCTTTTAGTGAGGTATTTCTGAGGCCTTTCCAGTTGTTGCAGATGTCTTGAGAGGTACATACCAAATGGGACGTTGTATTCTATAATGGGTCTAATGAGGGATGAGTACAGTGGGACAATGACCTCCTTTTTTCTGGATGAAAAGTCCTTCGTGATGAGGT
This sequence comes from Protopterus annectens, assembly GCF_019279795.1. Taxonomy (NCBI): domain Eukaryota; kingdom Metazoa; phylum Chordata; order Ceratodontiformes; family Protopteridae; genus Protopterus; species Protopterus annectens. The sequence goes on along the minus strand of NC_056735.1, from coordinate 1,767,636,895 downwards.
GTGCCACATAGAAGGATTTCCTGACTGTTGTGGCGATGTGGTTATCGAAGGTGAGACCACTGTCCACCTGTGTCCCTAAGTCTCTTATCACTCTTTCTGTGTTTAGTGTACTGCCACCTATATGGTAATTCATGGATACATGTTTTTTTCCAAAGGAGATAACAATACATTTCCTGGCATTGAGCTTGAGCCCATGGCTCTGGCACCAAGCATCTATAGGTTTGATGGTTCCTCGTTGTTCAGAAGCAAGGTGAAAGACACTCTCACTAGGTGCGACCAAGAGGGAAAAACTCTGTCTGCCATGGGTGTCTGTATTTCCATGCCTTCTAGACCTTATCCCAAGGTCCAGAAGTGTGGGAAAATGTGGTTCAAGAAATCGCAAGGTTTTTTCATGATGCACAAAGTGATTCCCCCTCCAGAGGCAGGGGAGAGGGTAGTAACTCAGGTAAATGCTGCACTAGAGGCAGAGGAGGCCTGCGTAACTAGGGAGACCATGATTCCTTTTGTGGTTCTCCCTACCAGCGCTCCTGATGGGGAGACCTGACTGCGTATTTCTGGAGCCAGTCGGGGGTCACATTTCACTATACCCAGAAGCCTGGCAAGACATCACCCAGGACCAGTGGGTGTTAAAAATAATTTCCGGAGGATATCACATTCCCTTCTCTTCTCCCCCCCCCCCCCACGATCAAAAGAATCCCAGATGTTCCACCCAATCAAAGGGATTCCACAGCTTCAGAGGTTATAAAGCTGCTAGAAAAAGGAGCCATCCAGCATGTCCTCTCAGACCAGATCGGATTAAGGACTTACTCCAGATTCTTTTTGGTGCTGAAAAAAACAGGGGACCTGAGACCCATCTTGGATCTCAACTGTTTGAACCTCCACGTGAAGAAGTCCAAGTTCCGAATGGTCACGTTGCAATCTATTCTCCCATTGTTGGGAAAAGGAGTGTGGATGTGCTCCATCAACCTCAAGGATGCTTACTACCACATAAAGATGGACAGGGCATCCAGAAGTCATCTACGCTTCTGGCTGGGAGCCAGTCATTTTCAATTTCATGCCTTGCCCTTTGGTCTCACCACAGCCCCCAGGGTGTTCACCAAATGTATGGCAGTGGTGATGGCTCACTTGAGACGTCAAGGATACCAAGTGTTTCCGTACCTGGACGACTGGCTCCTTTCTGCCACCGCTAGGCATCTACTACTATAGACCAGAGATGCCACTATCAAGCTGTGTCAACAATTGGGTATCACTCTAAACTGGGAAAAGTCTGCCTTGTTGCCCTCGCGGCATGTCACCTTTATAGGCTCCAAGTTAGACACCGTGCTCATGAGGGTGTTTTTACCACAAGAAAGGTTTCAAGTTTTGCAACAACAAGTATACGTGTTGCTCCCTCAAAAAAAAGTGAAGGCAAAAACGGTTCTCAGATTGTTAGGGACTATGGCTGCAACAATTATGCTGGTTCCTCTTGCGAGGCTTCACATGAGGCTCCTTCAGTGGCTGCTCTTCGCCCAGTGGTCTCTACAGCATCTTCTGCTTTCTCATCTCATAATGACTACAGACAGGTGCAAGCAAGATCTACGCTGGTGGCTTCACTCCAACAACCTCAATGTGGGAAAACCCTTCGTCCCATCCCCTCCTGTTGCCACAGTGACCACAGATGTCTCCCAGATGGGTGGGGGGGCATTAACTTGGCAGGATGGTCCAAAGCACGTGGCAGGAACACGAGATTCATCTGCATATCAATATCTTGGAAATGAGAACAGTGCTACTAGCGTTGCAAGCACTTCAGAGCTTTCTTCCTCTCGGGACAATTGCGATCCACTCAGACAATATGTCAGTGGTATGGTATCTAAACAAACAGGGAAGAACCAAGTTGTATCCCCTTTGCAGAGAGGCCATTCGAGTGTGGCAGTGGGCAGTGTCTTCCCAATGTTTTCTTCTAGCAACGCACATTCCTGGGAAGTCCAACGTGATCACCGACAGGTTGAGCAGAGCTATTCTGATGCCTCACGAGTGGTCCCTGAACAGTCAAGTTGCAGAGCAGATTTTCCACAGATGGGGTCAGCCTTGCTGCGATCTATTTGCCAGTCCCCTCAATACCAAGTGCAGCAGCTAGTTCACCCTTATCCCCCCTCCAGGGGAGTCACCCAAGGACGCTCTAGTTCACGCCTGGCCCTCCGGTCTACTTTATGCCTTCCCTCCGGTCTACTTTATGCCTTCCCTCCTGTTCCTCTGTTGAAAAAGGTTATTCAGAAAGCACAGTCATTGGGAAGCAGAGTAATTCTGATTGCTCCACACTGGCCTTGTCAAATTTGGTTCCCCTTTCTCAATCCCTATCTCATGGACACCCCCTGGATTTTGGACCCACAGCCAGATCTTCTGACTCGTATGTCAGGGCAGTTCCATCCCTCTCTACAGACCGTCCGGTTGACAGCCTGGCTACTCCACTTCCATCACTAGTCAGGCTTTATCATTTTCCTCTGAAAGTGATTCATATTCTGTCTTCTTCCCATAAGCCTTCGACTGGAAAGATTTATTCCAGTAAATGGAAAAGATTCTCCATCTGTGCTCAGGCAAGACAAATTGATCCTTATACAGCTCCGATTTCTTCAGTTCTGGAATTTCTCTCCATGCTTTTCAATCAGGGGTCAGCAGCCACAACCATTAAAGTACAGTTGGCCGCTATTTCCACTTTTCACGTCGCTAATGAACCCAGTCTAATGACGGATAGACTTTGTAAGGCATTCTTGAAAGGCACTCTGCTGCTTTGCTGTCCCAGTCATGCCTTGGGACCTAAATTTTGTGCTACAATGTCTCACATCTTCCCCCTTTGAGCCTGCAGCTACTTGTGAACTACAATTTTTTACTTGGAAAACTATCTTTTTGGTAGCCATCACTTCAGCTAGATGTGTCTCGGAGCTCCAAGCTTTGTCTGTCAGACCGCCTTACTTGATTTTTCACAGGGATAGGGTTTCCCTCAGACCAAACTCCTTTTTATGCCAAAAGTGGCTTTGGTTAGTAATCTCAACCAATCCATTGAACTGCCCGTATTTTTTCCAGAGTTCTTTAATAGGGCAGAATTTAAATTTCACCAACTGAATGTTCACAGGCATTTGCTTTTTTATCTGCATAGAATGAAGGATCTTAGAAAATCGGATCAGCTATTTGTCTCATTTTCAGAAAATAAGATTGGGTCTCCTTTTTCCAAAGTGACCTTGTCTAGATGGATCTCTAGTTGTATTTCCTTCATTTATGCCTCAGGTGGTAAGGATTTACCATTTAGAGTGAAGGCTCATTCTACCTGATCTATGTCTACCTCTACAGCATTTCAGGCCAGGATGTCTATGGATGATATTTGTGCTGCGGCTACATGGGCATCTCCTCACACCTTTATTACTCACTACAGATTGGATTTGGTATCCAGAGGCAGATCTTCCTTTGGTTCCACAGTGCTGAGGAGTATTTTCCACTGAGCCTCCCAGGGTTCAGGTGCTGGGGACACTGTCGCACGAGTAGGAATGTAGGTGAGATTGGAGTACATAACATCAAGAAGTTATGTACTTACCATAACGTTTGATGTATGTAGTCCATCTCGCCTCACATTCTTACCGTCCTGCCTTCCCCCATCCTGGAGGACCTAGAGGTCAGTTGTGGTTTCAGTGCTCCTTTTATTATTAGAATGTTTTTTCCTTCTCTATGCGTTATGTGTATGCAGGTAGAGTGATTGAGTGATTGCGCTTACAGAAAACAAGATCTGGGGAAAGGGAGCAGTGTACCATGGGGTACCTCTTAGCCCAGTCAATTGAAAGACTTCGAGCTAGAGTATGGCCGAGTCGGAGCCAAGGTTCAGCTCCGAACCCACGGGTAAGAATGTGAGGTGAGATGGACTACATACATCAAACGTTATGGTGAGTACATAACTTCTTGTTTTGTACATTTACTGGGCTTTTGGGAGTGTTAGTGTGTTCTCTGTTTCTGTAACTCGTTCTTTTCTTCTGGGAACTGCCTATGGATACTTTCATGGTATGATTAGAATTTTAATTTAGCTCAGTAGACCTCAGTGGTGTGTCCGTGAATGATTTTCTGAGTATGTTAAGAATGGTGAGATTTTGATTAGCATGTATTGATTGCAGCATAAGTGTTAAGACAGTCTTCAGGAGTTGAATATGCATTTATTACCCCTGAAATGTTGCCAGGTCTTGTTAGTTTACCTACATGTATTGTGTCAAGACAGGTTTGCATATAATATGATATTAGGCACTGTAAAAATAACACATCATGCTAAGATAAAGACATAAAGGTGTGAAACATTACCTGACCTCCTCTTACTTGGCTCCTTTTAATGAAGAGTATTGTTCCATTCCAATTTGTAAAGCAGCTCTGCTTAAGTAAGAGAAAGTGTATCAAGCTTATTGGTAATAGTTTTGGAAGTGATTCATTGTATTACTACAGTTTTCATTTTAAAGAAGTACTTTGTTTGTTTGTTTAATGTTTGTTACCTGGGTAACTGACTGAGGTTCCTATTCAGCCATGTCTTTGGCCAAGCAGACAAATACAAGATACAGACATAAAACTTAACATTTATTTAATCAGAACATAGCAGCACACACAATTATATGCATATAATAAATAAAGCTAAACAGTAGTTAAAAACTTAGTTACTCAGTTTATACACATTATTCCTTTTTTTCCAAATGTTTTTATTCATTTTATAACACTAAAAATTAACAGTATAGTAACAAGAAAAAACAAGTAAACTATGTACAATGTCCATAACAACTAAAAAAGCAATACATAGGAGAACACTTAATATTTCTCTAACAGATTAGACAATTTTGTCCAAGCAGTTAAACGATGAAGTGATTTTAGTCCTTGCTTTTATAAGTAGCAATCTCATTCTTACAAATGTATTTCACAAGATGAATAAGCTTGACTTTAAAGACAGGAGTAGATTGGGATTTCCAATTTTTTTGTAACAGTTTTCCTTGCTATAGAAAGGATAGACCATAGTAAAAATGTTTGGTTTTTAGAAAATTATGTCAAAAGCACGAACATTGAAAAGGATAATGGAGTCAGAAATTATACAGTTGTCATTCCATAGAGCTTTAACAAAGATATTTAAATATCTTTATATATACAACCTAATGCGGCACCTGCAACCAGTGCAGGTACATATGCACTAACAACAGCATTAAACTAGAAAATGTCACAAAGACGGAGATATATTTTAAGAAAGGGAATTGTAGGACCACCCATGTGGTCTACTTAGCCATGTGCTCAAACTGTCACTGCTATTATGTAGGAAAGACAGATAGGACCTTAAGACAAAGGATATATGATCATTATTATTGCATTAAGAAGAAAGATGTCAAAAATGCCTTGTGGAGGCATATGCATGAAAGTACTAAATGCAAATTGTTTTATTTTGCCATACTAGATATAGCCTCAGTAAACCCCAGGGGAGGGGATGTAAGGAAAAAACTGGGTGAGTTAGAGACTAGATGGCAACTAAAACTGAATGCATCTACCCCACCAGGACTTAATGACCATATTTCTGTGAAGCCAATTTTAGCTAGCAATATGTAGAATGTTGAATGGCTTTACCAATGCATAGGACCTGCAAGGGCTTTGTTTCGAAGTACCTGGTTAACAAAACGTAATAAAGACGAAGTACTTTTTTATATTCAACAGTGACTTTTTGAGTCTAGAATCCACCTACAGAGAAATAGCATCTGTTTGTTTCCTTCAAAGATATTTAAAGTCTAACCAAAACGGGGAAATTATTTTGCAGTTAACAACCACATGTATACAGTCAGTATCAGGGTGTCCACATGTCCAGCATTTCATTTCATCTTTCTTGTACATTATTGCTAGCCTATGTGGGGTGAAAAAACATTTATGTAAAAATTTCCAGGTGTATACACACCAGAACCTGGAAGATGTGTTTTTGCTAAAATCATTTCTGAGAATTTTATAAATAACAGATATGTATGAAGTGTTCTTGGCTGAGCTAATAATAATTGTTGAGATAAAATCCAAGATTTTTAAGTTACTCTTATTGTATGCCACTAGTGAGTGCACAAGCTTAGTATATATAAAATCCTTGCAAGTGTGGATATCCAGCCAGCTGCAATTTTGCAAACTATATCTGCTGATCAAATAGTCTGCAAAACTTATTTTATTAGTAGAGAGAAATTAATTCCAAAATAATAGGTTACCCTTCTTAAATTCTAACATTTTCTGAGTATCAAAATATATCAAACATTCATTTGTGTTGGCAATAGGAAACATAATTATTAATAAATTCTTAATTTATTAGAAAACATAAGCATTTTAAACAACAGCAATATTTGGTTTATAAGAGTTATGAAAAAAAGTTTTGACCTTTCACTTTGAATGTATATCTTTAAAATCCATATAAAGATGTTTGTATGTATGAGTATATGGTCCTATTACTATTTAGTTTATATACTTGGGATCAGTAGTTCAGAGTAATGGTGAGTGTGGAAGAGAGGTGAAGAAGAGACTACAGGCAGGGTGGAGTGGGTGGAGAAGAGTGTTAGGAGTGATTTGTGACAGTACCAGTAAGAGTGAAAGGGATGGTCTACAAGAGGGTAGTGAGACCAGCTATGTTATATGGGTTGGAGACAGTGGCATTGACAAAAAGGCAGGAGTTAGAGCTGGATGTGGCAGAGTTAAAGATGTTAAGATTTGCACTGGGTGTGACGAGGGTGGACAGGATTAGGAATAAGTATATTAGAGGGTCAGCCCAGGTTGGAAGGTTTGGAGACAAAGCCAGAGAGGCAAGATTATGTTGGTTTGGACATGTGCTGAGAAGGGATGCTGAGTATATTGGGAAAAAGATGCTAAGGATGAAGCTACCAGGAAAAGAGGAAGGCCTAAGATAAGGTTTATGGATGTGGTGAGAGAGGACAATGCCGGTGGTTGATGTGACAGAGCAAGATGCAGAGTACAGGAAGAAATGGAAACGTATGATCTACTGTGGCGATCCCTAATGGGAACAGCCGAAAGAAGATGATGATTACTATTTAGAAGTAAGGTTTCATGTATTGATTTTCAATATGATGTTTAAGAAGTATTATTCCAAAGCAACACTATGTTAATAAATGCAGAGTTTAAATAAAAATCAGTATTTGGAAACCCTATACCGCCTTCATCCCAGCTTGTGGTGTGCCAGAGAAGAGAAATTCTTGTTTTTTGGGGGGGATACCAAAGGTGAAAGCATATGACAGAGTGCCTAGAGAGGAGTTGTGGTATTGTATGAGGAAGTCGGGAGTGGCAGAGAAGTATGTAAGAGTGGTAAAGGATATGTACGCGAGTAGTGTGACATTGGTGAGGACTGTGGGGGGAGTGACAGAAATGTTTAAGGTGGAGATGGGATTACATCAAGGATCAACTCTGAGCCCTTTCTTATTTGCATTGGTGATGGACAGGTTGACAGATGAGATCAGACAGGAGGCCCCATGGACTATGATGTTTGCAGATGACATTGTGATATGTAGTGAGAGTAGGGACCAAGTTGAGGAGACCCTGGAGAGGTGGAGATATGCTTTAGAGAGGAGAGGAGAGGAATGAAGGTCAGCAGGGGTAAAACAGAATATATGTGTGTAAATGTGAAGTAGGGTAGAGGAATGGTGAGGATACAGGGAGTTGAGTTGATAAAGGTGGATGAGTTTAAGTATGTGGGATCAGCAGTTCAGAGTAATGGTGAGTGTGGAAGAGAGGTGAAGAAGAGAGTACAGGCAGGGTGGAATGGGTGGAGAAGAGTGTCAGGAGTGATTTGTGACAGACTAGTACCAGTAAGAGTGAAAGGGAAGGTCTACAAGAGGGTAGTGAGACCAGCTATGTTATATGGGTTGGAGACGGTGGCATTGATGAAAAGGCAGGAGTCAGACCTGGATGTGGCAGAGTTAAAGATGTTAAGATTTGCACTGGGTGTGACTAGGATGGACAGGATTAGGAATCAGTATATTAGAGGGTCAGCTCAGGTTGGACAGTTTGGAGACAAAGCAAGAGAGGTGAGATTGCGTTGGTTTAGACGTGCTGAGGAGGGATGCTGGGTATATTGGGAAAAGGATGCTAAGGATGGAGCTGCCAGGTAAGAGGAAAAGAGGAAGGCCTAAGATAAGGTTTATGGATGTGGTGAGAGAAGGACATGCAGGCGGTTGGTGTGAAAGAGCATGATACAGAGGACAGGAAGAAATGGAAACAGATGATCCACTGTGGTGACCCTTAGCGGGAACAGCCGAAAGAAGATGATGACCAAAGGAAGTTGAGTAATAAGTTATTAATTTTCTGTTTAATTTTGACAGGTGGGAGAATTAGAGCTTGGCCAATTATTAAGATTATAGGTAACAGTATAATTTTGATTAAAGTTAGTCTATCTTCAAATGTGGAGAAGTGTCTATTCCAACTGTCAGACTAGTAATTAAGTTTATAAGTTGTTGGTAATTAGATGCGAGTGATATTTTATAATTAGATTGTATAATGATACCTAGATGTTTAATATGCATGCCCTCCCAGTTTGTCTCTTTTTGATCCAAGTTTCATAGTTACATTTTTATTCACTAGAAGTGCCAGAGTTTTGTTGTGATTGAGTTTTACACCAGAGATGTTTACAAAGAAGTCCAGATTATGTAATAGGTGATCTGTTGAATTTTCAGTATCATTAGAAGTTACTAGTAGGTTATCAGCAAACAGTTGTATCTTTGGGGATAATTTGTCTGGCATTTTATATCATTTAACGCTGTCATTATTTCCAGCATCATTTGCAAGAGGCTCAATAGCCAGGGCAAAGAGTAATGGAGCTAGGGGGCCCCCCCTGTTTAGTACCTCATAATATTTTGAATGGGCAAGATAAATAAGATCCAATCTTTACATAAGCTATGGACTTTTCATATAGTTTTTTTAATTGATCCTATAAAGTTAGGGGAGAAATTGTAAGTTTAAACAGATTTGGCCAACTTAGGGATTTTAAAGCTTTATCTATATCAAGGCTTAAAATAGAAAGCTCATTTTTTTCTTGTTTGCTAGGCCAGTTAAGGACAGTAATCTAATTACATTGTCTTGCACCTTTCTCTTTTTAATAAACCTGGTTTGGTCTTCATAAATTCATAATGAAATAATATTATTTAATCTGTCTGCTAAGATAGACATGAATAACTTGTAATCGATGTTAAGCAAAGAAATTTGCCTGTATGAAGTGCAAAAGTTGGGCTTTTTATTTGGTATTAGGATGGGAGAGATGACAGAATAACATATATATATATATATATATATGTGTGTGTGTGTGTGTGTGTGTATATATATATGTATATATATATATCTATATATATATATATATATATATATATATCTATATATGTATGTGTGTGTGTGTATATATATATATATATATATATATATATATATATATATATATATATGTATGTATGTGTGTATAGTTCATTTGTTGTGAGGGCCTGTACCATCTAAAGACACTATACTATTTGTATATTACCCTGAGTTTCAATTATTGTTTCTATTAAGATTATTTAATTATATTCCTCCTTCCTTGGGTGTATTTCCCCTTTTTTGGTGGTATTAGTATTTTAGGACAGAAGTGAATTGGATGTGGTATCTTGTTCCATGATTATACAGTATGTATTATATGGCATGTACAGCTATTATGGATGATTCAGCAGGGTTCTGTTACATCAATAGTGAAGGGAAGATTTCACTAAGTAATGGTTATCAGATTTAAATGTTAATGCCACAAAATATACACAATATAGAAATTCAATATTTTTGTGACATCCTTTTTAGTTGTGATAATCTTGTGCCTTTTTGACAGCTGGATATTTACTTTGGGGTTTAATTATATGGTGAGAATCCATTTTTGTGGTTATGGATCTTATTCATATTTTGGAAGGCCTATCCACCAGTAAGGATGATTTACAAGTTTTTGAGCCCTCTGTGCGGGGAACTACAAATTTATCCGAACTCAGCCTCTTGTATGTATATTTTTCAGTGGTTATCCATGGTCATGGAAGAATTAAGAATGTATGTATGGCATGTAAGGCTATTTAAAGCTTATTGCATAAAGAATGTTGCACCAAGGGGACTGCATATTAAAGTTCAGCCTTTTGTCAAAGGGTATAGATAATACATTACTTCAGCAATGGCAGGAGGCTCAACAGTCTGTCTCAATGGCATTTGTTAAAATTTTAGCTGCGTTTTATGAACGCAGGATTTCTGTTTTAACTAAGGTGATTTTTGACCTATGTGATATGGCTAAGCCTTTTAAAAGTGAAGTTATCTATTCAGAACAAATTTCTTTACTATCTAAAAGTTTGATGACTGTTGAAAAGTTGAGAATGATTAAAAAATTTCAATGTGATTATAAAGATTATTCTTTGGGCAAACCTTTTCAATCTAAGTAATCTGTCCAGTTTTTGGACAATCAGTCTTCTTCCTCTGTAAATTTCAAACTAAAAAGGAAACTATCTATTCTGAAGAAACCTAAGATCTCCTCAGATACTTCTGCAGATGAATTTTCTTCTGCCATGGATACCAAGGGTTTTACACCGTCCACTTTCTCCTTACGTAAGAAGATTAATGCTGATGCCCCTTTAGGAGAACTAGAAGGGGTGGGTGGAAACATAAATGTTGAGGGCACAAGTTTGGAAACAGTGTTACAGATGATGATATGCAAATAAATGTGGATTCTAATGTACATAATATTTCATCAGTGGTATTAACAAAAGCAATGTATGTGAACTGTTGAATAAAGGTACTGGATTTATTCCATGTTAGCGTCTGAACATATCTTTGCACAAAATGTTATTTCTTTTTTCAGGACTTTGAATCTGCAATTATATTTTGATCAACAACCTATTGCTGATTTAGGTTCCCAAGAATTTAGGGTTTAGATAAGAAGGGTAGTCAGGACAATCTGTCAAGTGTACTGTGGCAAGTTTTGTGTAAGTTAAGTTAAAATAAACAAATTGTTATTAATAAAGCAGATAAAGGAGGAGCTGTGGTTGTATGAAATTGGGAAATGTATTATAATGAAGCTATCAGCCAATTATCGGATCATTGATTTTATCAGTTGATTCATTTGGATCCTACATCTATTTTTAAAGAAGATATTGACAATTTTTTACAAGACGGCCATGGTGGTGCAGCAGTTAGCATTGCTACCTTACAGCAAGAGGTTCTCTGGTTCGATCCTCAGCAGGGGTGCCTTCTGTGTGGAGTCTGCATGTCCTCCCTGTGGTCGCGTGGGTTTCCTCGGGGTGTTCCGGTTTCCTCCCACATGCCAAAGACATGCTGTAGGTGGATTAGACACTCTAAATTAGACCTAGGTGTGAGTGTGTGTGTGTGTGCCTTCTGTGGAAGGTTTGGCACCGGGCTGGCAACTCAACACCGTAAAACTCCACTGCCAATCGACACCGTAAAACTCCACTGCCAATCACAAGTGGACAGGTAATCCACTGTGGCGACCCCTAACTGAGAAAAGCTGAAAGAAGAAGAAGATTGACGATTTTTTACATTTAGCATTTGAAGAAGGTATTATTCTTAAGGAAGTGCATCCGCGGTGGTGCAGCGGTAGCATTGTCTCACAAGTGATTCTCTTCGATTCTTGGCTGAAGTGCTGGGAGTGCCTTCTGTGTGGAGTCTGCATGTCCTCCCCACGGTTGGATGGACGTTCGAAAGACATGCGTAAATGGGTGTGCCTTTGGTGAAGGTTGGACGTCGAGCTGGCACCTCGGCGTTCGAGAAAATCTACTACCAATCATTAGCGAACCGGAGTTCCGCTGTGGCAACCCCTAACCAGGAAAAGCCGAAAGTGGTGATTGATTATTCCTAAGGAAGTAGTACATCATCTTACAGTGGTAAATCCTACTAGACAGATTTTCTATATGTTTCCTAAATTCCATAAACACCTTGATAAGCCTCCAGGTAGACACTTAGTTTCAGGAAAGGGATCCTTTACAGAACCCCTTTCAGCTTTTTTGATCAAGTAGTTGAAACCCTTATAAGATTTGTGCGTTCATGTATTTAGGACACCATTGAATTTTTGAATATCATTAATGATATGCAAATTGAGAATGGATGGCTGTTATGCGCATTGGATGTGTCTGCATTATATACTAATATCCCTCATTGGGCAGGGCTTTTGGCTTTAGAATACTGGTTAGTCTGAGCCTCTTTATATACCACTGGATTTAATACATTTTTACTGTGTCTAACTGAGCATGTTCTTACAAAAAATTTATTTTATTTCGATAGTCAGTGCTACCTACAATTGAAAGGCACTGTGATGGTGGTTTCATTTGTGCCCATATATGCAGACCTTTTCATGGGTTATATAAAAGAATAATTGATTTATGATGGGTGTCATAATATTTTCTTGTGTTCTATGGACATCTGGTGTCATTATTTGCATGATTGCTGGTTGGTATGGCGATCTGATGTGATGTATTTGCAAGAATTTCTGGAATATTTGAATGAAAACAAGTGGAGTATGAACTTTATGGTAAACTGTCATTCAAAGGTTATTACCTTTTTGGATGTAGAGGTTATGGTAAGGAATGATGGTACTCTACAAAGTTCGATATTTAGAAAATATCCGCACTTCAGTATATTATTGCATTCCACCAGCTGTCATCCAAAACATATGATTAAGAACATTCCTAAGTTTCAGTTTTTGAGACTTAAAAGAATGTGTTCATCTACTGAGCATCATGATATCAAGACACGGCATATGATTCAGAGATTTAGTAAGTGGAAATATTTGAGGTGGAATGTCCAACAATCTTTGTTTTCTATGGGAAATGTTACTAGGTCAGAATTATTGAAGTATCAAGTTAGGGATAATTCTAAGAAACATTAGATTTATCACGAATAATGGGATTAACACATCTTTTTTGATGGGACTAATACACAAACATTGGGATGTTTTACTTATGGAGGATAGGCTACAGGAATTAATACCTCCTAAATGTCATTTTGCCTATAGGAAAGGTAAAACAATGGTTGGCTTGTTTAATCATTGTAAAAAAAAAAATGAACAAAGAAAAGTTAAAATCACAATTTACTTTGGATGGGAAGAAACTTGTAGGTTGTTATCCATGTCGACATTGCAGTTTCTGCAAATTTGTTCAAAAAGATGAATGTTTCACTTCTACAAATAGTTCAAAGGTTTTTGATATTTTGGTTTATGGTAATTGCAATACAGACTGAGTTGTATATTTGGCAAGATGCACCTGTTTGGCCTTTTATGTGGGGCAGACATCACGGCCCTTTAAGTTGAGAGAATTTCTGAACATTTGAGTGACATCAAATATGCAAAGAGTACTAATGCTCTGTATAAACACAGTTTGAAACATACTGCTACATTTTCGTTTATTTTTATTGATAAAGTATGGGGTCAAACTATGGAGAAGGAGGGATGGCATTCTATGTTAAATTATAAAGAACAGATGTGGATTATAAAAGTAGGGGTTTTATTTTCTCCTGGCCTTAATGTGCAACTATAATGGCCAATAGGATTTGTTTGATATATATATATATATATATATATATATATATATATATATATATATATATATATATATATATATATGGGATGTAATTGTATGTTCTTGATTGCACTGATGAAGGTTGATTGCCGAAACTGGTATGCTTAAAATTTCACCCTATGGGTGTTTTGTGCAACTGTATGTTTAATTTAGAATTGAAATAAACTTTTTCATGCTGGAGAGCTGATTTGGAGTGAGTGGTTTTTTGGGGGATTTTCATTATAGTTTGTAGTTTAAAAATCTTACAATCCTTGAAGGTTAATTTGTTTAGATCTTCTGTTACTAAGTGGGATTCCTGAATGAATTCAAAATCCTGCTTTATGTAGCATTAAATGTTTGTTGATGGGATTCCTGAATGAATTCAAAATCCTGCTTTATGTAGCATTAAATGTTTGTTGACACTACTCCTTTTCATGATGTTCAGCCCTTTGACATTAATAGATATACTGTTAAATATTATCATTTGATAGAGACTGCTATTGTAAGTAAAATTGAAAAGTGCTTTCCTTGATTCATTGTGACAAATACAAGTTTTAAAACTGTTATGGACAATTTAACTCTAAATTTGAAAATAAAACTATATATTTTAATAACCTTCTGCATGGATAAGCTGTATCCAGGCTTTCTACATCTCTCATAGAAACCACAACCTAATCCTCTCATAACATCTAGTGGAAATTCCTAGCTACTGCAGTTTAATAGCAAGCAGAAGGGAACTGCATGTACATTAAAACATACAAAAGGAAATATTCAATTTGCATGAACTAAGAACATTGATTAATCCTAATAATTGCTTGTTGCTATGAGTAAATACAGGACTGTAATGTCGTTAAAGCAGACAGGAAAGAAATATATTTGTAATTATTTAAATATGAATGTAATTCAGATTAAATCACCATTTACAGTATAACATATGCTTATAAGAATTTTTAGATAAAAAAAATTGCTAAATGAATGAAAACACAGTTCAAAAGATCATTCTTGAATCTGATTGGCTGTTAGAGAAACGGGTTCAGATGTCACGCCTACTTCCTGGAAGAAAGCACAGATAATTTCTCATGAGTCTGTCAGTTAACTGAAGCCTTTAGAGACTTGAGCTTGTTACAAAAGTTGTAAAAAAATTTTCTAGTGAAGCTTTTAAGCATAACTTGAAAAATGATGAATATTTAAAATAAAGGCTCCAAATTACCAACCATACACAGCTGTAAGATATATTCGCTAAATGGAATACATTGCAGAAGTTAAGTAGTAAATGTATATATAGTAATAACATCACCACTTTTTTTTAATTGTTTAACAGTAGCACAGTAAGCATTTCTGTCTCCTGCAGTGATTAAATAGTATGACACTAGGACTAGAACAAAATTATTTATAAAGTTAGCATTGTTTTGGTTAAGATAATAGGAGAGAAAAAAGTTACATTACCTTTTGTGCATGATTCCACATTATTTAGAATGGAGAAAACAAAAAACTTGCATGAAATGTGAAGTTATGTATAATCATTTGTTTCTGGGTTTTTTTTTTTTTTTTTTTTTTTTTTTTTTTTTTAATAGTCCACTCATTTTTTTGAAACTTGCCTTTTTAAGTTCATTGAAGAATCTTTGGGTTCAAGTTGATTTAAAAGGTTCTTTTTTTGAACAAATGTGGATGCTTCTTCGAAAGAGTCAAAGGTTTTCTTTCCTTCTGGCAGGGATAGTCTTATTCTTAGTGGGAATATGAGTTGTGCTTTGATTCCTTCCCTTTTATAATGATTTTATGAGAGGGACATATACTCTTCTTGTGGACATTACAAGGGGTGAAAAGTCATTGTCAAACCTGATAGTTTGGTCACCAATGTTTAGTGGAGAAAAGAACCAGGCAGTTCTTAAAACAATGTCTTTATCTTGAGTGGAGATAAACCTTACAATAATAGATCTTGAATAACTGTTTTTACTGGATACAGAAGTTGTAGTTAAAGACCTGTGAGCCCTTTCTGTTCTGAAGGGTAGTGCTTCAAGAAGGTTTAGGATTTTTGAAATCCAAGAAGTCAGGAAATTAATCATATTGTCCCCCTCCATCTGCTCCGGAAGCCATCGATTCTTATGTTGTTTCTTCTGGCTTTAGTTTCAGTGTTGTCTATCTTTGCAATGAGCCTGGTGTTCTTGAAGAAGAGTCTGTTTTTCTCTCTTTCTCGTAGCCTGTAGTCTGTATCTGTTGCAGAATCTTCCAAAGCAGCAATCTGGGCAGTTTGTTGTAAGATTATTTGTTTGGTGGGATCTTCTTTTGTATTGTCCACTTTTAAGTTTCATTTGTTTATTTTACCCACCAAGTCTTGAACTGTAGTAAAGATTGCCTGTATTTATTTCTTCATTGGAGTTTCTTGCTGAGAAAGTTTGGAGCTGCTTATTTTCCTTTGTGAAAGTTGTTCCAGTGTCCCTTCTATTCGCAAGTTTGACAGCAAAGTATGAACATTTTACCTTAAAAATTACACCAACTTGTAGCTTACGACTTCCAGAATCTGATTTTAGTAGTTTTAGGTCTTTGTTGGTGAAATTAAATAAAAAAATCCTGTCAGGAAAAAAATGAAGACTGCAGAGCTCAAAAACTCTGCTGCTTTCAGCTTGACATACCCCCATTTTATATGCATTATTCCTAAAACTCATTTTATGTTATAACCTGATTGTTTCAGAATAAATCTGGTAATTTGAATCAGTGATGTACTGCAAAAGATATTTTCATTTGTTACAACATAATCTGCTTATTTTATTTATTGAATCACAGAATGTATTCTTTTTCTTGAAATCCAGATTAAGGTGGATGAGCTCAGATTTGCCTGTTTTAGGATCAGACTTGTGCATCATTTTACGTGTGTTATTTTGAACCTGCTGTAAATGTGCAGCAGTTTGTACAGGAGATTCATTCAACCCTCTCCATTTTGCTTATTTGTAGGCATGTTTAGACTACTTTTATATCAGGTTCTCCTTAAAACTTGACATGTACAATCCATTATGGTGATGTGTCTTAATCATCTGCTCCATATGTGGGTGGTACAAATGATGTGGACAACCAGACAGCCTTTAGAATAAGTGGACTAGCTTTGTAAATTGTTAAATTTAACCTCAAGAATTTTTCATTATGGGTCCTAGGTTGGGAATTCTTTCTCAGCAAGTTGAAATTTTGTACTTTTTCAGCAAAATCCCACTTGCTTGGACATTCACATTCTTGACAAACACTGTGATTCACTGGCTATGTAAGTGTAGTTATCCTTGATGTTCCCATTTCTTTTTCCTGTTTTCACAATTCAGATCTCTTAATCCCTACTATTGTCATTAAAGGCATGCATCTGTATGTCTAAGCATAATAAAAGCATCAAAGGTTCTTTCATTAAGGGAAGCTAGCCACAATCACAGCAAAAATGTTTCATCAGACAACACTGTTTTCCTATGTTTTCATATTTGCCATTCTTCTTTGTACTTGATTTTAGTCCAAGCAAGGATGGTTTCTGTTGTAATTATATTAGACATAGAGATCAAAGCATTCTCTTCTCATCCAGCCAAAAAGACTTGACAGCAGAAGGACCAACTGTAAACATCCAAGTAAGTTAGGGTGGGCATACCTCTCAACTGTACAGATTTTCACAGAAAGTCCAGATTTTTGTTTCATATTTTTGGTCCATTTTTCATAAAATTGTGGTTTTCTGGCAAATTAGTGGTAAACCATTAAAGACTGAAGTTGGGAAATAATGACAGTCATTTGAATTTCAGACTTCATACCTTTTAGAAAGTTCATGCTAATGCGAAATCTGTTGTTCTATCGACTTTCTAAATTTGTAAGAGCAGTATTTAAAAATTGTCCCTATTTTTGGGACTTTGACCAACTTTTATTTATGGATTTGTCCAGATTTGTTACTCTAAGAGGTTGAGAGGTATGAGGAGGGTGGGTGATACAGCATTAGGGCTGAATGGGTTTCACTGGTTTTGGAACAGCCCAGACATGAGAAAGAGCGTACTTTGTTAAGGTTGGGGAAGAATATAGCAAGGAATGTCGCAAGATATGACCAGACAAATTTGGGAGATGAGGAGATGCAAATTTAGATAGTAAAAGGAGAGAAATGCAGAAGGTGACTGACTGCAGAAATTTGCAATGCCTTAATATATGTGCTTATGTAAATATAAAGTGATATTATTTTGTTATGTTTTATTGTAGTATATTATTGATTATAAGTTAATATTGTCATTTTACACTTATGCTTCATATGCAGCAAATTATTGATCCTACTTTGAACATCAGTGTAGTGACATTGCTGACTGTGCCTTTATCATTGTGTAAAGTTATGTATGCAATTGTTGCAGACATAATCTAGGCAACATAACACTATTATAAATGTGCAGGTAACACAGTGATTCATGTACACAGAGTTGATTCATGTAAAGCATGCTCCGTTTTGTATATCGTATGTGGTATTTTGTTATGTTCAGGATCATTTGGGTGCAAATTGTCTGTTAATGAGAAAGCAGAGTCTTAGCAGTGATGTGCCCCAGATTTTCAGATGCAACAGTGCTTCTTTACTGTTCATATAAGTCTGTATCTGCTTGTGTGTACTGCCATCACTGTTGAGTGTACAAATCCATCTGTTTTAATTAATTAATTAATTAATTAATTAAGTAAGTAAGTAAGTAAGTAATTTATTTATTTAAATTTATACCCAGGGTAGAACACTGGTCACAACTGACCAGTTTCAGTCTCAACATGGAGATAAAGTCGATAGTGTTTGTTACAAAAAGTCATACAATAAAAATGGACATAAGATAGACAGAAAAGAATTTACAAGATCCATTGTGTGAGAGCAGGTGTTAGACAATATGTGCAAACAGTAACACGGAGTCTTAGCTTCTTGCAGTAGTTCACCGAATATAAACTCCATTCTGAAAAGACAACTGCTTACCACAAGAATTAGGGAGAAAAGACAAATAGTAATGGGGGGAATGACAAAGGACTGTAATCAGGGACAGATTTTAAATTCTGCTGTTATAAATGTAGAAAGTTGCCGGAGTAACAAGTTTTGAACTAGCATGCATTTTCTGAAAATGTCTAAGTCTGAAATTCAGATTTGTCATTATTTAGGAAATGCAATCCTCAGTGATTTGCCAAAAAGCCACAATTTTTACAAGTAACAAACCCAAAATATGAAGGAAAAATCTAGAATTCTTTCAAAATCTAGACAGTTGATAGGTAATTTGTACATAATATTGCTTAAGAGCTCTACAAAGGCTAATGGCTAATCGATACGAATGGTACTCTGTATTAGTTGATCAAATAGGTTTAAGTATGTTAAGCTGTGGAAAAAATAGCAAGTAGCAGCTGTTATGGGTAAATTTGAGAATAACAAAACTTGTTGTATGGTATACTTCCAAGCTCAGTGTGCTGACGCTGCTTTGGGAGAATAGGGTTGTATGTAAATGCATGTTGCCATCCTGTGCCTTGTCATGTGGGACCAAATGATGAAAAAGGCATGGATCATCCAGACAGTCGATGATGCTCTCTGACTGGGGATAGCAACACCTGTCGAGATAGATTATGGGAAAAATACCTTTGCTGTCGAAGAGATAATACCATAGCGGTCATAATCCAAAATGGCACAGTGTTAAGCAACTGGGCTTATGCACAACACTTTAAGTGGCTGGAAAGACATTTGGCAAGAACAAAGGAAAGTTGCATTCGGGACAGTCTAAATTCTGTGAAAAACCTGCGTGATGTGATGTCTAGGAGGTACAATCCTTTAAAAATGTTTCACTTGAAAAACTTTTAACAGTTTCTTAAGAGGAATGAAATCTCAGCCAGTTATGTTAAATAGCCAGTGATTACAAATGCTGGCCCATTCTAAGAATTCATGATAAATTAACTTTTTAATGGTGGCACGATTGCTGCTCTGTCTGTCGTATCTTTTCAAGTCTGTATATAGGTGGTGGAATATTTTGTTCAATATTTTGTGTAAAATTTGTTAAAGCTTTTAGCAGTAAGTTACAACATTTTACTATTTATGTATGAAAGCATAATTTACATTCCAAGTGAAGTGTACTTTTTGTAACTGTATGGGGCTGGTGCCCCAGCCCTCCTGACAGACCATGTAACTGGAGTTGAGGGCTATAATCCCCCCTTTACAAATGATGTTAGGGAAAATGCAGGGCCCAATTCCAAAAAGACTTGCCGTCAGTGTAAGTGGTGAATTGCACTGAGAGCAGGTCTTTTCGAGTTTAGCCCCTGGTGTAAGCCTCTCTGTAAATAGAACTTGCATCAAAGTAAGTCACTTACTTTGAGAGCAAGCCTTTAGGAATCTGGTCCACAGTTTGCATATACTGTTAATCAGGGATATAGTTATATGCATCTTATTTAAATAGCATGAGTGCTTGTAGTTGATTGTTTGTAACAGCCGCCAAATTATTTAGTAAGCAACCAGTGTGAGAAAGCACCAAGAAAGGCTGGGCTAATACTAGGTTAACCAAAACAATAAATCATACATCACTGGATGTTCTTCGTGTTTCACTTTTGCAGTCATCACACTTGGGTTATCTGCCTGCAGGTAGCCCTCATTCGGCCCGAATACCAGAGACTTAGTATGTCTGCGTCGATTGCTGTTGCTCCAGGACTGACGTCAGGTCGTCAGGGGTATAAAAACAGGCAGCTGACGCCATTACATCAGTCTTTCTTGCCAAGGAGCCCGAAGCAGAAGCAATTCACAAGTGCCTGTTGGCCACTACCTGAGTTTTCGTTTACGAATTGAATAATCCTGAAGTCTTCTAAAGCTAAGTACCCCATTTGGGATCATTTTACTTGCTCTAAGTGATGTCAGAAAAATTTACTTCTTAAATTAATTTCTTGCGTGTGGAAAGCAAATACCACACAGAGATTTTCATTCTTACTGCATCACCTGGTTAGGCCCAGACCACGACGTACCTCGCTGTCAGTTTTGTGCCTTGTTCAACGCCTGAACCATTCATTGTCGGGCTCTCGTCACTAAATTCTTTCGCTCTCAATCTCCTTATTCTGAAATGGCTTTGGTAAGCCTTCCGACTACCAACATTCTGAAAAAACTTAAGGATAAAGACAGACAGCACAGGTCCAAAGCTGCCGACGATGCTTCCGTTAAGCTAGTCGCCAGTTCACCAGTACTCAGTGAGGCGCTTTCACAGCCCCCATTGCTCGCTTCAGTGTATTCTCAGGCCTCTACTGAGACCTGTTCAAAGTCCAGTATGCCAAAAGACTCTTCTTTGACTATGGAACCTGCGGATATTTCTACCTTGGATGGATCCAGAGCCACTGAGCAGGCACTGGCTTCTGAGGCAGTTCTTCACACTACCGATATTCGAATCAAACTGATGACTTCATTTTTAATTAAAACTACCAAATTTCTAAGGCCAAGAGTATGCACTGTACCTAGAAAACTGATAACCAAAGTGCATGCACCTGCTCCCTTGCCACAACAACAAATGCTTAGAATGACAAAAGACCTTATTATGCTGATTAGGGGAAGTCAGCCTTCCCCTGCTAAGAGAAAGAGACCAGTCCCCTGCAGCTTCAACAGACCAGGAGTCTGATGACTCTGAAGTATCTGATTATGAAGACATGCCCTTATCTGCTTATGAGGATTCAGATGCAGAAGAATCCATTCCCTCTACCTCTCCTCCAGAGGATTTTTTTTTGGTGAAACCTTGCATACTTTAAGAGAGCATTTCCACTGGGAATGCCAAGACTGTCCTCTGCCCAAAAACAGAATCAGAGAATTTCTAGATTTGCCACAGCATAGGCTTTTAGCAATACCCCCAGTCCTGGAAGTTGTTGATGATGTCTTTATGGAATCCAGTCTTACTCCTGATACTTTACCTCCTGCCCCTAGGAAACCAGACAGGTACTACAGAGTACCTGACACTCACAAATTTCTTTTCAAGAATCCTACTGCTGACCCAGAGATCATTTCCCAGGGGCCTAAAGGTATCAAGGCAACTACAGCTAAGAATCCCACTCCTTCGGACAGGGATTCCAGAACTTTGAACAGATGGTGTAAGAAGGTATATACCTCTGCAACTCTTGCCATTAGGGAATTGAATTGTCACTTTCACATGCTGAAGTGCCAGCAACATATTATGGAACTTATTAAATAAAAAGAAGCAACCTTTACAGACTGTGCAGAAAGTAAAGAATTGCAGGTGCTTATGCACTCTGCAAGCCAAGTCAGCAAGCATTCTTTGCAGTGTAGCTTTGACGCCCTAGAAGCATCTTGCAGGGCAGCAGTCACTGGTTCCGAACAGAGAAGACATGCTTGGCTTAATGAGCAGATCTTGTTTGACCATGTCAAATCAAAGTTACTAGATGCTCCTTTGAACAAGGACAGTTTGTTTGGCACCAAAGCAGAAGAGGTTCTTAAAAAGATGGAAGAAAAAGCTAAGTCTATGCAGACAATTAAAGAATTCTTACAAGTGCAATCTCCTAGATTCAGAAGGCATTGCCCCTCCAAACACTGGTCCTTTCCAACCCCCCTCCAGGTCATCTCAAACCAGACCCAGAGGAAACAGACCACCCAGACTGCAGTCTCAGGGTATGCAGAGATCTAAGCAATGAAGTGCCCCCACCCCCAAAGCAGGGAGTGGTAAGCCACCTCCTTATGGAAAAACTCACAATGACTTCTCTACTCTACTCCCCCCCCCCCTGCCCAATTGCTCATGCCCCTAGGAGGAAAACTTGCCCTTCATGCAAAAAACTGGATGTCCATCACAAAAGACCGATGGGTCCTCAACATTGTATCCCAGGGGTACAAATTCAAATTTCATTCTCTCCCAACTTCAAAAGGGTTCCCAGACCTTCCTACAAACCAGTTTTCAGAGGCACAAACACAAGTCCTATCCCTGCTCTCCATCAGTGCTATTCAGCCGGTTCCAGTGGAACAGATAGGTCAAGGATTCTATTCCAGACTTTTCCTGGTACCCAGAAAATAGAGCTCTTGGCACCCAATCCTGGATCTTTCAATTCTCAACACCTTCCTGGTAGTACCAAAATTCAAAATGCTTACCCTGCAACAGCTTCTACCTATGCTAGCCAAGGATGCCTGGTTAGTCACCCTAGACTTAAAATAAGCCTTATCTGCAGATCCCTATAAGGGAGTCATGCAGGAGGTATCTACATTTCAGGGCCGGATCTATGCATTATCAGTTCTCTGCCCTTCCTATTGGTTTATTCACTGCACCCAGAGTATTCACAAAATGCCTGGCTCCAGCCATTGCATACTGCAGGCAGAGTAATATCCAAATTTACCCATACTTGGGCGACTGCCTGATTAAGGTGGACAGTCAGGAATTGCTGTTGCAGCACCTGACATTTGTGAAAAACCTTCTCACTTCCCTGGGGTACACCATCAACGAAAAGAAATCAAAACTGGTGCCCAGTCAAAAGATTGTATTCCTGGGAGCAAGTTTGAACACAACATCCCAGATGGCATTCCTCATTTCAGCAAAACAATGGCTAGGCTTATATAGGCCCTAGGGCTGATAGCCTAGTACCAACCTATGAACCTATAAGTCTATCAGACAGCCTACTTTAAACAAATGGCCACCAGAACCCTGCTAGCCGCAAGGGAAATACTGCAGGCCCTAGGGTTCATGGCCTCATGTATACTGCTAATTCCATATTCAAGACTGCATATGAGGAAAGTTCAATGGTACTTAAAAAGTCTTTGGTGCCCACATTCTCAGGACCTGGAAACAGTCATTCCTGTCATACCCTGTCTAAGGACAGAGTTCCTTTGGTGGGTAGAAGCATGCAACCACAACAAGGGACTGCCCTTTACTCAACCCCACACCTCCCAGATCCTAACCACAGATTCATCAGACTATGCCTGGGGAGCACACATGGATGCCAAATGCATTCAGGGCCACTGGAGCCCAAGTCAAATTCATCTGCACATCAACCAAAAAGACATGCTAGCTGTGCAGAACACCCTGACAGCTTTCAGATCCCTATGCTTTCCAGGACAACTTCTAATAAAAACAGACAACACCACAATTATATGGTACATCAACAAGCAGGGAGGGACCCATTCCTACCCACTCTGCAAGTTATCCATGGCCCTGTGGAACATGGCCTTGGCCATGCAAGTCCATCTGCAACCTCAATTCCTGCCAGGCAAACAAAATTCACTGTCAGATGAGTTAAGCAGAAATCTCCTAGACCCACACAAGTGGCAGTTAGAGCCCAGCGCCTTCAAACTTCTGATTCAGAAATGGGGGACCCCAGAGGTGGACCTTTTTGCCTCCCACTACAAACACAAACTCAGCAGATTCTGCACCAGGAACCTTCACAGCAAGGCCTGGAAAGTGGATGCCCTATCTTTTCAGTGCGTAAATCTCTCAATGTATTCATTCCCACATCTGCCTCTTCTCTCAAGAGTATTACTCAAAATACGACAGGACAGACTGAGGACAATTCTTATTGCCTCGGACTGGCCACGCCAGCACTGGAACCAACTCCTGCACAGCCTGACATCGGTGCCACCATGGCACCTACACCAGAACCCTACCCTGCTCTTTCAGCAGGAGGGGCAGATTTTGCATCTGCAACTGTAAACCCTAAATCTTGCAGCAAACCCTAAATCTTGCAGCCTGGCTTACTCCTTGAATCCTACCCCAGCAGCTCTAAGCATGCAGGTGCTGGACGTCATTCTTGAAGCCAGAAGATCCAGTACAAGGAAATCCTATGTGAATAAATGGAAAAAGTACTGCTCCTGGAGTCTATCTAAAGGAGAGGACACAACTCTGCCCACCCTGCCTTTAATCCTGGATTACTTAGCAGATCTACTCCACAAAGGCCTGTCCTTTTCTTCCATTAAGATACATGCCGCAGCCATTTTGGCTCATTACAACACTGATCCACCTCTCTTCTTGCACCCTCTTATCAAACAGTTCCTGAGAGTGGCAAACAACTTAAGGCCACCAAGGGGAGCACCCACCCCTGCTTGGGACCTTAACTTTGTACTGGAAAAGCTCACACTTACACCCTTTGAGCCTGCAGCATCAGCAGACTTAAAATCCTTCTCTTGGAAAACAGCTTTGCTTCTGGCCATCACTTCAGCTAGAAGAGTGAACTACAAAGACTTATGGCTGTGGAACCCTTCATTATTTTCCATGCTGACAGGGTCTCCCTCAGGACAAACCCTTCCTTTATGCCTAAAGTGATGTCCAGTGTGGCTCTCAACCAAGCCATACATTTGCCAACCTTTTTCCCTAATCCTCAAAATAAAGGGGAAACGATCCTGTACTCCTTGGACATGCACAGACGGCTCAGATTTTACCTGGATAGGACTAAGCCCTTCAGAAAATCAGACCAGTTACTAGTCAGCTTTGCAACAGAGGCAGAGGGCAAGGCCATTTCTAAGCAAACAATCTCTAAATGGATAGCACATTGCGTCCCTTTCTGCTACAAGCACCATGGGAAGCCAACCCCGCAGGAAGTCAGAACACATTCTACTAGGGCAACATCTACCTCTACAGCATTTCTCAGGGGAGTCCCTACCAGGGACATCCTGGAAGCTGCTACCTGGAGTTCAGTACATACTTTCACCAAGCACTACCATTTGCCTATCTTCTCCAAATCCAGGGCAGGCTTTGCAACAGCAGTCCTGCAGGGCATTCTAGCCAACTTTAACTCTTCTTGACTGCCTCCACCCTTCTTCAGCTTTGGGAATTCACCCAAGTGTGATGACTGTAACAGTGAAACATGAAGAACATAGTACAGTTGTGTACACTTACCATAAATACAGATGTTCAAGTGTATTCAGTGTTGCTGTCCTGATTTCCCTCCCACCAACCCCCTGGTTTCTCTCTCTCTCTCTCTCTGTGTGTGTGTGTATATATATATATATTCTCTCTATGCCTTTTACTCTCCCCTTTCAGGGGTATTGGTATTGGTATTTACTTTTTACTGTTGGCGTTTTCCTCCACCATAACTTAGCTCCCTATTGTTGGGCTCCTGACATTTGGGGCAAGAAAAACTGGTGTAATGGCGTTGGCTGCCTGTTTTTATACCCCTGAGGACCTGACATCAGTCCTGGAGCAACAGCAATCGATGCAGAAATATTAAGTCTCTGGCTTTCGGGCCGACTGAGGCCTACCTACAGGCAGATAACCCAAGTGTGTTGACTGCAACAGTGAATACACTCTAACATCTACATTTATGGTAAGTGTACACAACTGTACTTTCTCAACATATTCCTTTTTCAGTGAGGAGTGACAGTCTTCAAAAATTAACTTTAAACAAGAACAGTGATTGTCAACATTCACTGTTTTCTTTTACTTTTTTTTAGTGTTTCTTTACAATTCCAAGGCATAATTATGAGTCACAGGACTTGGAATTCCAGCAGGGAACCTGCGTAATCACAATAATTCAGGCAGTGTCCAGTATACAGAGTTGTGCTAGAAATCAGAGGGGCTCTCTAAGTACCATTGCAATTAGAGCTACAAATGTACAACCTCAAAAAGCTATTTTCCTGACTTGCATTTTATTCTCCCCCAGATTCTAAAACTGTTTGCACTTGGGAGGCAGTGCAGTAAATTGTACCCATTCTGTAATTTGTTGGTGATCGGGGTGCACCGTCATCTTCCCAGTGCAGGAGCCTTTGTATAAAAGATAATTTAGTGACAATAAATGCATTTGTGATTCAGGGATATCCATGTAGAGCAGAGGCTATAGTAGTGATCACACATTACTGCATTAGTCATTACCTGCCATGTAACCATGCAGATTGAGATTGTGCTTATTACAGATGAATGTGCCAGGAAGTACACATAAGAAAGAAGTTTACACCATGTCTTTTACAGAGCAGAATTTTTTCACCAGGAAAGTAATTTATTGTTAAAGATACTGTGTGGTGGGGATGTCAGAATGGTTTATCTTTAACATGTCGCCACTTGTTCAACACTCAGATGGGCGAAAGTCTGTTTTCAACAGTTCGAATTAACGAACAACAAAATGATGAGCTCATAACAGTGAATTCTAGTGTGCATTCACTGTTGTAAATTCGACATTCTGAGTGGAGATCGCACTACAGTGGGGATCAGGACATGTACCCTTTCCCTCACTGTAGTCCGATCTCAGAGTTAGTATATATAATTTGCAGGGGGTGTGAGGGGTGCAGCCCCCCACATGGGGGGGATGCAGGGGGCTTGCCCCCTGCATAAAAGTCATCTGAGACATCCGGAAGTGACCGGTGATTCGCACAATGTCCACATTCCTGTGTTGACTTTTTTTTGTGTACCAGGTTCGTTCTTCTGAGCATTTTGCTTTGCAGTTTCCAACATTTCAAGTCTGGTAAGTAAAGATTCATACAAGTGTGTTGCAACATTTTAAAGATAGAATATCAAAACATATGCATTGCCTAGGTCATCAAACTCTAGATGTTTTTCGTGTTTCACTGTTGCAGTCATCACATTTGGGGTATCTGCTTGCAGTAGCCCTCAGTTGGCCTGATTAACAAAGTCTTGGGTCCTGCGTCGGTTGCTGTCTCTTCTTCCATAATGTCAGGTCGTCAGGGGTATAAAACATGCAGCCGACACCATTACATCAGTCTTTCTTGCCGTGCGGTGCCCAGAACAGAAGCAGTTCACAAGTGCCAGTCGGCTGACTCCTGAAATTTTTGTTTTCGAGTTTCAGAACTGAAGTCTTCAATTAAAAGCCAAGTACCCTGTTGGGGAAACTTTTCTTGCTCTAAACCAATGTCAGTAAAAGTAAATAATTGCATTACTTGTGGAAAGCAAATACCTCATAAAGATTTTCATTCGTACTGTATTCCTTGCCTAGGCCCTGACCACGACGTACCTCGATGTCGGTTTTGTGTCTTATTTAAACCACGAACTATCCATCGTCATTATATTTTCACTGCTAAATATTTTGGTGCTCAGTTCAATTATCCTGATATGTCTTCGGTAAGCCATCTGACATTCTGAAAAAGTGCAAAGATAAAAACAGAGATAGGCCACCTAGGCCCAAAGCTGCTGGCGACACTTCTCCTAAGCCAGTCGCCAGTTCACCGGTACTCAGTGAGGTGCTTTCGCAGCCCCTGATATCCGCTACTTCAGATATGCAGGCCTTCACCGAGACCTATTCGGAGTCCGGTATGCTGCGAGATGCTTCAACTGTGGAATCTGTGGATGTCTCTACCTTGGATGCGTCCGGAGCCGCTGTGCAGGCACCGGCTTCTGAGGATGTGTTCAGGCCTACTGACTTGCGTATTAAACCAACGCCATCTTTTCTTCAAGGCCTAAAATGCAAACCATGCCTAGAAAACTGATGCCCAGACCACATGGTCAGGCCTCTATGCCTAAAAAATAAATGATAAGAATGGCTGAAAACCTTATTACTTTAATCAGGGGAAGCCAACCTTCCCCCTCTAAGAGACCTAGGACTAAGTTTGCTTATGATACCTGTGACCAGGATTGTGAATTTTCTGTTTCTTCTGATGACCAGCATTTACCCTTAATTACCTATAAGGGTTCGGATGCTGAGGATTCTATTCCCTCTGCATCTCCACCCCCAGAGAATTTCTCTTTTGGTGAAACCTTGCACACCCTCAGGGAGCATTTTCATTGGGAAAGTCAGGATTTCTCTGATTCTAAAAAGAGGCTTAGGGATTTCTTACTCCTGCCCCAGCACAGGCCTTTAGCCATACCTCCTATACTAGACATTGTTGATGATGCCTTTTCGGAATCTAGCTTTGGCCCCTGACTCTTTACCCCCTGCTCCCAGAAAACCTGATAGATATTACAGGGTCCCTGACTCTCACAAGTTCCTTTTCAAAAATCCTACTGCAGATACTGAGACCATTTCACAGGGACCAAGGGCATTAAAGCTACTACTGCCAAAAATCCTACCCCTTCTGATAGACACTCCAGGGCACTGGATAGATGGGGTAAGAAGGTATACACTTCTTCAACTTTGGCCATCAGGGCCTTAAACTGCCAGTTTCATATGTTAAAGTATCAGCAGAATATTATTGGATTGCTTAAACAGAAAATGATGATGATTCCTGATTGTACTGAAAATAAGGACTTACAGGGTTTACTGCATTCAGCTGAACAAGTTGGAAAACATCCTTTGTAATGTGGTTTGATTCACTAGAGGCATCTTGCAGGGCTGCTGTAACTGGATCTGTACTTAGAAGGCATGCTTGGCTTAAGGAGCAATCCTTGCCTGTTCATGTTAAAGCAAAATTACTGGATGCTCCCTTAAATCAGGACAGTTTGTTTGGCAACAAGGCAGAAGAAGTTCTTAAAAAGATGGAGGAAAAAGCTAAAACTATGCAAACTGTTGACGATTTCTTACAAGTACAACCTCCAAGGTTTAGTAGGCATTGCCCTTCCAAGAATTGGTCCTTTCTTGCCTCTTCCAGACCTTCTCAGTCCAAACCCAGATCCATCAGAGCACCCAGGCTTCAGTCCCAGGGTATGCACAGGAATAAGCAGTGGGGGGCCTCCACTTCCAAGTCTGGGAGTAATAAAACTCCCCCCTATGGTAAACTGTCTCAATGACTTATTTTTAAAGCTTCCAAGCACTTCTCAACTGACTGCCCCTTTTGGGGGGAAAGATTGCTCTTCATGCAAACAACTGAGAGCTTATTACCCAGGACAAATGGGTTTTAAATATAGTGTTCCAAGGATACAGATTTCACATCCACACGATGTTCTTCGTGTTTCACTGTTGCAGTCATTACATTTGGGTTATCTGCTTGCAGGTAGCCCTCAGTTGGCCTGTTTAACAAAGTTTTGTGTCCTGCGTCGGTTGTTGTCACTTCTTCCATGATGTCAGGTTGTCAGGGGTATAAAACATGCAGCTGACGCCATTACATCAGTCTTTATTGCCGTGTAGTGCCCAAAGCAGAAGCAGTTCACAAGTGCTGTTCGTCCGACTCCTGAAATTTTCATTTTCGAGTTTCAGAACTGAAGTCTTCAGCTAAAGCTAAGTACCCCGTTGGGGAAACTTTTTTTCTTGCTCCTTACCGATGTCAGTAAAAGTTAATAATTGCATTACTTGTGGAAAGCAAATACCTCATAAAGATTTTACTGTATTCCTTGCTTAGGCCCTGACCACGACGTACCTTGCTGTCGGTTTTGTGCTTTATTTAATCAGCGCACTATCCGTCGTCGGTATATTTTTGCCTCTAAATATTTTGGTTCTCGGTTTAATTATCCAGAAATGTTGCCGGTTAGCCATCCAACTACCGGGATTGTGAAAAAACGTAAAGATAAAGACAGAGACAGGCCGCCAGGTCCAAAACTGCCGACGATGCTTCTCCTAAGCCAGTCGCCAGCTCGCAGCCCCTGATACCTGCTACTTCTGATTTGCAGGCCTCTACTGAGACTAATTCGGAGTCTGGTATGCCACGAGATGCTTCAACTATGGAACCCGCAGATGTCTCTACCCTGGATGGGTCCGGAGCCACTGTGCAGGCACCGGCTTCTGAGAGTGTATTCAGGCCTATGGACTTGCATACTAAACCGACACCTCCTTCTTTACTTAGGCCTAAATCTCGGACCATACCTAAAAAAACGACGCCCAGACCACATGCACAGGCCTCTGTGCCTAAAAAACAAATGATAACAATGGCTGAAGATCTAATAACTCTAATCGAGGGTAGCCAACCCCCCCCACACACACACACACACACTTCTAAGAGGCCTAGGACTGAAGTTGATTATGAATCTTCTGATCAGGATTCTGTTTTTTCTGATTCTTCTGATGATCTGGATTTGCCCTTATCTACTTATGAAGATTCTGATGCAGAGGATTCCATTCCTTCTGCTTCCCCTCCTGAGGATTTTTATTTTGGGGAAACCTTACATACTCTAAGGGGGAGCATTTCCACTGGGAAAGCCAGGATTTTTCTGATTCAGAAAAGAGGCTTAGGGATTTCCTTCTTATACCTCAGCATAGGCCTTTAGCCAGTCCTCCTGTACTAGACATTGTTGATGATGCTTTTTCGGAATCTAGTTTGGCCCCTGATTCCTTGCCTCCCGCTCCCAGAAAGCTTGACAGATACTACAGGGTCCCTGAGTCCGCAAGTTCCTTTTTAAAAATCCTATTGCAGATCCAGAGACTATTTCATAGGGGCCCAAGGGCATTAAGGTTTCTACTGCTAAAAATTCTTCCCCTTCTGATAGTGATTCCAGGGTGCTGGATAGATGGGGTAAGAAGGTTTACACTTCTGCAACCTTGGCCATTAGGGCTTTAAACTGCCAGTTTCATATAGTATCAACATGTTATTGGGCTGCTTAAACAGAAAATGATGTTTATTCCAGACTGTGTGGAAAGTTAAGAATTACAGGATTTAATGCATTCTGCTGAACAAGTTGGAAAACATACTTTGCAGTGTGGTTTTGATTCATTAGAGGCCTCTTGCAGGGGTGCTGTTACTGGGTATGTGCTCAGAAGACATGCTTGGCTTTAGGAGCAATCTTTGTCTGATCATGTTAAAGCTAAATTGTTGGATGCTCCCTTAAATCAGAACTGCCTGTTTGGCAACAAGGCTGAGGAAGTTCTTAAAAAGATGGAAGATAAAGCTAAATCTATGCAAACTGTAAAAGATTTCTTACAAGTTCAGCCTCCTAGATTTAATAGGCACTGGCCCTCTAAGAATTGGTCCTTTCCAGCGCCTTCCAGGTCTTCTCAAGCCAAACCCAGACACAGCAAAAACCCCAGATTTCAGTCCCAGGGACACACAGGATTAAGCAGTGGGGGGCCTCCACTTCCAAATCTGGGAGTAATAACCCCCCCCCCCATGGTAAACAGTCTCAGTGACTTCCTTTTAAAATTTCCAAGCACTTATCAACTGAGTGCCCCTTTGGGGGGAAAGATTGCTCTTCATGCAAAGAATTGGGAACTCACCCAGGACAAATGGGTTTTAAATATAGTGTCCCAGGGATACAGATTTCACTTCCACACATTGCCAACACCACGCGGGTGGCCGAGCCTACCCCCAAATCAGTGGGTAGAGGCCCAAAAACAAGTACCTTCTCTCTTAAGCATGGGGGCTATTCAGCTGGTACCAGAAGAGGAAAAGGGACAAGGTTTCTACTCAAGACTTTTCCTTGTACCCAGAAAAGACATTTCATGGCGTCCTATCCTGGACCTGTCTACTCTAAACACTTTTTTTGTAGATTCCAAAATTCAAGATGCTGACTCTTCACCAATTACTTCCTATGCTAAGCAAAGATGCCTGGTTGGCAACACTAGATTTAAAAGAAGCATACCTGCACATCCCAATCAGGGAACCTTGCAGGAGATACCTACACTTCAAAGCAGGCCACACGCACTGTCAGTTCTCTGCACTGCCCTTTGGCTTATCTACTGCGCCCAGGGTATTCACAAAGTGCCTAGCTCCAGTTATTGCATTTTGCAGGCAAAGAAATATTCAAATATACTCATACCTGGATGATTGTCTAATTCAGGCAGAAAGCCAGGACATACTTTTGAATCACCTGGCCTTTGTTCAAAGGGTTCTGACTTGTCTGGGTTACACCATAAACAAAAAGAAATCACACCTGGTACCCGGTCAACAAATTATATTCCTGGGAGCAAGCTTGAATACAACTTCCCAGATGGCTTACCTCACGCCAGAGAAACAAATTCATTTGACAACCTACTTCGAACAATTGGCCACAAAACCCTGCTATCTGCAAGACAAATACTGCAAGCCTTGGGGTTCATGGCCACCTGCATTCTTTTAACTCATTCACTCCAGAGCAGCTCAGGAAAAGCTGCCTGCTGAATTCCACCATAGGAACAACAGAGCAGCCTGATCTCATTTTCAGAAAATCCATTTGTAATACCATACAGAAAACAAATGTTCATACCTCTTTAACTATAAGAGCTAGACTAAAAATGTAAACGCGAAAGTTGTTCAGCAGACCCTGACCTTTCCAACAGTATAAATGTTGATAGTGTATATCAAAGTCATTATTAAATATTTGGCAAGGAATGCTGATATTGTGCATATTTTTTATCTTTTTGGAAAAACAAAGCATAATATCTTGGTCAATGTACCATGCAGACCCATACAATTTGAATGTAATTTGTTAGTATGAATGTCAGCTTTAAAATGATACCTTAACCATTAGTGTGTGATGTTCCTTTCTTGAGATATTCACAGAAATATGATTAATATATTATTTTTCATAATTGATAAATAAACAAAGCATAATATCTCATCACCTGTAACAGACAGAGCCTACATATCAGTGTAGAAGTTGTGCATCTGAATGTCAGCTTCAAAATGATGCATCATTTGTGTGATCACCATGCTCCCTTGCAAAAATATGGGCATAATAATGAAAAGTATTCTAAATGTATAATTTTCATAATCGTACAAGACTAAACAAACTGTGATATCTGTACGT
This sequence comes from Protopterus annectens, assembly GCF_019279795.1. Classification (NCBI taxonomy): domain Eukaryota; kingdom Metazoa; phylum Chordata; order Ceratodontiformes; family Protopteridae; genus Protopterus; species Protopterus annectens. Next base: position 1,767,603,897 of record NC_056735.1, on the reverse strand, counting down.
GTGTAGAGTGCACAGACACAGTTCTTTTACCATGTTGTAAGGAGTAATACTGTCTTCAAAATGAGGTATTACTTGGCACACTGACATGCTCCCTTGCAAAGTTATTTACAAAAATATGAAAAAAATCATAATTTCCATAACTTAATTCCAAACAAACTTTGATATCTGCACATGTGTCCAACATACAGGCACAATTCTTTTACCATGTTGGAACCAGCAATACTGTCTTCAAAATGAGATATTACTTGGCACATTCAGATGCTCCTTTGCAAAGTTATCTAACAAAATATGAAAAAAAATCATAATTTCCATAACTTAATTGCAAACAAACTTTGATATCTGCACATGTGTCCAACATACAGGCACAATTCTTTTACCATGTTGGAACCAGCAATACTGTCTTCAGAATGAGGTATTACTTGGCACATTCAGATGCTCCCTTGCAAAGTTATCTACCAAAATATGAAAAATAATAATTTCCATAACCTAAGTCCGAAACAAACTTTGATATCTGCATATGAGTACAACATACAGGCACTATTCTTTTCCCATGTTAGAACTATCAATACTGTCTTCACAATGAGGTATTACTTGGCACATTCAGATGCTCCCTTGCAAAGTTATTTACAAAAATATGAAAAAATATCATAATTTTTATAACCCATGTCCGAAACAAACTTTGATATCTGCATATGAGTACAACATACATACACCATTCTTTTACCATGTTAGAACTATCAGTACTGTTTTCAAAATGAGGTATTACTTAGCACATTTAGATGCTCCCTTGCAAAGTTATTTACCAAAATATGAAAAAAAAATCATAATTTCCATAACCTGAGTCCTAAACAAACTTTGATATCTGCATATGAGTACAACATACAGGCACCATTCTTTTACCATGTTAGAACTATCAATACTGTTTTCAAAATGAGGTATTACTTAGCACATTCAGATGCTTCCTTGCAAAGTTATTTACCAAAATATGAAAGAAATCATAATTTCCATAACCTATGTCCGAAATAAACTTTGATATCTGCATATGTGTGCAACATACAGGCACAATTCTTTTACCATGTTGGAACTATCAATACTATCTTCAAAATGAGGTATTACTTGGCACACTGACATGCTCGCTGCAAAGTTATTTACCAAATTATGAAAAAATCATAATTTCCATAACCTAAATCCTAACAAAACTGATATATGTACATGTGTACAGCATTCAGAAGCAGTTGTTTTACCATGTAGACACATATGATTGTAATTATACACATACTTGGTGTAGCCAACATACTGCTGAATGGGTACATGTAAAGAGAAAAAGCAAGGTAAGGACCGCCACTCCACTAATGAACCCAGGACAGGCATGGGACAGTGGCAGGCAAGGCCATCTCATCTGTCCAATAGCTGTGCTGGCTACCCACTCAGACAGCCGATAACACTGCAGTCTCACAACCTCCTTCAGTGTCAGCAGTCTGCCTTACCTATGCCTTTTCTCTTTACATGTGTCCATTCAGCAATGGACCTAAGGGATCAATTTCTGTATTAGTAAACCCTTCCTGTCATCTAATCTCTACACATACCTGATAAAAGCAGACTAAAAAAGAAGTATTGCAGGATGGTCACTGACATATTAGATTGTACATGGTAGCACTCTCCTAAAACAGTTGTTCTTTCTCAGCATCCTCACCAACTCCTTACCACAGTTATTTGCCAAACTCAGATAAATATATTTTACACAACACATTTCATAATAGAGTTTTACTTACTATACTGGCCCTACTTGGTCATGGGTGTTTTCCATTATTCTCACAAGCTGCATGTTACCAATCCTGCATAGCTCTCCTCACACAATGCCCTCCTCAGTTAGGTGAATGCCATCCCTTCTGAACAAGTGAAAGTCTTCTGCGGTGATGCTGTCATGGCAGATTGTAGATCCATCGACCCTGTGCATCAAGCCATGCATGAACCCATTCTGTAAATGTCTGGCCTTGTGAGCTGCTCATTGACTGTTTGCCATTTTCCATATCTGGCCACATACCCACACTCTCACTTATCATTCTCGTGGTCGTGAAGCCATGCCAGTGGCAGAAGGTGGACAAACCTGCACAGGAAAGAAATTGCAAACAGATTACTACTACTGTTTGACAGATGTATTGGAAGACTACATATATATGCATATCATATGCATTACCTGGTTAGCCCATCCAAATCTTCAGTTCTTTTTCCATCTTTCTTGTAAGTACTAATACTGTCTTCAAAATGTGATATCTGTACATGTGTAGAACATACAGATAGTTCACTTACCATCTTCAAATGAGGTTTTACTCAGCATGTTGACAAGTTACCTAGCAGACTATACAACAAAATTTGAAAAATATCTGGCACTAGAAGGCATCGGGAGTGTCCCACACCTGTGCTTGAAATGTGATAATGACTTTTAGCAATGTAAATAACAGTGGCAGCTGCTAATGGGTTTACCTGACAAGTGATAATGACTCACTGTTGCACTGTACCTGCACATATTGTAAATTGATAATGTGATAATGACTTGCATTTCATTATTGCAAGGTTCTGCATGCTCATATAAAGTTGATAATTGCTGCACATGGCCTTTTGAGCAAACATTCATCACATTCCTGGTTCAGGTGTAATGGAAGAGTGAGTCATTATCGGTCAGGAAAAGACCAGAGTAATTCAGTAAAAGTTGTATAACTGATATATATCTGAGCCCTTCCTCTCACCTAAATTCTACACATGACTGACAAAGGCAGAATATTGTTCAAAATCAGTGTAAAATCTATGTAAAATCAGTAAAAACATATATCTCAGTAAGGCTTTCCTCTCACTCACACATCCGAGTTCATATCCCTCCATTAGACAGTAGATGAGAGTACAACAGTGTAGCAGAGCAGAGAACAGCAACAGTAATCCCCTTGCACAAAAGAAGCCCATCTGCCAACCCTGGGAGCTATAGACCCATAAGTCTAACCATCCTTAGCTGCAAGGCCATGGAAAGAATCATCATGGACCTTCTCAACTAGACCAGTTACCCGTGGCATAACACAAGGATCTCTGCTGGGCCCTGTACTGTTTGGAATCTATTTTCAGAAGTCCAGGTAAATATAGACATTGTGTGGCTTACTGAGTGTGTGATTGTAAAAGAATGTTGGTTATAATGCTATTAGAATGCATTCTGCTCATGATGTCTGGCAATACAGAGCCATCAGTCTTTCCACTGGAACTAATAAACAGTCAGTGTGCTGGTATTTTGGTAACAATTGTATCAGCCCACCTACCCATTTAGCAAATTGCAATAAATAAACAAACAAGCAAGAAAGCACATATAGATGTGCACTTCAGGCAATCCACCTCAGAAAAATTTGCAGTGACTTGCAAGCCTGTGTATATCAAGGGCATGGGTCATGTCCACTAACTTAGAGCTGTGTATATCGAGAACATGGGTCATGTCCTCTTTTCCCAAAGTATGATAGTTGTCTACTTAACCAACATGGCTGTTATAACATTGGAAAACAGTGACCTTCTTCAAGGAATAAATATTACACATGTATTTAATAATAATATTGTGTTTCCAAGAACTTACCATCAAATGAAAACCAAAGCCAAAAATTTTCTAGAAATTCCAGGGTCTATATTAGAACACCGAACATTTGAAACGTCGAGTGTTCTAATATCGACCCATTTTCAGCGAACTCTGAAAATATCGAAGAAACAGGAAACCGAATTCTTTCCAAGGGAAAGAATTTGGTTGTCCATTTCTGTTGCTTCGGTATTTTCAGCGCTCTGGTGGAAAGTTACGGCTCGGATTCAGGTAAGTGTAAGCTCTCCATTAGACCAGAACAATAATTGTGGATGAGAATGATCCATAAACTAATATGTCCAGCATCTTCACAATTCTCTCACCAAAGAAATCTCTCAAGTATGCAGTTTCCTCTCCCATGAGTAACAAAATGTCTTATCCTAATCAATGGCTTGTCCTGCTTCCTGTCTCTTACTCTCTGGTCAAGTGTGTGTGTGTGTGTGTGTGTGTGTGTGTGTGTGTGTGTGTGTGTGTGTGTGTGTGTGTGTGTGTGTCTGCTATATAGTTTCATAGATGTGTACTAGGCTAATGGCCCTGGAGCCTTTACAAGCCTAGCCCATAGAAGTACCCTGCCATCGTGCCACCTGACGTTAGTCTCCACCAAGAGGCCAGTTTCTAGTGATGTCCCACAAGGCTTGGTACTGGGGTCTCTCCAGTTTACAATATATTTCTCCAAAGTCAAGGCAAATGTCGAGGGCCTCTGGCTGAACAAATCTGCTGATGACTGCAAGCTGGGTGCAATCAATGAATACTCCAAAGATGTGGGCATTACCCAGGATAGTCTGACACAGACAAATAAATGGGGCTAGAAAAACAGCCTAAAATAAAACGCAAAAAGGCAAAACTACACTCTTTAGGATGACAACTTTCCCTGCGTATTACAACATCGATAACACCCCACTAAACGCAAACCCAGAGGTAAAGCACTTCGGAACTCAGTACAACAGTAACCTGAACTTTGACCATGTGTCCATAGCAGAGGGCATGACATCCAGATCTAAGGAGAGCACAGTCCCACTATACTCAGTCCTCATTAGACCAATAATGGACTATAATACACCCTTCTGCATGTACCAGACCAGGAATATGCGACAGCTGGAGTGACCACAGACGTTCCTCTAAAAAGAGTTATATACACATACACATATACATATATATATATACACACACACACACACACATACACACATACATATACATACATACATACACACATATACACACACAACATGTAAATGTCCTATGCAGATCAAAGTCATGTCCTTGTACTCCAGTTTCCTACAGACTACCGAGTGGCGATATGCGCAGCCTACAAGGCATTTCCAATCCAACTCTGATGGTTCGGTTACACATTTGCAAAACAGCACTAGAAATACCTGATCTAAGGATTGTAACCTCATCTGTAATAAACAAAACATGGAGGAGCAGGTATATGTCTCAGAAATTATCCCCTCTCTGACATACTCCCCATTCACGTGACACGGAGCTCTTCCCTAAGCCTATTCAAACTTAACTTGGACCAATGGATCGGAAATTGCAACTCCACAACTGGCTTGTCACTTGTGGCCCTTATGGACAGGGTAAATGCCATAAAGCAAAGACATATACTAAAGCTGTTCTAACTACGAGGCACTAATAATTGGGAAAACTGGGATACAAATGGCTAGACTTAAATATGCTCTAGGGCTGTTAACCTAGTAATCTTCTATGAAATGCAATTTGGACAAATGGGTGGGAAATCGCAAATTCACCATTGGCTTATTGCCTGTGCCCCTTATGGATGGGGGAGACTTGATGCCTTAAGGCACAGGCATATACCAAACCCTTCGTCATTGGGCACTGATAACTGGGAAAACTGCAGCGTGAAAGGCTAGGCTTTAAAGGGCTCTAGGACTTGTAACCTTGTAAAATCCTACAATCCTATGAAATACATATATCAATTCACAAATGAAAATGCACACACCACGCATTTACACAAGTACTTATAAAGTACGCAAACCATGCACGTATCTTCTACATATCTAATAAAAAACAATGCCAAAGAAAATGCACGGTAAATGGACCCAAAGAAATCATGATTAAACACCAAATTTAGACAACAAGTTGGGTGGGCATCAGTGAATCCGTATTTCATCGTAAGGAGGAAACACTCTTGGCAGAGAAACAACTGCCGTGAAATTACATACGACTAGATTACGACCAAAACAAGAAGTTCGATACGAATACTTGTTCAAAACAATAACCACACAAGTCACAAGATACTAATCACATTACAGAAGCATTAATGACAACCACAACGGGTCACGTTTCAGTTGTTACTCCAATCGCTACCAAACACATTTTAATTAACATTCCAGTATATACGGTGTCAAAACAATTCTTGAGTGGTATCTCAATCGTTTTCATCCAGAGAACAAAAGATGTTATAGAATAATTTTCTCCGAACCATGCACGCCCCATTTCACTCGGTACAAGCAAAGGGCACGACCTAAAACAGGACAACCTGGCCAAACCGAAAGCAATAACTTTGGAGAAAGACGACTTACAACATTTGCCACTACTTAGCTACAAATACAGTGTATTTACTCAAACTACTACAAACGCGGTTTAACACTTAAAATAACTAAGCAATGTAGTATTACTACGATACAAAACAAAGGGAAACCACTTCCACTGTTATTTCATACATTCGATTGTGAGTGACCTACAATTATTTCACAATGCATACCCCCCCCCCCTTCTACCAGTATCAGTTCCGCATACTATATTAAAAAGCATCTCCACTGAAGAAAACTGTCAATGCAACAAAAATACAGCCTTAGTCTCCTTAATAAAAAAATCCTTCTCGCCTCAGAATCTAGCCAAAATCGTAACCTAACAATTATCCCAAAATGCACTCCCTTCCATTGGTATCAATTCCGGTATATGATATAACAAATCTCAATTACAGCAAAAAATGCCAATACAGTAACAGTTCAGTTTCATTAATTTAAAAGGTCCTTCTTACGTCGGAGTCATCTGGCTAACCTGTGAAGGAACTAGGCCCTAAAGCCTTCATGTATGAAAGCATGTGGGTCATTGCAAGGGCACAGTGCTTTCCAGTACTGAGAACAAGTAAACTAGGACACCCCTACTTTACCCAATTCCATCTAATGAACATAAACCTTATTAAGCAAGCAGCTTCCTTTCTTGCACCAACCCGACTACCCATATCCATACAAGGGGGACCCTGTACTCCATACATTTTCAATAGCCGACATACCGGCTCCATTCACCTTACCTGCTGGCTGATAACTCCTGACCACAGTCCTCAAATTAGTCGAAGCGCAACGAATGACTGCCCTAAACATATGAAACCACTCATCTGCGCAAATAAAATGGGGAGTTTTTATAACCACTGTTACAAAAATATTTGCATTCTACACCCACTAATTTAGCACATCCCTAACAAAACACGATATAAAGGAGCAAGAAGCACTTCAGTACCTAGCACTTAGGTGGGAAAAAACACAGCAGCTTCTCAGACAATAAATTTAAAATCAGTTTCTTAAACATGGCAGAGGAACAAGATTATCTAACAATTCACCACAAAAATAAGACTACTTTGACCTAGGTTTTTGCTTCCGTTAATAGCACACAAACCGGTAAAGTGAACATAATACATGCTGTACACCTTAAGGAAGTTCACGCATTTTATTTAACCTCCTAAGCCAAACTATACATCCCTTACGTGCAGAACAATACAACTACAACATGTACAACTTCTGATCTATAAAATGACATGCAATTAACCTTCCGAAAGCATTAATTGGGTCACGATGACATATTTCAAGATGCCAACAGTTTCAAACACTAACAAATCAACTTTGGATTTGTGGTAGCATGCACTTACTTTTTTTAAATCAGACAAAAATTAAGATCGGCAGAAAACTACAGTAGCAATTCCATTACACTAAAATGCACCCTTCTGTAAAATCAAAAATTTTTTTTGCTCATTTCAAACTACACCACCATTAAAAGCACTCACTACCTATAAGCAACATTTCGCTGAAGATTAAGCTGGCCTACTACCGCCATGCAGTCAAAAGAAATTTCACTTACAAAAGGCTCCCCATCTAGAACAATTCATTGAATAAATGAAAGGATACCAACACCATGGTTTCATCTGCTTCTTCTTTTTCCTTAAAACAGCAAAAATCACGGATCCTTGGCGCTCCACACTAGATGTTGAATCAAGGCACTCAAGAGAATGTTGAAGTGCTTTAAAATGCTTTCATTTTAATTTTTTTGCTGTTTTAAGTAACTTGTATTTTCATTAGTTTGTTTTCTTCTTTTTCCTTCCCATCGTGTACTATAAAAACAGACTTAAGAGTTTAGTAGCTTAAAACAAAAGAAAATTAGGTTGGGGGTGGAGCAAGTGGTGGCTTGGATGGCAAGAATCCGATTGGCTGCCACCACTTGCTTTGCCAAAAACCTTTTACACGGAATTTGTAGCAAAAGTTTAATGTGAACTTAATGTAAAAACACACTGAATCGTAACTATATAATGTAATTTACATGTTCAGTTACGATTTCAGTCTGTTTTACATTAAGCTCAGCTACAAATCATCACTACAGTTTCTTGCGCTTCAGGAAGTGCTCGGGGGCAACAGCTTGAAATTAGTATCTTCTCATGGCGCGCTCGGTGTTAAGCAGACAGGCACCATGAGAAGGTACTCGGGGTTAATGAGTTAATTCCATATGCAAGACTGCATATGAGGAAACTACAGAGGTATCTAAAAAACCTGTGGTGTCAACATTCTCATGATCTAGAAGCAATGATTCCTATCATACCTTGCCTACGCCTAGAGTTCTTTTGGTGGGCAGAGGCCTGCCACCAAAACAAGGGACTACCTTTCACACCACCCCCTGCCACCCAAACCTTAACAACAGACACATGAGACTATGCATGGGGGGCTCACCTGGCAGGGAAGTGCATTCAGGGCAAATGGAACCAAAGTCAAATGCACCTGCGTATCAATCAAAAAGAAATGTTAGCTGTACAGAATGCTCTGACAGCCTTCAAGGACTACATTCTTCCAGGACAACTAATGGTAAAAACAGACATCACCACTGTTATGTGGTACATAAACAAGATGGGGGATAGACATTCCTACCCCCTCTGCAGTCTAGCTATGGCATTGTGGAACACAGCCTTGAGCTATCAAGTGCACCTACAAGCTCAATTCCTGCCAGGAAAATTAAATACACTGGCAAACGGACTAAGCAGAAACCTCATTGACCCACACGAGTGAAAACTGGAACCAAAGATTTTCAACATGTTGACAAGCAAATGGGCAGAGCCAGATATAGACCTGTTTGCCTCTCCCCAGAACTACCTATTGGACAAATTTTGCACAAGGACTCCCCACAAACAAGCCTGGAAAGTGGATGGTCTGTCCTTCAGCTGGAAAAACCTATCAGTCTATGCCTTCCCCCCTCTGTCTCTGCTTTCTAAAGTACTACTAAAAATCAAACAGGACAAATCAAGGATGCTTTAGATTGCTCCAGAATGGCCGTGCCAGCAGTGGTACCCCCTCCTGTGCAGCTTGTCATGGTTATCCCCATGGCACCTGCCTCAGACTCCTTTCCTGTTGTCTCAGCAGGACAGCCAGATTTTGCACCCTCAGCTTCTAACACTGAGCCTTGCAGCCTGGCTAATTACATAATCTCTCCTTTACCATCCCTCATTAAACCTGTGATGGATATCATTTTAGAGGCAAGGAGGCCTAGTACTAGAAAATCTTTTGCTGGAAAATGGAAAAGATTCTGTGCCTGGAACCAATCTCAAGGGATGAGCACAGCATCACCCAGTTTACCTCAGATTTTACAATACTTAACTGAGATGCTTCACTAGGGCCTGTCTTTTTCCTCCATTAGAATCCACGCCTCAGCCATTTCAGCTCATTATAACACAGAACCTTCCCTCTTCTCTCATCCACTGCTCAAGCAGTTCCTCAGAGGGGCCATAGATTTGAGACCACCCAGGAGAGCTCCAACCCCAGCCTGGGACATTAACTTTGTTTTGGAGAAACTCACTCTACCTCCTTTCAAGCCAGCTGCTACTGCAGACTTAAAATTTCTTTCACAGAAAACAGCTTTCCTTTTAGCAATCACTTCAGCTAGAAGGGTATCTGAATTACAGGCCCTTTCTTTCACGGAAAACAGCTTTCTTGTTAGCAATCACTTCAGCTAGAAGGGTATCTGAATTACAGGCCCTTATGGCAGTGGAGCCTTTCATCATCTTTCATGTGGACAGGGTGTCCCTCAGAACCAATCCAACCTTCATGCCCAAGGTGGTATCCAGTGTGGCTCTTAATCAGTCCATTCATTAGCCAACCTTCTTTCCCAATCCACAGAACAAAGGGGAACGGATGCTGCATTCTTAGATGTGCACAGACAACTTAGATTCTACTTGGACAGGACTAAACCTTAAAGGAAATCTGAACAACTGCTGGTGTCATTTGCTGCAGGGGCAGAGCGGAAGGCTACTTCAAAGCAAACCATTTCTAAATGGATAAGCCATTGCATTAATTTCTGCTATAAGCACCATGGAAAACCTATCCCCCCAGGGGATCAGACCTCACTCCATCAGGGCTGCATCTACCTCTACAGTCATTCTCAGAGGCGTCCCTACCAGGGACATCCTAGAAGCTGCTACCTGGAGTTCTGTACATACTTTCACCAAGCATTATCATTTGCCAATTTTCTCCAAATCCAGAGCTGGCTTTGCCACTGCAGTCTTGCAGGGCCTTATAGCTGGTCCTAATGCTATCTAAATTCCTCTTCCCTACGATACCTTTGGGAATCTACCCAAATGTAATGACTGCAACAGTGAAACACGAAGAACATAGTACAGTTGTGTACACTTACCATAAATGTAGATGTTTGAGTGTATTCACTGTTGCAGTCCTGGTTACCCTCCCTCCAGCCCCCTAACTTCTTTTGGATATACCGCTCCTTTCCTTTACTATGCTTAAAAGCCTTTTTGGTGTTTTTGCTTTTTTGTTGGAGGTATATCATTGTATTTTTTTATTTAATTGCTTCCCATTAGGGGGGCACCTGACATCTGAGGCAAGAAAAATTGATGTAATGGTGTCGGCTGCATGTTTTATACATCTGACGACCTGACGTCATGGAAGAAGTGACAGCAACTGACGCAGGACCCAAGACTTTGTTAATCAGGCCGACTAAGGGCTACCTGCAAGCAGATAACCCAAATGTAATGACTGCAACAGTGAATACACTCAAACATCTACATATATGGTAAGTGTACACAACTGTACTTTACCAACACCAAGCGGGTGGCCAGATCTACCCCCAAATCAACAGGCAGAAGCCCAAAAGCAAGTACTTTCTCTCCTAAGCATAGAGACTATTCAGCTGGTACCAGAAGAGGAAAAGGGACAAGGTTTCTACTCCAGACATTTCCTGGTACCCAGAAAGGATAATTCATGGAAGTCCTATCCTGGACCTGTCTACTCTAAACATCTTTTTGGTAATTCCAAAATTCAAGATGCTGACTCTTCACCAGTTGCTTCCCATGCTAGGCAAAGATGCCTGGTTGGCAACACTAGATGTAAAGGAAGCATACCTGCACATCCCAATCAGGGAATCTTGCAGAAGATACCTACACTTCAAAGCAGGCTACAAGCACTATCAGTTCTCTGCACTGCCTTTTGGCTTATCTACTGCGCCCAGGGTATTCACAAAGTGCCTAACTCCAGTCATTGCATTTTGCAGGCAAAGAAATATTCAAATATACCCATACCTGGACGATTGTCTTATTCAAGCAGAAAGCCAGGACATACTTTTTAATCATCTAGCCTTTGTACAAAGGATGCTAACTTGTCTGGGGTACACCATAAAAGAACAGAAATCACACTTGGCACCCTGTCAACAAATTATATTCCTGGGAGCAAGCTTGAATACAACTTCCCAGATGGCTTTCCTCATGCCAGAGAAACAAATTCATTTGACTACCTGCTTCAAACTAGTGGCCACAAAAACCCTGCTATCCGCAAGGCAAATACTACAAGCCTTGGGGTTCATTGCCGCCTGCATTCTTCTAATTCCACATGCAAGACTGCATATGAGGAAACTACAATGGTATCTAAAAAGCCTATGGTGTCAGCATTCTCAGGATCTTGAAGCAATGATTCCTATCATACCTTGCCTACACCTAGAGTTCCTGTGGTGGGCAGAGGCTTGCCACCAAAACAAGGGACTACCATTCACAATACCCCTGCCACCCAAACCCTAACAGATGCATCAGGCTATACATGGGGAGCTCACCTGGCAGGGAAGTACATTCAGGGCAAATGGAACCCAAGTCAAATGGACCTGCATATCAATCAGAAAGAAATGTTAGCTGTACAGAATGCTCTGACAGCCTTCAAGGGTCACATTTTTAAATGACAATTAATGGTAAAGCCGGACAATGCCACTTTTATGTGGTACATAAACAAGCAGGGGGGTACACATTCTTACTCCCTCTGCAGATGGGCCATGGCACTGTGGAACACAGCCTTGAGCTACCAAGTACATCTACAAGCTCAATCCCTGCCAGGAAAACTAAATACTCTGGCAGACGGACTAAGCAGAAACCTCATGGACCCACACGAGTGCAAACTGGAACCAAGGATTTTCAACATGTTGACAAACAAATGGGGGAGCCCAGATATAGACCTGTTTGCCTCCCCCCAGAACTATCAATTGGACAAATTTTGCACAAGGACTCCCCACAAACAAGCCTGGAAAGTTGATGCTCTGTCCTTCAGCTGGAAAAAGACTATAAGTTTATGCCTTTCCTCCTCTGCCTCTGCTCTCCAAAGTGCCACTAAAGATCAAACAAGACAAACAGAGGATGATTTTGATTGCACCAGACTGGTGTACCCCCTTCTGCATAGTGTGTCAGTGTTGGCCCCATGGCACCTGCCTCAGATTCCTGCCCTGTTGTCTCAGCAGGAGAAACAGATTCTGCACCCTCAGCTGCAAACACTGAACCTAGCAGCCTGGCTAATTACGTAATCTCTCCTTTACCATCTCTCAGTAAACCAATGATGGCTATCATCTTAGAGGCAAGGAGGCCTAGTACTTGGAAATCTTATGCTGAAAAATGGAAGATTCTGTGCCTGGAACCAATCTCAAGGGATGAGCACAGCTGTGCCCAATTTACCTCAGGTTTTACAATACTTAACTGAGATGCTTCACAAGGGCCTGTCTTTCTCCTCCATCAAATTTCACGCCTCAGCCATTTCAGCTCATTATAACACAGAACCTCTCCTCTTCTCTCATCCACTGCTCAAGCAGTTCCTCAGAGGGACCAAAAATTTAAGACCACCCAGGAGAGCTCCAACTCCAGCCTGGGACCTTAACTTTGTATTGGAGAAACTCACTCTTCCTCCTTTCAAGCCAGCTGCTACTGCAGATTTAAAATTATTTTCTTGGAAAATAGCTTTCCTCTTAGCAATTGCTTCAGCAAGAAGGTTATCTGAATTACAGGCCCTTATGGCAGTGGAGCCTTTCATCATCTTTCATGTGGACAGGGTGTCCCTCAGGACCAGTCCCTCTTTCATGCCCAAGGTGGTATTCAGTGTGGCCCTTATCAGTTCATTCATCTGCCAACCTTCTTTCCTAATCCACAGAACAAAGGGGAATGGATACTGCACTCCTTAAATGTGCATGGACAACTTAGGTTCTACTTGGACAGGACTAAACCTCAAAGGAAATCTGAACAACTGCTGGTGGCATTTGCTGCAGGGGCAGAGGGGAAGGCTATTTCAAAGCAAACTATTTCTAAATGGATAGGCCATTGCATTAATTTCTGCTATAAGCACCATGGAAAACCTATTCCACAGGGGATCAGACCCCACTCTACCAGGACTGCATCTACCTCTACAGCCTTTCTCAGAGGCGTCCCTACCAGGGACATCCTAGAAGCTGCCACCTGGAGTTCTGTACATACTTTCACCAAGCATTACCATCTGCCAATTTTCTCTAAATCCAGAGCTGGCTTTGCCACTGCAGTCTTGCAGGGCCTTATTGCTGGTCCTAATGCTATCTAAATTCCTCCTCCCATCCTTAGCTTTGTGAATCAACCCAATTGTGATGACTGCAACAGTGAAACCTGAAGAAAATAGTACAGTTGTGTACACTTGCCGTAAATGTATATATTCAAGAGTATTCACTGATGCAGTCCTGGTTACCCTCCCTCCAGCCCCCTTACTTCTTTTGGCTATACCTCTATTCTCCATTACTATGCTTAAAAGCTTTTTGGTGTATTTGCTTTTTTGTTGGAGGTATAACCTTATATTTTTATATATTGAATTGCGTCTCATTAGGGGGCACCTGACATCTGGGGCAAGAAAAACTGATGTAATGGCGTCGGCTGCATGTTTTATACACCTGACGACCTGATGTCATGGAAGAAGAGACCGCAACCAACGCAGGACCCAAGACTTTGTTCATAGGTTCATACTAGGCTATCTGCCCAAGGGCATTTATAAGCCTAGCCCATAGTTATTTGGCTTTCGCCACCCCTTTAGTTTGAATAAAACTATGCCTATTATTTTGTTGTGCCTCTGTCAAGCAGTGACACTGAAGTAATCCCTGGGGTATATCTGTGATCCCCCATCCATTGGTCAAGATTCCTCTTGAACAAGGCCAGCGAGGTGCTCTGCCTCACATGTACTGGGATTTTGTTCCACAGCATAGGGAGTCTCTGGGTGATGAATCTGTCCCTCCAGCATGTTCTATTAATAACCGTGTCAAGGTTTAAGTCTCTCGCCCTTGTGGTTCTGAGGGATCTAGATTTTTTGAGGTGAAGCATATTCATCAAATCAGGGTTTGACATGGCCTTATATGTCAGGCACAGGTCACCTCTGAGCAAGCGGTATGAGACTGAATAGAGGTGGAGTTCTTTCAGTCGGGCAGCATAAGACATATTTTTGAGACCCTTTATCCTTTTGGTGAGGAACTTTGGGGCCTTTCCAGCTGCTGCAGGTGTCGGGTCAGATACATTCGGAATGGGGCATTGTACTCAATCATAGGTCTAATGAGTGATGAGTACAGGGGGACGATGACCTCCCTTGATCTAGATGTGAATCCCTTCATGATCAGGTGGGCAATGTAGAAGGTTTTCCTAACTACTTTAGCAACATAAGTGTCAAACGAAAGGCTACTGTCAACCTGGGTCCCCAGATCCCTGATGACTTCTTCTGTGCTCAGTGGATTGCCACCTATATGGTAGCTAGGGGTAACCTTGTTTTCTCCCGAAGGGTATGACTATGCATTTCTTGGCATTTAACTTTAGGCCATGGCTCTGGCACCAGTTATCCGTTTCTGTGAGGCCCTTCTGAAGGATATCTGTGTCAGATGTGTTTTCGACTATGGCGCCCAGTTTGCAGTCATCTGCAAACTTTGTCAGCCATAACCCTCCTGTGTTTGCTTGCACTTCAGAAAAGTAGATGCTGAACAAGAGTGGACCCAGGACTGAGCCCTGTGGGACACCACTTGTGACAGGCTTTGAGTCTGACATGGCTCCAGCAACTCTGACCCTGTGGGTTCTGTCACTTAGCCAGTTTGCAACCCATCTTGTGATGTATGGGTTTACATTCAAGCTGATGAGTTTTTCAATGATACCTGAGTGGGGTATTGTGTCGAAGGCCTTTGCCAGGTCAAGGTAGGCTGTATGGACTGCCTTTCCCTCATCAATGGCCTTGGTGACTGTCTTGAAGAAGTTAACCAAGTTTAAAAGGCATGATCTGCCTTTGACAAAGCCAAACTGGGTTGGATCCAAAGTCTGCAAGTTCCCTATGTCTTTATTTATGAGTTCCATTATGATCCTCTCCATGGCTTTGCAGATAAGGCTTGTCAAGCTAATGGGACGGTAATTTCCAGGGTCGGTGGAGGCACCGCCCTTGTGAAGTGGGACCACAGTCGCCGTGCGACTGAAGCTACTGCAAGCAGATAACCCAAATGTGATGATTGCAACAGTGAATACACTTGAACATCTACTTTTATGGTAAGTATACACAACTGTACTTTTTTGCAGCTCTGATTTCAGGTCCCACAGTCCTTACCCACCAAAAAATGTTATCAGTGTTTATATGTTCCGTTCAGCTTGAACTCATGGTTTGCTGTTTATTTTCTTGTCTGAAGAAGTAACGTGTATTTTATAGACAGTGATTTATTGTGCATCCAGTTTGAAATTATATGGTCTTCAGTGAGGCTCCCAGGTTGTTGCAAAACACACACACGCTTAATCGGGAGCACTGATTTATTTATTTATTTATGAGCATGGCATATTTATGCATCAGTAGTATGTTTGCTATCTACTTTACTTTACAAAGTTGCTAAAACTTTGCAGAAAGCCCAATGTTTGCTTGCAAATTATTGCTCAGATATACTGCTGATGTTAAAGAACTGTTTGGTTAATTTAAATACCATGTTTTTTTTTTTAATTTCAGTATAACATGGATAAAGCTATTGTGGACAGTGGTACAACTCTTCTGCGTTTACCTGAAAAAGTCTTCATAGCCATCGTGGAGGCCATTACAAGAATATCTCCAGTAGGTAGTACTTTACCTTATTTTGACATGTCATAGCTATTGATAGATTTCACTTTGTGGGACTCTCCTCAGTGGGTAGTACACTTGATATGCAGCCTTTTGTACACCCTTTCATGCAACTGTTCTTAAAATGTCATGCTCCCATGGTCTAATTTGCACTCCATTTAGCCTATCAACCTATCTTTGTGGCTGATATTTCTGAGACATATTTAAGCTCTTAAAGTACTTGCATATCTAATATTTAAGCTCTTAGAGAACTTGCATATCTAAAACAATAAAACACTTCCAAAACAATGCAGAAGGCTCCCTAGGTTTAGACATCCTGTCTCTTTGCTGCATTGAAACCATCTTTTATGATACAGTTGTAAAACAATTTAATTTCAACTATTTTCTTAAAATTTTGCAAGTTAACCCTCTTATGTTCTAGTTTCCACTGTTAAAATAAATACATTTACACAGTTACACTAGTAATAATATGCATTTCTGTTCTTTTCCAGTAGGGTACACTGTTGATATATCTCCCAGGCTCAGCACTGCCCAAACCCTGTTCAATACACACTTCTGTACCAGCAGTTTGATGTGCACTTAATGTACAGTTCTAATACAATTGTAACACAAGCATATGAATCATGTTGATATTCACAAATGACATATAATTATTTAAAAAATTCCAGATAGCTGGGCTGGCACTATCTCCTTCTATCACACATCTATATAAATCATCTTAATATTCACAAATGGCATATAATTATTTACAAAATTCCAGATAGCTGGGCCGGCAGTATCTCCTTTTGTTACATCTACCAACATCTAACAAAAAACACTTCTCCTTGGTGGCCTCAACATTGACTGGTCCAAACCCCCAACCATTAACATTTGATTCAGCACTAACATTTTGTAATTGGAATTCCTTAAAAATGCTGCCACTGGATGAAGCCAGTGAAGTCTTTAAACAAAGCTTTTCAGTATACTAAATTGACTGTATCAACCCTACCCCACATACACACCCCCAAGAAGGAAAAATTGCAGACTAAATCCAGCCCCTTGGCTGCCCCAAAAAAGTAAGAGGAAGAATTCATGAAAAATAGGGAGAAAGCCTGGAAGACATGTCATAAACTTAAAACAGAAGAAAGCTTACAAAATTTCAGAAACTAACATAAAACTTCACAAAAAAAATCTGCTACTACTGTTAGCAAACTTGCTAAAAGAACCCACAAGTGTTCTGGACAACTATTCATAGTTTTCTTTATCCTGGCCACTCATCTCAACCTTTTCCTTTTTTAGGACATTCCATTACAGACATACCAAACAGTTATAATACCCACTTCATCCAGTCGTCTTACAAATTAAAAACAGCTCCAAACATAGTACATCTACCCTCTCTAGCAATCCACCTCCCATGCAAGCAACTCTTCCCTCAGACTACTTTCCACTGCAATGAAAATGTATCTGTATAAAGTTATAGACAGTTAACATCACCACAGACAATCCACCAACAGAATATCTCAAGTTGCTGTCTCAGTCCCTTACAGTACTGATAAATAGGTCTAAACAAGAGTCCCATGTCCTATGTGTCTGGAAAAAAGTCTACATAATATCCTTACATAAGGGTGAACCATCTGTAAAATATTTAAATTGCAGATCCATTGCCATACTTTTCCCATATTCAAAATTCTGGAAGAATGCCTACATGCAGAGCTACTTGAGTAAATCATGGCTAATAATCTACTCTCTCCCCCTTGCTCTCAACACGGATTTCCTCTTAATCACTGTACATTAACTGTAATACATTTCACAGTCATTGTTTGCAAAAGCAGCAATTGTCAGTTTAGTCTCCTTCCCACTTCTGCCCCTATCAAAAGCTTTTAATAATGCTATTCACCATAAGTTCCTGTAAAATCTTTCCTCCCTTTGCCTCTCCCCTAATGATCTCTACTGTTTCCACAACTATTTAACTGGCAGATACCAAGCAGTTAAATGCAAAAATAATTTTTCTTCCAGTCACTGTAGGAGTTCCAGAGGAATTCATACCAGGTCCATTACTGTTAAATTTCTTTAAAATGACTTGCACACCTCTGCTAAACATGGTACCTTCATACAATATGCAGATGATTTGACACTCATCTGTTCTGCCCCCACCCCCCATCTAAATGACTGACAAAACTTAACACAGTAGTCCTTTTCATCCATTGACACCTGGCTGGTCAGCTCCCAACTCCTACTTTACCCGAAAAAAACTAAAATGATCTTATCCACCCTCAGTCTCAACAGATACCATTTTTTTCTCTCTTCATCTGACAAAATAAAAATAAGACTTGGTCACAGGCATCAAACTCTTAGCCATCAGTTAAAAAAGTACACAAAAACTTTAGTTGCTGTATAGAAGCAAAGTTTTTCTCTCAGACAGGATGAGGGAAATGATATACAAAATCTGCCATGCTAGTCTTGTCTTCACATGATTGCAAAAACCACAGGGATCATAATAAATTGCCAGTAACATTTTGTGTAATTCCTGGAAAATGTTCCTCACTGAAAAACTTACTCAAGTCGCACTGTTCTAACAGAATGATCCAACGACAAAATATTACTTACAATTACCCATTACAATAACACTGCAGGAGATACCCTACACTTTTTATCAGATGTTTAAAATTTGGAATTGTATCCCTCCCCCACTTAGACAAATGAATATCTTCATATCTTCAACAAAACCTAACCCAACACCTTACTCAAACATGCCTCTTTCAATATGCATTCCCTGGCTAAATCTGAAAAACTCTCTCTCACCTCCCTTCCTCCTGCATTTCTCTCATCTGGTCATCTCCACAGATGGACAGCGACCATTACCCTAAGTGGTTACCACAGCTTATGTACTAACGTGTAAACCCATAACAACAATATCTAAAATAAAGCATCTCTTGCTCACTTTTTAATGCTCAGTGTGTAACACACAAACTACATGTCTGCATGTA
Organism: Protopterus annectens; assembly: GCF_019279795.1. Taxonomy (NCBI): domain Eukaryota; kingdom Metazoa; phylum Chordata; order Ceratodontiformes; family Protopteridae; genus Protopterus; species Protopterus annectens. The sequence goes on along the minus strand of NC_056735.1, from coordinate 1,767,584,710 downwards.
ATATGCACATATTCCTAGTTTTGTAAATAATGTGCATAATGTCCAAGTTTTGCATACAGTATTCAAACTTCCAAGTACGGTGTATAGCATGTTCTACCTGTTGTACAGGTAATGTACAATCACTACTCTCTTAGATGATGCACTATTGTCCTCTAAATGTTACCTTACATGTGATGTCAACACACAATTTATAAAACTAATGTAATTTTCTCTTTTACTGTTGTAATTGCTTGTGTAATTTCATAGTATTGTCTTGTATTCATACTGCCAGGGCCTCAACTGAAAATGGGTTATTTTTGCTCATTCAGATTGCCACAGTTAAGAAACGCAAATAAATATATAAAAAAATGGTGACATTTGTTAAAATGCATTGAGTCCTTGTATGACCTTTGATACAGTAGATGTTCGCTCTGAGCTGGCATGCACAATATATATCCTGTAGCTGTTGTCTGGCTTGCAAAAGTTGAAGCAAATTATTTTTCTGCTTATGAGCAAAAAGAGACCATATTAAAATGGGTGTAATAGGCTGAAAGGAAACTTTCCTGAAAGACACCCCACAATTTTTGTGAGCAGGATTTCTTGGTAGAGAGCAGGTGACAGAGAGGCAGTTTTGACTAAAATGCAACAGTATCACGTAAGGAGAATTACATTTTGCTTTATATACCATGTATACTTTAAAATATTTTATCCACAAGGTGCAAATATGTTCTAGGAGACTGCAGTCGAGAAAGTGAAGAAGTGAGACTTGCATGGAAATGTAGAAGTAGAATAATCGGAGTTGTCTTAGGGTATGGAGGTGCAGGAAAGTAAGGAAAGCACAGACTGGCAGATGAGTAAAATACACCATTTCCTGTTTTGAGGCAGCTTTATTCAGCAGAGAAAAGGCAGTGGTTTCTCAGAGGCCAGGAGAGCCAAGTTATATTAGTGAGAAATTAAACATATGCATGCATACGTTAAAGAAAACACATTTTATTAACATTTTTTTTTCATTTACCTACATTACATATATGTTTTCTTTCTTTATAACAACTCTCATTTAGTCCAGCATTACATAAATTGCTAAATTCCAGAATTGGATGATCATTCATGAATTAATAGTAGCCATACATTGGAATATTTAATGGGTTGAGGGAGGTGATACTTGCAATGGAAATCTTTTACAGAAAAGGACTGTTTAGTGCGAATACAGTTCATTTGATTTTGAGACAAATAAATTAAAGGGGATAAAGTGTTGGGGTACATTATGTAGCATTCCCAGCATTTATTCTTTTTGCAAGAAAATTGTATGTCAAGAATGAAACATGGTAATTTGCCCAAATTTGGTTATAATGCAATGTATGCTGCCTCACTGGAGAGGACCAGGCAGAAGGTTGTGGGAGTTTTTGATAGTCCCAAGACACCATTTTTTTGGGTACAGGCTGTTTTGGCTCATGTAAAGGGGAAGGTACATTGCTGTGAAAGGCAAGTTGGAAGGTAGAATTATAATAGTCAGTTTGTTGTACTTTCTCGAGTAAATTTAATTTGAGAATTTATTGACATGGCTAATGGTATTTTAGGAGGACATGGTAAAGTTTGCAGATTTTAATACAGTAGCATAAACCTGGGACAGCCATTGTAGTCCTCATTACTTGAAACTCCAGATAATGGCTTTTCTTCTTAGTAAAGTAATAAATATGATGCTTCTGGATAACTTTGCAGTCACGTCTGGATTGCATTTTACATTTTATTCCAGAATCTGCAGTAGATGCTCAAATTTGGAGTAGGTTTTGTCTATCAAAAGAAGATGTACATATGATAGTATATTCTGAAAGCCTACCAGCAGTTTTGTTTGACCATGCCCCTATAGTGTTAGAAATCAACTTAGACTTGAGAATGAAAAGGAACATTGGAGGTTTAGCAACAGCTTTTGTAGTGCCACTAATTTTGTTGAATGGTATTGGAAAAAGATTGAAAAAGAATCTGAGGAGTTTTACAAAATGATTGACAAAGTTTGAGACAGTTTTTGAAATGGTCTTTAGGCTAAATTAAAGGGTTATACCTATAGAAAATGTATTTTTAGCAAGCATGCTTTGAAGGAATGGCAGAATTGTGTTGTTGATACTTGTCAGGTGAGAGGTGTACGTGGTATTGAGAATGATAATCAGAAGGACCAACTGGAGTAGTTACAAGGGAGAAGGCTATTAAGAGGAGGGCTGTCCCAAAGAGTTTCTTACGGAATTCTCCAGATCACTATATTATTAGCAGCATGGGTAAGGTAAGTAAAGTTAGAGTGGTAAAACAACTTAAGTTCCCAGCTGGGGGAGGGAAATGGAGAAAATTCCAGAAGTAGTATTGTTATCTTTCATGTTTATTATGCCTGACTTTATATGGATTATGGAAGATCTACAAAATAATTATTGTACCAAGACGAGCTTATAGGGGGTACCAAGGAGCTGTACTGGTCAGAAATGTAGGTGAAAACCTCAGAGAGTCCACTTCATTTGGATAAACTTAAACAAGGGATTAGAAATCTCCCTTGGGATAAAACCACTAAATGTATTGGATGCTATCAATTAATTATGTTCTTGGTGAGTATCATCCTCCAAGAAAGAGTCTATGTCATTAGTTCTGAAAGAAGGATCTTTTATTACCTGCATCATATAGATGTATCTCAGTTTTGAATCAGGATTATGAATGTATTATGTACTTGTTGGTATTTCGGCTGTGGATGATGGTCAGAATAGTGCATATAGTCAGTGTGGTTCTATTCCTTATAGACAGACATGTAGAACCCTTTCTGGTCCCCCACACCACGACTTCTCTAAGCCCCTCACCATGTATATGGATGCCTCTGAGCTGAGTTGGGAGTAGTCCTCACCCATGGCGTTAATCAAGAAGACAGCCCAGTTTACTTTAGTAAGGAGACTGAACAAGGCAGAAAGCTGATACTCCAGCACTGAAAGGGAATGCTTAGGGGTAAAATTGGTGCTAAGATCCTTCCAGCACTACTTGATAGGCATGGAATTCTTAGTGTTCACAAATCATGCCCCCCCCCATCCTGCGGCTTCACTAGCAAAAGAAGGGCAATGTTAAGATTCACCAATATGTTCCGGTCTTGCAGCTGTTCTGCTTTAAGGTCCATCACCGAATGCCCTGGTATACAGTACTGCATTTTGGTACTGCCCTGGTATGCAGTACCACAATGCAGACAGTCTGTTTAGAATTCACAGACATTTCCAATGGTTGGAAGTTATTTGGGGGGGGGGGTCATCTATTACATTATAGGATAGCAGCACCAGGAAAGTATAGCAAGTGGTATCACTAGGTGTAAGGATATTTGTTAAGCACCTACAGCCCAGACAAATGTTTTGGGAGTTATGCAAGTAATACTTTGGTATTAGGCTATAGCGGGATGTTTTGGATGGCTGGCCCTTTATTCAGCTATCTTTTAGGAAAGGTAATTAAGCACAGAGGGAGGTAGCTGCCCATATAAGCTAAGGCCACAGAAAAGTGGCAAAAGTTGTAGAATCAAGGGGAATTGTGAAGTTAGTTCTGGAGGAGATTAGAGGATCAGTAGAGAGCGAGTGGTTCACAGTAGTTACTGGCTGGAGAGTCAGGAACCCAACTGTTTAGAGTTTGGACTCCACATGCCCTCTCGTAGAGGAGCATTCAGCTCATGTAAGGAGATGTTATTTAAGAATTATTTTTACTGAAGAGTTCTGTTGCAATAGTCCTTGGCTGCCAGAAAATGTCTGCTCCTCTGTTCAAGCCAGAGTAATAGATTCTTGTTTATTCAGCAGTGTTATGCCTAAAAGACTCAAGTTCTCTACAGTTTTCTCCCTGAGTTATATGTATTTCATTTAAGTTCAGAGGTCTGGCAAAGACTGTTCTCTTGAGTTTTTTCTTTGCTTAATACAACGCTGTTTTCATATGTTTATGTGAAACATGATGAAGGAAAATAAATTTCTGTTCATTCATAAATTGCTGCCATCCACTGGAATAAACACTGGCAAAGAGAAAGAGAACTGGTGCCTCTTTTACTGTGTTTTTTTCCTCCTCATTTGCAAAAACGCACAAGTGTTAGACCAGAAAAAGAGGGCATTGGCTGTTAACTGTTAATTTTATTGCATATGCTCTCCAGTATGAGTAAAGAATCAAAATAAAACTGATATCAATGCCCTTTGAATAGTAACAGCTCACCAGAAGGAAAGAACTGTATGCAAAGTTAGCTGATCACTAGGATGATACCAACAAGTACGTTAAGCCGAAAGTTATTTTAGTATGCAGACTGTGTGTAGTGGCTGACTTCTGCAAGTAGAAAACCAGAAAAAGAGCTGTTGTGGTTACAAGAACCATGGCCAATAATAAAAGTGTCAAAGCTGTATATTTTACTTTTCCACCAGTCATTATCATTTTCAGTTAACTTGTCATACCCTATTGAGTTCTGGCAGTAAACACTATCTTTAAGAATTGAAAGCACTGGCTGCATCTGTATGTTACACGTCCCAAAATAGTTTGTAGGACTTTTTTTTTTGTTTTTGCTTGATATGCAAGAGACACTGTCTTCTGTTTTACTAGTCAAGTTAATGCTGTGTCAAAAACATTTGGATTTGTATCTAGGAATGTCTTAACACTTTCAGCGTTTACATCTGCCATTTAATTTTCTGTGTACTTTGCCTTTTAGTCCAGTGATGATAAATTTAAGCAAGCAGCAGTAGATATATTTTAGAATAGATTACATAGAGAGAGAGGTTATATCAAAAGTCTGTTGGTAAATTTCATATAGTTATACTATGCAGAAGGCCTAAAAAGCACTTTTCATGAATTTCCCCCCAGACAAAGGAAAAGTCAATAGCTTTGCAACAGATTTTGCTCCTTATGTGGGTCATGCTATTCAGGTGCTTTTTAAATATGTCAGTAATGACGCCCCATTAGATTTTGAATCAAATGATTACAGAAGTTAAAATGTTTGGTGATATTGTATTGTAGTACCTCTTCCCCCCCCCCGGCTGTGCAGTAGCAGGGCCCACCCAAACCCTGTCCACCACCCAGTGACGTGTGAGTAATGAATGAATGTTCATGGTGATGTCTTCACCAGCCTTGAGGATTCATCTGCTGTTTAGTATGTTACCACAGTGAGGCTACTGCAATACAGTAATGCTGAAGAGAAATGCTAAAGAAACAAAGCTATAACTGGAACCATAGCGCTCAACCTTTCATTTCCAAAATGAGGAAAACTAACCTGCATAATGTGGAACAAATGGGCAAAATGTGGAACACATACTAATGACTTACTAACAACTTCAACTAGGATGGTCATAGGATTGTTAAAATATGATCGTTTTAGTTATATAAAGACCTTTTTTAATGATCTGATATAATTCAGTTTTATTTACCAAGGATATCAGTTTAAAAATTCCTAACACTGCATGTGTGACTGACCCTTTTAATGTGGAACTTTGAGGAACATAAACTTCTTAAGACCCCAAATGAGGTACATTCCTCGTAATGAGGTACACTTGAGAGGTATGACTGGAACTTGCCCACAAGCTTTTAAACATCTGAAATGCTAACAAATAAAAGAAAATGTTTTGAAAGTTCAGTTTATAAAATGTTATTCATACAGCACCCACCAAAGACCTTGTATTTGTTCAGCAAAGGTTCAAGATGTCAGAAGACGCGCACATTTTTTCCCCTCCCTCAATGTGACACTAGTGCACAATTCTGAGATTTTACAGTTACCACCTGAGTAGTATTCAGTTGCCGTCAAGGGAACAGCACAGAAAAAAAAAAGACAAAAGCAGCTGATTGTCTTGAGTAACAGAAAACAAAACTGCTAAAAATACATGGGTGTTTGCTGCTTTTCTGCTGTAATATGTACATTCAATTGCATGCAGATTAATGAATCTTGCTCTCACACGACTGATGCATGCACGTGCTGTGGTTTTTATGATGCTTTGTATGCTGTAACTCGGTAACTGTTTGGTGTGTTGTTTTGTATGATGCTGAATGTTTGTAAGAAGCATCTGTACTGCTTATTGTTTGATTTCCTTATACATTATCTGGGTTTCCACGTTCTCCATGGAAAGTGGGCAATACTAGCAAGATAACCTGCGTAACAAAAAATAAAATAATAAAAATGTCAGTAAAAGGAGTAAAATAACTAAACTCCAGAATACTAGAAAGAATGTCCATTGTGCATTGGTCCATTGACGAAAAGCTTGTGTCACATATAATGTCAAAAGTTTTCATACATTATTCCTTTAAACACATGCAGTTAGCACAACATAAACTTGTATATGATGGTGTATAGCCACGCATTTTCAGTGCTCCCAGATTTGTTTCTTACTTTCCTTTTTTTCCGCAAAACATGAACATTTTATTAATGATAACCTTACATTGCAATTTAGTTTACATAAATGTTTTCAGGTCATAACATTGTTTATTTGTGTGGTGTTAAAATGCAAGTTCTAAGACATTTCACTTAAGGCAAAGCATTTAATTAATTTAGTTGTGGAGCCCCTCAGTCTCAGGAGCATTTACAAATCACATGTATAGGGGTGATTTCCATATCTTTCAATCAACAACCAATGTATGCATGATGTCACTGTCAGATCTGCATGGCAGTCAATCATGCATCATTTGCTTACAACGTCACGACCATTTGGCATGTCAGTCACACAGGCCATGCCCACATCTGCTCAATTCAACATGGGGGGATAGGTACTACAGTACAGTATTGCCAAATGTTTTAATAAGTGCCTGGCTAATGTGTTCACTGCTTCTAGACTCAGAAGACCTTGCCAACAGCTATGAAGGGAGCTCAGCCTTATCAAGGCTAAGCTCAGAATTATTTGTAAAGTCCATGACAGAGTAAGCAATTCAGCAATCCAGGAGGAACTCTGAGCACAGTCACTGTTCCTTTATATTGAGAGGAGTGGCATGGGATTCCTCTGAAGATGCTCCTAGTTATCTCCCACTGCAGGTGTGACAAGCACAGCCCAGTGAGAGGAGGCTCCAAGGCAGACCCACGATGTAGTGGAAAAATTATTGTTGCTCAACCTGCAGGTTGTTACTGGAGATAGGGAAGCCTGGTCTTCACTTCTCAGATGGCTATGACTGTGATCCTCAACAGGGAAAATAGTTTTGAAAATGCTAATAATGATGATCATATTAAGATTTCAGAAGCATTTGAATAATCAGATTTATTGTTGTAAACTGATCCACAAAGGTAATAAGCATATTCAAAGCAGATGGAGAAGACGCTGGTGTATACCCAAACAATGTATTTATTTTTAACATTTTTATTAAACATCCCATTTTTAAAATGTGATATAGCTACATATACAATAATAGAAAACAAATCATGCTAACATTTCCTTTACCTTCAAGCTGTATACATTTCAACACTCTCATTAACTCCAGGATTGCATAAATTGTTCAGTGCTTTTCCTTAAACCTCAGTCCTCCTCCTCCTGAACATTATTCTGCATATACTGTTCCCACATATTCCATTTCTTTATATGCACTTAGTTTTGGTGACATTTATGTAAAGAGCAGAGACAGAGCACTGCTGTTAACCGTTGTTAAATCCATACTGAAGCACTGACTGCACAGATGACATAGAGGCTGAGCAGAGCAACCTTGAATCATCAGCTTGACAGAGTATGTGTAATTCATAAAGATAAATACAAACGGTCAAGCACATTTTGGTAGAAGCTGATGATATCCCACCTGACTGCCTTGAACCTGTCTTCAGGGTAAAGTACAGTTGTGTACACTTACCATAAATGTGGATGTTCGAGTGTATTCACTGTTGCACTCATTACATTTGGGTAATCTGCTGGCAGGTTGCACTCAGTCGGCCTGAATAACAAAGTCTTGGTTCCTGCGTCAGTTGCTGTCTCCTCTTCCATGACGTCAGGTCATCAGGGATATAAAGCATGCAGCCAACACCATTTTATTCAGTTTTTCTTGCCCCAGATGACAGGTGCCCCCCAAATGGGGAGCAAAAAAAAAAATATATATATATATATATATATGTAAAAGCACTTTTAGCAACATAAACTTTACCTTCATCTATAAGCAAATACACCACAAAGGCTTTAATATATAGTGAAGGAAAGAAAAGTTATAGAAAAAGGGAGATGGCGGGTGGGTAACCCGGACTGCAACAATGAATACACTTGAACATCTACATTTATGGTAAGTGTACACAACTGTACTATGTTCTTCATGTTTCTCTGTTGCAGTCGTTACATTTGGGTAGAATCCCAAAGCTATGGATGGGAGAATGGAACTAAATAGCATTAGGAGCGGCTGTAAGGCCCTGCAGAACTGAGCATTTTATTAATGATAACCTTACATTGCAAAGCCTGCCCTGGATTTGGAGAAGAGAGGCACATGATAATGCTTTGTGAAGATATGAACAGAGCTCCAAGTAGCAGCCTCTAGAATGTCTTTGGTTGGAACCCCTCTGAGAAAAGCTGCTGAGGTAGAGGCAGCCCTGGTGGAATGTGACCTGATCCCCTTGGGCACAGGTTTACCATGGTGCAAGTAGCAGAAACAAATGCAGTGGCTTATCCACTTAGAAATAGTCTGCTTTGATATAGCCTTTCCCTCTGACCCTGCAGCAAATACTACCAGTAGTTGCTCAGACTTCCTTAGAGATTTGGTCCTGTTTAAGTAGAATCTTAGTTGTCTGTGTACATCCAATGAATGCAGAATCCGCTCCCCCTTGTTCTGCGGATTTGGGTAAAATGTTGTCAGGTGAATTGTCTGGTTAAGAGCCACACTGGATACCACCTTAGGCATAAAAGAAGAATTGGTCCTGAGGGACACCCTGTCCGGGTAAAATGTAATAAAAGGCTCCACAGCCATGAGAGCCTGTAGTTCTGAAACCCTTCTTGCTGAAGTGACCGCCAAGAGGAAAGCTGTTTTCCAAGATAGAAATTTTATATCCGCAGTAGCTGCTGGTTCAAAAAGAGGCAGGGTGAGTTTTTCCAGCACAAAGTTGAGGTCCCATGCAGGAGTTGGTGATCTTCTAGGAGGCCTTACATTTTTGGTGCCTCTAAGATACTGTTTAAGCAGAGGATGAGAAAAGAGGGGAGGCTCTGTGTTGTAATGAGCCGAGATGGCAGAGGCATGTATTTTTATTGAAGAAAAAGATAGGCCCTTGTCAAGCATCTCAGTCAAATATTGTAAAATCTGAGGAATATTGGGCTCTCCTGTGTCCGTTCCTTTGGTTCCAAGCACAAAATCTCTTCCATTTATCAGCATAAGATTTTCTAGTACTAGGCCTTCTAGCTTCCAAAATGTCATCCATCACAGATTTACTGAGAGGTGTTGTTTGAATAGTTAAATGATCAGCCATGCTGCAAGGTTCAGAGTTTGGAGCTGTGTGTGCAGAATTTGATTGTTCTGCTGAGACAGTGGATGAGGTATTTGAGGCAAGTACCAAGGAGGAAGTTGAGACATATTCCTTAGAATTGGGTACCAGTGCTGGCGAGGCCAGTCCAGAGTAACTAGGATCATTTTTGGTTTTTCCTGTCTGACTTTTAGCAAGACCTTGGAGAGAAGAGGCAGAGGGGGAAAGGCATAGCCTAATAGGTTTGCCAACTGAAGGATAGGGCATCCACTTTACATGCTCTTCTGTGATAAGTTCTTCTGCAGAATTTGTCCAGCTGATAATTTTGGGGAGAGGCAAATAGATCTATGTCTGGGCTCCCCCATTTCTCTGTTAACATGCTGAAGATTTGTGGATCCAGTTTCCATTCATGCGGTTCCATAAGATTTCTGCTTAGGTAATCTGCCAGAGTATTTTGTTTTCCTGGCAGGAATTGAGCTTGAAGATGTAATTGGTAAGTCAAAGCTGTGTTCCACAATGCCATGGCTAGTCTGCAAAGGGGGTAGGAATGTGTACCCACCTGCTTGTTTATGTACCACATAACTGTGGTGTTGTCCGTCTTTATCAGTAGTTGTCCTGGATGAAGTAAATCCTTGAAGGCTATCAGAGCATTCTGAACAGCTAGCATCTCTTTCTGGTTGATATGCAGATGCATTTGTTTTGGGCTCCATTTGCCCTGAATGCATCTCCCCGCCAGGTGGGCCCCCCAAGCATAGTTTGATGAGTCTGTAGTTAGGGTTTGGGTGGCAGGGGGTAGAGTGAATGACAGTCCCTTGTTTTGGTGACATGTCTCTGCCCACCAAAGAATCTCCTGTTGTAGGCAGGGAATGAGAGGAATCATTGATGTTCATCGTGTGACACTGCTGCAGTCATTACACTTGGGTTATCCTGCCACCAGGCAGTTCCCCAGTCAGCCTGAGTTCCAAAGTCTTGGTCCGGCGTCGGTTGCTGTCGCTTCTTCCCTGACGTCAGTGTGCCAGGGGGATATAAGATGTGGCCGACGCCATTTTCTTCAGTCTTTCTTGCCACGCGGTGCCCGAAGCAGAAGCGGTTCGCCAGTGCCGGTCAGCCGACTGCTGAGATTTTCATTCCGAATCCAGAACCGAAGTCTTCTAAAAAGCTAAGTACCCTGTTGGGGAAACTTTTTCTTGCCTTGTATTTCTTGTGGGAAGCAAATACCTCATAAGGATTTCCACTCCTACTGTATCCCATGTCTAGGCCCAGACCACGACGTCACTGGTTGTCAGTTTTGTGCTAGGTTTAACAAGCGCACTATTAAATGTCGGTTTGATTTTGCCCAACATTATTTTGGCAGAAAATTTAATTACACCATGCCATCGGAACTTCCGACGACCGAAATTCATAACAAGTGCAAGGACAAGGACAGGCATCCGAGGCCCAAGACTGACGATGAGGCCTCTTCTAGGCCGGTCGCCGGTTCTCCGGTTTTCAGCGAGGTGCCTACGCAGCCCCTGACAACCGCTTCTGTAGAACCACAGACCACCTCCGACTCCCACGTGGAGCTGGCTGGGCCTTTGGATGCTCTTTCTATTCAGATTACCGAACTTAATCCTACAGAGGGAACCGAAGTAGCTGAACAATCCACAGTTTCAGAGGGTGTTTTCAGACCTACCCAGTTAACCATTAAACCCTCTGTTAAGTCTAAGCCCCCCTTAAAAGCAAAGAAATGGACACAGCAATCTCCAGGGCAGGCTTCCATGCCTAAGAAACAAATGCTAAAAATGGCCGAAGACCTAATCACCCTGATCAGAGGGTCCCAACCCCCTCCAGATAAAAGGCCCAGACAAGATGTAGACTATGAATCTTCAGACCAGGTGTCTATTTCCTCTGACTCATCCTCAGACCCTAGGGTATTCCTTACCCCCTTATGAGGATTCGGATGCAGAGGAATCAATTCCATCAGCCTCTTCGCTTGAGGGCTACTCCTTTGGGGAGACCTTGCATACCATGAGAGGGCATTTCCACTGAGAAGGCCAGGATTATTCAGAATCCAAGAAAAGGTTCAGAGACTTCCTCTTATTGCCTCAACACAGACCCCTTGCTATTCCGGCAGTGTTAGATATTGTGGATGATGTATATACTGAATCCATCTTAAACCCTGACTCCTTACTACCAGCCCCAGTTAAGCCAGATAGATATTACAGAGTCACTGACTCTCACAAATTTCTATACAAAAGCCCTGTTGCTGACCCTGAAACTATTTCTCAGGGACCCAAAGGGATTAAGGCCTCATCAGCTAAAAATTCAGTCTCCTCTGACAGAGATTCCAGAGCATTAGACAGATGGGGCAAGAAAGTTTATACATCTGCAACTTTAGCCATGAGAGCCTTGAATTGCCAGTTTCACATGCTAAAATATCAGCAATTTTTAATGTCTCAGTTGAAACAAAAGATGCTTCCAGATTCAGATCCTCCTAATTTGAAAGAAATGCAGGATTTATTGCATGCAGCTGAACAAGTGGGAAAACATACTTTTAATGTGGTTTTGATTCCTTAGAGGCCTCCTGTAGAGAAGCAGTTACAGGCTCTGTCATTAGAAGGCATGCTTGGTTAAAAGAACATATGCTACCAGATCATGTTAAAGCCAAATTACTGGATGCACCTTTACAGCGGGATATGTTGTTTGGAGTTAAGGCAGAGGAGGTTTTAAAAAAGATGCAGGATAAGGCAAAATCTATGCAAACGGTCAAAGATTTCTTACAGGTTCAACCTCCTCGTTTTAGCAGAAATTGGCCAACAAAACATTGGTCCTTTCCAGTCACAGACAGACCTCAAAGGGGCAGATATAGACGTCCAAGAGGTAGAAGTCAGACACAAGGCCCTTACAGACCTCGACAATGGAGTACACCAGGCCAGAAAGAAGGGGAAAACTGGCCTCAACCTTATAACAGTCTCAATGACTTCCCACTACAGCTGCCAAACAGCTCTGTCTTGGCAGCTCCCTTATGAGGAAAACTGGCTCTTTTCTATCACAATTGGCATTGCATCACCAAAGACAAATGGGTTCTCAACATCATATCTCAGGGTTACAGGTTCCACTTCCACACTCTTCCAAGGTTAAAATGAATGCCAAATCTGCCACCAAATCAATGGGCAGAGGCTCAAAAACAAATTACAGCACTCATGGACATGAGAGCTGTTCAAAAGGTACCACCCCAAGAGCAAGGACAAGGATTTTACTCAAGACTCTTTCTGGTTACCAGAAAGGACAAAGCCTGGAGACCCATTCTGGACCTTTCATCTCTGAACACTTACCTGGATGTTCCGAAATTCAAAATGTTGACACTACAGCAGCTTCTTCCCATGCTGGGCAAGAAAACTTGGCATGTGACTTTGGACCTCAAAGAGGCTTACCTGCATGTCCCTATCAGACAAAACTGCAGAAGATACCTCAGATTTCTAGCAGGTTCAATGCACTACCAATTTTCTGCGCTGCCCTTTGGCTTATCTACTGCGCCCAGGGTCTTCACAAAGTGCCTGGCACCAGTAATTGCATTTTGCAGGCAAAAAGGAATTCAAATTTACCCATACCCGGATGACTGCCTAATCCAAGCAGAGAGCAAGGACATTCTTCTAAAGCATCTGGCGTACATAAAAAAGTTAAGTTGCCTGGGGTACACAGTAAACGAAAATAAATCAAAACTAGTGCCCTCACAACAGATAATATTCCTGGGTGCCAGCTTAAACACAATGGCCCAGATGGCTTATCTCACGCCAGACAAGCAAGGACAACTGACTCAACATTTTCATTTGATGGCAACAAAGACACAACTCCCTGCAAGAAAAATTCTGCAGGCCTTGGGCTACATGGCATCTTGCATACTACTAATTCCATATGCCAGACTGCATATGAGGAAACTATAATGGTACCTAAAGAGTTTATGGTCTCAACACTGTCAAACTTTGGAAACAGTTATACCACTAATTCCTTGCCTTCAACAGGAGTTTCAGTGGTGGGCTCAAGCTTGTCACCTCAACAAGGGACAGCCTTTTACTCAACCCACAGCCAGGCAGACACTGACAACAGATGCATCGGATTACCCCTGGGGAGCACACATGGCAGGAAAATGTATTCAGGGCGAGTGGCCCGCAGATCAAAGACATCTCCACATCAATCAAAAAGAGATGCTAGCTGTACAAAATGCAATTATATATCTTTCAAGGACTTGCTACATCCAGGACAACTACTACTAAAAACAGACAACACCACAGTTATGTGGTACATAAACAAGCAAGGGGGCACACACTCCTACTCCCTCTGCAGACAAGCCATGACATTGTGGAACACAGCTTTAAACTACCAAGTTCATCTGCAGGCACAATTCCTGCCAGGAGAGAAAAACACACTGGCACACGACCTAAGCAGAAACATCATGGATCCTCACGAATGGCAACTGAGTCCACAAATATTCAGAATGATAGCACAAAAATGGGGGAAACCAGACATAGATCTGTTTGCATCCCCAATGAACTGCCAACTACAGAAATTCTGCACAAGGAGCTACCATCCACAAGCATGGAAAGTGGATGCCCTCTCATTCAGCTGGAAAAAACTACAAGTATACGCTTTCCCTCCATTACCTCTCCTTCCAAAGGTACTCATAAAAGCCAGGCAGGAAGAGCCAAAGATGTTCCTGATTGCACCAGACTGGCCATGCTAGCACTGGTACCCAATCTTAAAGAACTTAGCACAAGAACCACCCTGGATTTTGCCTCAAATCCCACAGCTGTTGACACAACACAACAATCAGATACTTCACAGCCAGCTAAAGACCTTAAATCTAGCTGCATGAAAAATTCCTTAACCAAGCAAGTATTGCCTCTCTCCAAAGCTGTTATGGATGTCATTCTGGAGGCCAGAAGGCCTAGCACCAGGAAAGCCTACTCGGATAAATGGAAGAGATTCTGTGCCTGGAACCAAGCACACAGCCTTGACCCTCTTGTCGCAAATATTCCTCAGATACTTCAATACTTAACTGAGATGCTGGACAAGGGCCTCTCCTTCTCATCCATCAAGATTCATGCCTCAGCCATTTCTGCTCATTACAACATGGATCCACCAAATTTTTCAAATCCTTTGCTCAAACAGTACCTCAGTGGGGCTAAAAACATGTGACCGCCCCGTAGAGCACCTACACCAACTTGGGACCTCAACTTTGTTTTGGAAAAATTAACTTTACCTCCTTTTGAGCCAGCTAACACAGCAGAATTAAAATACATCTTTTGGAAAACTGCTCTGCTACTGGCAATAACATCAGCAAGAAGAGTTTCAGAATTACAGGCACTAATGGCAGTGGAACCTTTCCTCATCTTCCACCAGGACAGGGTGTCCTTAAGAACTAACCCTACATTTATGCCAAAGGTAGTATCAAGTGTGGCTCTAAACCAAACTGTTCACTTGCCAACCTTTTATCCAAAACCACAGAACAAAGGGGAGAGACTACTACATTCCTTGGACATTCACAGACAGTTACGCTTCTACTTGGACAAAACCAAAGCTTTCAGAAAATCTGAGCAATTATTGGTAGCATACGCTGCAGGAGCACAGGGAAAAGCCATTTCAAAGCAGACTATTTAAAAGTGGATAGCTTACTGTATACGCTTTTGCTATACACACCATGGGAAACCTGTACCTAGCAACATTAGATCTCACTCCACCAGGGCAACAGCCACTTCTACTGCCTACCTCAGGGGAGTGCCTACCAAGGATATTTTAGAAGCAGCAACATGGAGTTCTGTACATACCTTCACCAAACATTACCATTTGCCTTTATATTCCAAATCCAGAGCTGGCTTTGCCACTGCTGTGCTGCAGGGGCTTATAGCCACCCCTAATGCCTTATAGATCCATCCTCCCTACCTCAGCTTTGGGGTTCCACCCAAGTGTAATGACTGCAGCAGTGTCACACGATGAACATAGTACAGTTTTGTACCTACCATAAATGTAGATGTTCGAGGGTAGACACTGCTGCAGTCCAGGTTACCCTCCCTCCTTCCCCTCTTACTTTCTGGTATGTACCTAGGTCTTCTACCCTTATTTCCTAAAGGGAGTATTTGCTGGTAATTAAAAATGGTTGTTTGCTTTTCTATTATATATTTCACTGGCAATTTCAAAGGCTTACCTATTTGGGGGCACCTGACATCTGGGGCAAGAAAAACTGAAGAAAATGGCGTCGGATCTTATATCCCCCTGGCGCACTGACATCAGGGAAGAAGTGACAACAATCATCGCCGGACCAAGACTTTGGAACTCAGGCAGACTGGGGAACCGCCTGACGGCAGGATAACCCAAGTGTACTGACTGCAGCAGTGTCTACACTGGAACATCTACATTTATGGTAGGTACAAAACTGTACTTTTCCAGACTGTGACAATGTTGACTCCATAGATGTTTTTAGGTACCATTGTAGTTTCCTCAAATGCAGTCTCGCATATGGAATTAGTAGAATGCAGGATGCCATGAACCCCAAAGCCTGCAGAATTTGTCTTGCATATAACTGGGTTTTTGTTGCCATTTGTTTGAAGTATGTTGTCAGTTGCCTTTGTTTGTCTGGCGTAAGGTAAGCCATCTGGGCAGTTCTATTCAAGCTTTCCTCCAGGAATGTAATTATTTGAAAGGGTACCAGTTGGGATTTCTTTTCATTTATTGTGTACCCTTAGCATGTTAGAAGCCTTTTTACAAATGCCAGATGTTGAAGAAGAGTGTCCTTGTCCTCTTCTTGAATGAGACAGTCGTCCAGATAAGGATAAATTTGTATGCTTCTTTGTCTGCAGAATGCAATTACTGGTGCCAGGCACTTTATAAAGACCCTGGGCACAGTAGATAAGCCAAAGGGCAGTGCAGAGAATTGGTAATGCAGAAAACCTGCCTTGAAGTGGAGGTATCTTCTGCATGATTCCCTTATTGGGATATGCAGGTCTATGCCTCTTTTAAGTCTAGAGTCAGTAACCAAGCGTTCCTGCCCAGCATAGGCAGAAGCTGTTGTAAAATCAGCATTTTGAATTTTGGAATGTCCAGGAACGTGTTCAAAACTGATAAGTCCAGTATTGGATGCCAGGCATTGTCTTTTCTGGGTACCAGGAAAAGTCTTGAATAAAAACCTTGTCCTTTTTCCTTTTCTGGTACTGGTTGAATAGCCCCCATATCTATGAGGGACATAACTTGTTTCTGAGCCTCTGCCCACTGATCTGGCCATCCGTTTGGAATTGGCAAAGTATGGAAATGAAATCTGCATCTCTGGGATACTATGTTTTCCTGGGTAATTAACTGCCAGTTTTGAGCATGAAGTGCTAGATTTCCCCCCAAGGGGGCTGCCAAAAGATACATGCTTGGTGAACGTAGAGGGAAGTCATTGAGACTGCTTACTGTAGGGTTGTGCTTTGTTTCCTCCAGATTTGGAGGTGGAGGCACCCCATTGCTTTGACCTGTAAGAACCCTGTGATTGGTATCTGGAGCATTTTGAACACTTGGATTTGCCTTGAGTGGCTCTGTTGGACACAGGAAAGGACCAAGTTTTAGTAGACCAGTGCCTACTGAACCTGGGTGGCTGCACTTTCAAGAAATCCTTTACAGTTTGTTTTGCTTTGTTTTCCATTTTCTTTAAAACCTCTTTGGCCTTATTACCAAACAAGACTATCATGCTGCAAGGGGGCATCCAACAATTTAGCTTTAACATGATCAGGCAGATTTTGCTCCTTGAACCAGGCATGCCTTCTAATCACAGATCCAGTAACTGCGGCCCTGCAAGAGGCCTCCAAGGAATTAAAACCACATTGCAAAGTATGTTTTCCAATCTGTTCTGCTGAATGCAATAATTCCTGTAATACTTTATTTTCCACACAATCAGAAATCAACATCGTTTTCTGTTTCAGTAAGCCCATAACATGCTGTTGATATTTAAGCATATGAAACTGGCAGTTTAAGGCCCTAATTGCCAAGGTTGCAGACATATAAACCTTCTTTCCCCATCTATACAGCGCCCTGGAATCTCTATCAGAGGGGGTAGGATTTTTGGCTGTAGAGTCCTTTACTCCCTTGGGACCCTGTGAAATAGTCTCAGGATCAGCAGCAGGATTTTTGAATAGAAATTTGTGGGAGTCAGGAACCCTGTAATATCTGTTTGGCTTACTAGGAGCTGGAGGTACGGAATCAGGAGCCATGCTTGATTCCGAAAACACATCATCAAGAATGTCTAATACAGGAGGTATTGCCAAAGGCCTATGATGAGGAAGAAGAAGAAAGTCCCTAAGCCTCTTTTTTGATTCATTGAAATCCTGACTCTCCCAGTGAAAATGTTCCCTTTAAGTATCCAAAAGAATAATCCTCAGGAGGAGATGCAGATGGGATGAATTCTTTTGCATCAGAATCCTCATAAGGTGGAATAGAAAATTCCTGATCAGAAGAGGAATCAGAAAAAATGGAATCCTGATCTGAAGATTCATAATTAGTGCCTTGCCTAGGCCTCTTAGCAGGGGGGGGTTGGGAACTCCTGATCAAGGTAATTAAGTCCTCAGCCATTTTGATCATCTGTTTTTTAGGCATAGGGGCCTGAGCACGTGGCACATTCATCAGTTTTTTAGACATAGAAGAAGTTTTTGATCTTGTTTTTGAGGCTGGCCTCAGTTTAATATAAAAATGTTGAGGCCTGAAAACACCCTCAGAAGCCGGTGCTGCTCAGCGGCTCCGGACCCATCCAAGGGAGAGACATCCGCGGGTTCAATACTCTGAGAATCTCACGGCATACCGCACTCCGAATGGGTCTCAGTAGAGGCCTGCGACTCAAAAGTAGCAGATATCATGGGCTGCGAAAGCACCTCACTGAGTACTGGCGAACCAGCGACTGGCTTAGGAGAAGCGTCGCCGTCGGTTTTGGACCTCGACAGTCTGTTTCTGTCTTTTTCCTTGCGTTTTTTTGTGAACTCCGGTAGTCAGATTGCTGACTGACATTTCAGGATAATTAAATCTTGATCCAAAATATTTAGAAGCAAAAATATACCGACGCTTAATAGTGCCTTGGTTAAATCTAGCACAAAACTGACAGCAAGGCACATTATGATCTGGGCCTAGGCAAGGAATACAGTACAAATGAAAATCCTTATGAGGTATTTGCTTCCCACAAGTAATGCAATTATTAACTTTTACTGACATCGGTAAGGAGCAAGAAAAGGTTTCCCCAACGGGGTACTTAGCTTTAATTTGAAGACTTCGGTTCTGAAACTCCGACACTTTCGAACTGCTTCTGCTTCGGGCACCACATGGCAAGAAAGACTGAATTAAAGGCGTCGGCTACATGTTTTATACCAATGACGACCTGACATCATGGAAGAGGAGACAGCAACCGACGCAGGACCCAAGACTTTGTTATTCAGGCTGACTGAGGGCAACCTGCCAGCAGATTACCCAAATGTAATGACTGCAAAAGTGAAACACGAAGAACATCTACTGCACCATTGAATAGTATCTGCAGGTAGAGCAGATGTGCTGCTAGGCTGCTTTAAAGGAATTGGAAGTTTAGGTTTAAGTACTTACAGCACTCCAATGATTACGTTCAGCTCATATATACTCTTACTTCAAAGAGAGCTGCATCATCTTCTTGACAGGAACAAAACCCATGCTGGAACTTGGCACTAAATTACAAGTGTTGATACTATGACAAACCTGTGAATATACATACATTTCAGTGTTGGCAGATATGAGTCCTAGTGGAGTGCATCCAGCCTTTTTGTGACATTAAATCTGCCTTTAAATATGTTTTAAAACATGCTGCAAATGCAAATCAGATACAAATGTAATCATTAAGGGAAATCGGTAGCAAAGAGGAAACAAGTATGATCACTGCAAAACCTTTTAAAGTACCCGAAACCATGTTTTAATTTATATTCGCAGTGGGAGAACCCCATGAATTACAATCTGACTTTATTGTTTTTAGTCTGTCCAGTGCTAGGTATTGATTTTCCAGTACAGGGTATCGTAAAAATGGACTGCAACAAATGTGTTTATTGAACTGCTGAAGTAAAATGCTTGACTTGAGTAAACCTCTATGGATTACCGAGAAAACAAACGCTGAGTTGGACTGTGCCACATTGTATAAAGCACAGAAAATTAAAAGGCATTTAAAGCAATGACAGCAGATTAAATGTATTTGCTGTTAAGTTGAATTGATAGCACATCTTATAACGTCATGGTAAGCTGTAATTTCATTTGTTCCCAAATATTCCTTAATTCACACAGTTAACATCCAAGAATAACTTAAAACAGAATATGATAATTGTTTATGTGTAAATTTGTTTTTTGAGCTGTTATGCTTGGCAGCTTTTTTCTGTTTCTTAAAATCCTAAGTATTATTTCAGAGTAATGAATAGCAAAAAAGGTGATGTTGCAGCATTGAAGTTGCAGTGATTACACTGTGATTTTGGAAGACCTGGAAAATTTGCAAATTATATTGTCTTTCATTTTCACAGGTACAATTACTAAATTCAATGGGCTGTCTTGAGACTGACAAGAGTAGTTCTTACAGGTATTATGTGACAGAAATAATGAATGCAAGATTATGTGCACATTTGTACTAAAGTGAAGCTGTAAAACCAACCACTGAGCACAACTGTTTTCTTTCAGGGGGTGACCTGATGGGGTTTAGTCTGCTTAAGGGACCTGCTTAGATTTGCAGGGCATGGAGGGTAAAGACTATGAGACACAAACTCAGGTAGGTCTATAGGAATTGAGCCAAAACCACCTCAGAGGTGTGCTCTTTCAAGCATGCAAGTTTGCAAGACAAAATGTTCAATATAAGAAACACTGCAGATGCAATATACAAATGTATTATGTATGGCAACATACATTGTGCATGGTGGTGAATATGGCCATAGTGCTCTGTTATGAGTCCTGATATTTACATCTGCTTTATTTTATGACTTCATTGGTGCTTCCCATCCAGTTTCTTTATGATTAACTGGTCTTATTTAATGTGTATTTCATGAGGGATCAGCACCTATAGTCGTCACATAAATACGCTGTCAAAAGTCCCTTTCTGTAAAATGCACATCACTGTAATAATAGTGACGCACACCCCACTGGACAGCTACCCGGAAGCTGTAATCAGACTGCAAAGGGCATAGGCCATGTGTTCCATATTTTTTTTTAACTAAATCACTTTTGACAGTTTCATGCAGTCTAGCACTGATTTCAGTTTCATAACAGTCTTAGTGGATTTAATTTTAATTACTAGCTTTTCTGGATTTTGTACACTGTTTTGGAAAGTCAAAGAAAGAGTCAGTTTTTTTTTCTGATTTTAAAGCAGAACTTCAACAAAACTAGTTTATGTGGTGCTTGCATTTCATACTAAAGAATTGTGGCAGATCTTTGTCAATTTCTGAGACTGGCTTCATATACTGTTATAATCGTGGACCTACTGGATCAGAATTATTCTGAAGTCAAGTTTTTATTACACTGTATTCCACAAAAATGAGGAGGTCATGTTGAATTACTTGCTTGACAGTATCATCTGTACCTTTCTTTTTTCATAGCAAAAGTTTGATAGTTTTATACCATCGACCGTCCTCCCGAGTTCACACAAGAATGTGCATTAATGTCATGGGTAGTGATGCCTTGTATGCAAACAGTGCATTTCATTGTTAAAGTTGTATAATGCATGAAGTTCCATAGTGAATCCTTCTCAACCAGTTAGCATATGTAGCATTCTGTGTGGAAAGTTTGTATTTGTGTAGAAATATGCTTGATGCTCTAGCCTGTAGTCTGCGTCTTGCAGACTCCTACCTAGTGACTTGTATGTCTAGCATTCTGTGCTGTTAAATGCAACAAATTCTCCTGAGTTTACTGCACGTTTATAGTGAAGGGTCTCCAAATACACTCAAACAAAAGATGCGAGTGTTAGGGAAAGCACACACAGGAGATCAGAGATCCAACCAAGCAAAAAAAAAGTCAGTCCTAACACAACAGGATGTCAGTGCTGTGGTCAGGATGCACTGCACAATATAAACTGCAGCATATAAGTTTTCTAATCTTGACAGAAAACTGGATCTCATGGCCAGGTAGTGGAGTCAGCTTTGCAGGTCTAATATGTGTATGAAGCAAGTTGAGATACTTTATGTTGGCTGGCTAGCTACTGTGTGATATGCTAAATAGATTTGGAAGAAATTAATGTGGCTATTATTTTAGTATTGTATTATGGTCAAACATCTCAGCTGTATACAGTCAACAAAGTGGTTATAATTAGCCTGGCTTTGTGACACAGTGATGGAGCGTTGACTGTGACCCAGGTAAACAAGATTCAATGAATGTCCATGACAACGGAAGAGCTAGACAGAGAAGGGGTAGTAGTGTGGATATGTGGCTGTCTTGCCTTTCATGGAAATGGAAGGGTTTGCATGCAGTTGGGGTACACTGGGTGGTGTGATCTCTGTGATGGAGATCAGAGAGCTTGGTCTACATAGGAAGTGGCATGACTGCTTGGAGGGAATGTCCCTTGAAGAAATGAGAGGATACCCTCCATAGATGGCCCATTGCAAACATCTCTCTGGTACCATGTGAGGTGCACACTGCTAGGACCAAAGAGAAAATTGCAAAAATTCAGTGACTCCTCACGGCTGTCTGAGCGATGATTCAACCTGTTGGACTATGGTCTTGTCTAATGGAGAACAAATGGACTTGATTCACCAGTGTTGGGGGGTTAATGAACATCACATAGTGGAGGAAAATTGTCCAAAAAAAAAAAATTGGTTATAATTGCTGAGTTGTGGGGCATTACTTTGATCCTACTGTTAACTCCATTTAAATTGTCATTATTATGGCTTTACAGGACTAATGTGCATTTGTGGAGCTAGTTGGAATATGTGACAATTTTTGTGAAACAAAATTAAAATTCTGTGCTGCCGCCATTAATTTTTTTCACAGTCAAGGTGTATCCATCCAGCATTATATAATGGATATAACTGCTGGGTATGAGGACTGTCGGATGAAAATATCTAATGCTGTTGTCATGAATAAGTTAAATAAGCATTAATCCGAGTTTGCAGGACTGTTGTACATTTGTAAAAGTAAGCTGGAATACTTCACTATGCCCATTTTTAAAATCCCAGTCAGATGTTTGAGATGTGCACAGTGGGTAAAGTATAATTGATGGGTACAGAGACTATCTGTAGATAAAAGTAACATACCCTGGCTTTTGTTTGATCACAGTTAAACAGGCACTAGTCTGTCTTAGCAGAAGCAGTGTAACATAATAGAATGTTTGTTAAAATCCATGAAAAACAACAACTTCTATTACTTATGCTGTATTATACATGAGTAGGGGTGTTGCAGCTAATTTAATACTAACAAGTTGATCATAATTTTTTACTTTCCATCCCATTCAGACAATAGCATTATACACAGTAAGTGGCTTGCTGTGGCAGTTTGGAGAGGATGCCTGTGAAAAGTGTGTTGACATAGTGGTGCAGCAAGTGGCACTACCATCTCACAGCACTCAGATCTTGGGTTAAGTTCTTGCTTGTGGTGCCTTCTGTTTGGAGTCTGCATGTTCTCTCTGTCTTTTTGTAGATTTAATCCAGGTCTACTGGTTTCCTCCCATACTCCAAAAATGCTTTTGTGCTGCTAGGACTCTATTTCTGTATTGTTACTTTCAGTATTGCTCATGAAACTGTTCCTAGTTGGAAAAGCATTCCTCCAGTTGACCAATAGGTAAGCATGCCAAGAGAGAATGAGTTGTGTGGGTGCATGCATAATCATCTTGTGACAGGCCTAACCTGTCAGGGAGAGTGTCAGTATATATGTGTTTGCATGTGTGAGCGTGCGCGCGCGTGTGTGTGTGTGTGTGTATATATATATATATATATATATATATATATATATATATATATGTGTGTGTGTGTATACGTATGTGTGTGTATACGTGTGTGTGTGTGTGTGTGTATACGTGTGTGTGTGTAATCGTGTGTGTGTGTGAATCTGTGTGTATGAAAAAATGTAATGGTATCACCAGTTTTGATGTGGACATATTGAGTGGTTCCCTTGCCTCCTTCCAACACGAAAGGACAAAAAGTTTTTTTAATCAGCCAGTGTAGATGAATTTTTTACTGTATTTTATACTCTATCTCCTTCTGTTATGCTTTGGCAGAAAAACTATTTTTATTTAGTTAGTATCCTTAGGTACTATTTTTAAGTCACACAATGAAGAAAATGTATTGAGTGACCTTAAGGTGAGTAATGCCTTTAAGCAGCCCTTGTCATTTGATCTATTTACAACCTGTTCTGCACAGATAACATGAAATATGCAGGAAGGCAAAAATGCATTAATGTAAACCTGTTTCACAGGATTATCTACAATCTTCCTTATTCTGTAAGGCTATTACTTCAGGGGTGTGATTTTCTTGTGAGTGACTGAGCGTATTTCTGACTTATGTGGAAAAAAAGCAAGATATAAACATTCTAGTAACTTTTAGTAGTATTAATGGGGTCTATATTACTTCTACAAACATTCATTCGTCAAACCATATACAGCAAATGTTCAGTTCAATGAATGACTTTCCCAGGGAAAGTAACGAGTTGCCCAGCATTCGGACCGTCACACAAAGCACAGTATTTCAAACCCACCAAGGTGAGGGAGGGCTGCACCCCCCCCCCCAACTATATATACCAACTCCAAGATCACATTACAGTGGAGAAAAGGGAACATTTCTAATGCTGAGCATGTGTGCAGTGGTACATATGAGGGTGTTGTGGGGCTAATGTCTGCTTGAAGTGCTGGTGGATACTTATACCAGGCTACTTGAGGGAAGAACCAGGTAGTGGTCACCTGAAAAAAAAATCTTTTTGGTGCTGATATAGCTGCAGAAGGTCTCAATGGAGTGAGATATTCCATCTTTGCACTTGTGTGAAGACTGCGTGACTACTTGGGGGTTGAGCTAATATTTTTTTTTGTACTTTTATTACATCATGAAGTGATTCCTTGTGGAAATGTTATAGTTTTTGTGTTCAGGGCAGAGTGCTGCAGTGGTTCCTCTGGGAAATGTTTCTATTGTAATGCATGTTGGAGTCCTGATGTCAGACTGGGGGAAATGATTCATTGTAGTGTTTGTGTGTGCTAGGATAGACTATTAAACTGCTTGCATGGAGAAAATCAGGGCCAGCTCATGGAACTTCACTTCGGGTCTGCAGCACCCCTCTTTTGCAGAGTAAAAAAAAAATAGAAAATAAAGGAAAAAGCAGTCAGGATGAGATAATAGTGGACATCAAAGAAGATGCTCAGAAGTCATTGTGGTTTGAAGCACAGGAATATTAGTGAAAAATGGACTGTTAGTGTCAGCAGCCGGATAGTTGGCAGTATGTTTTTTGGGGGCTGTTGACATATTTTTTAATGCAGTATTCTGCTGGGCTTAACAAGATACTAAGGAGGCAATGTGTTTTAAGGGACTGTTGATGGATTTTTTTAATACAGTATCTTGGCAGGGTTAACTAGATACTATAGAGGCAGTGTGCTTTGGAGGCTGCTTGACCGTGGATGTCTTTTTTTCTAATAAAGTATCCTGGCAGGGGTAAAACGACTAGTAGGCACGCAGTGTGGTTTGGAGGCTGCTTGTGGATGAAATGGTTTTTTTTGCCTAATATCTTCTTTTCAGGCTCAATCAAGATAGAATAGGATGGTGTGCAGATGTTTGTTGAAACTCTGGCCTTGCATGACTAAGGTATAATCGCCCACAAGCTCTGAACTGTGGCTACTGTTAATGTGAGTAAAACAGATTGTCTTTTAAACTTAAAAAATCGTGTTCAAGTGTATCCAAAGACCAAAAAGCAAACAAGTCGATATTAGCGCTTTCATTCACTTATTTATTACGTGAACTTCCTCAGAAAAACAGTTCCACTCACTCATTCTTCCTTTTATACCTAATCAACAGGAAATGACATCAGATCCACTTCAAATATATACATATATGTAAAAAGACTATTATATAGTTTAAATTATTGTTAAATATACTAACTATTTGTTTAATAAAAAAACATTTTAAATTTATAGACTCATTGAGTCCTGGATATTTATCAGCCCCTAAAAATAACTGCCGTAACGTTTCTTTACATTCCAATGCATTATTTAAATCACTACCAAAAATGATTTCATTAATCTTTTCAACTACAGAAAATTCAAATTTCTTAAAATTGCTACAAATCAGAGCATGCTTGGCCAAAGAATTATTTGTATCTTTGTTTTTAATGGCCAAATTGTGCTCATAAATTCTACGCTTTAATGTCCTGATAGTGTTTCCAATGTAATAATGGTCACATGATGCACAACAAGCAATGTAAACAATATATTGTGTATTACAATTATAATAATCTTTAGCCCATATGGTGTAATTAATGTGTTTTAAAGTTACAAAATAACTATTACTGATGTATCTACACTGCTTGCAATTTTTACAAGCATAGGTGCTGTTTTTTGTACTAACTACTCTGGCTGTCATATTAATTTTCCTGTTGTCTGACTCCAAAGATTTTATGTTTGACATCTTCTTATAAGTAAATTCTGGTCTTGTATCTATTTTAGCTATGAGTTCTTTATTACCCAACAATACCTTCCAATTGTTGACTATTATTTCTTTTATACACCACATTTCATTAACAACGTGCAAAGGGAATGCTATGTTATAATCTTTCACTTCTGAAATATTCTTTTTTGTACAGGAACTCACTAATATATCTCCTGATTTTAAGATAGGCTTAGCTACACCTTGTCTCAATACTGACACTTCTTGTTCTATTTTTTCCAACCACTTCACATCATACCCTCGCTGTAAAAACAATGACCTAAGAAATGCCATCTCTCTAATAAACGTTTCATCGTCTGTAGTTAACCTACTTAGTCTGATGACTTGTCCTTTGATGACACCTTTTTTCATGTGTTCAGGATGTAAACTATCCCTGTGTAGGTACTGATTAGCAAACACTTCTTTCCTATAAATTTTACTGATGAATGTGTCATTTTCTTTGTCAATACTTAAATGTATATCTAAAAACTAAATACTTTCACCAAAACCACTAATTGTGAATTCCAAAAAAGTGGTTGTTTTATTTAAGTTGTTCACTAACTCTAGAAATTGTTCATGTGTATTTGTCCACAAGAAAAACAAGTCTTCAATAAATCTATAGTAAGCCTGTATTTTGGAAAAATAAGAATGTTGTAATAAAAATTTCAATTCCCAGTTGGCCATTAGTATATTAGCAAAAGATGGTGCCACTCTTGCACCCATGGCCACACCTGAGATTTTGAATCTAAAAAAATTGTTATTCAACACTAGCTCCTTTAAACTACATATGGTGTTAACTTTAGTACTCACCAATTCTGTGTTGTTGGTTAAATATTCCCTCATAAATTCAATACCTTGTTCTGAATTTATAGAGGTATACAAGGACTTCACATATAAAGTCCCAAACTTCATAGATCCCAATGCCCCATTAACATTCCTTAGATTTTCCAACAAATGCCACGAATCTCTTAAGTAAAAACGTGATTTCTGTACTATCGGATTCAATATATAATCCAACCAAATGGATATATTTTCTGTCTTGGAATGTTTGGCAGAAATAATGGGTCTAAAAGGTGGATTAAATCGGTTTGTCTGTATTTTAGGAATACTGAAAAAAGTAGCCAATTTTGGATGCTCTACTGTTAAGTATTCATAACTTTCATAGTATAACTCTCCTTGACTGAACATGTCAAACAAAATAATATCCAGTTGTTGAAAACTGTGCTTAACTTCATTTGTATTTACTTTTCTATAGACATTTTTATCTCCTAACATAGCTAGTATAGAATCGTCATAATCTTTAGTGTTCATGACCACTAATTTTCCACCTTTAGCAGCTCTCATAGTTCTAATAATAGAGTTCTTACATAAATCACTTAAAGCACAATGTGAGAGTGTTCAATCTCGCCGTTTGTTCTTACACCTGGGTTCGGAGCCGATCCTCGGCTCCGTGTCGGCCGCTTTGCAAGCTCTGCATCGAGAAGAAGCTCGAGACCAACCTAACTCCCACAATCCCCCTCTGCCTTTACCTCAGATCTAGTTTGCCGCTGCAGCGTTCGCATCAGTTTGATGAGCTCGAGCAACCTTAAGCTAAGATTTATATTTTTTCTTATATTTCTTCAAAGTTTTTTCTATAAAAATTGTCTTAAGTGACTGTGTGTGTGTGTTGTTAGTGTTTCGAGGAATACTCGGTTCCATATAAAGTCCTTTATATACTTTATTAGAGTTTTCCTCGGGCCTACCCACCCTTTTACTGGATTGACTACTGGATTGACTTTTTACAGGATTTGACATAAGTTTCTGGATTAGACAAATTTACTGGACTTGACATAATACTAATTTTTTCTCTGTTAACTGTACCTAAAATATTGACATGTCTGAGAAAGTTAAGTCTGGTTTTAAACGCTGCCAATGTGGGCAGAAGATGTCGGTGACTGATAATCATAGTTCCTCGTCTACTGTCTTGGCCCTCTCCATCTGCAAGAAGACTGCTCAATATGTCATTCTTTCAGTGGAAGGGTCATGACAGATAGGCGCAGGAAACTTATGGATAGGGGTCTTCTAAAACCTACTTTTCAAGAGGCTCTGGATGCATCAGACCAGACATCCAAATCCTCGAAGGAATCGAAGACGTCGGAGCCCAGGTCATCGGCTCCGAGCTCTTCAGTTAAAGTTCGATCACCGGTTCCACAGACTTCGGGGCCGAGTGTTGAACTGTTGTCAGTTTCCGAGCCTCGAGTCTTGGAACCGGTGACGGAGCTCCCTCCCCCGGCACTGTTGAGGTCGTCTCCGTCTTCGATTCCTTCGATGCGCTCTTCCAGGCCCCTCTCCGACACCGATGTAGACCGCGTGTTGCAGAAATTAATGGAGAATACGGCCTTATCCAAGCTCATCTCTGTCTCCTCCCAGTTGGTGTCGAGACTCGAAGGCCTTCCCTTATCTCCACCTGTTCCTCCTCCGAAACCTATCCAGTCTTCGGAGCCGGGAGAGGCTGATCTGGTGATTGTGGAGCCCTCGGTGCCAGAACCGTCTTTCTCTCGGTCGGCTCCGTTCACCTCGACTCCGTCGGATCCGGTACCGGAGTCTCGGAGCCGAAGATCCATCCTTGGATCCGGGACTGAGAGTCGGACCGATGTTTCGGTTCCGACGCTCCCTCTCGGGGCCTCGGCTCGGATCGACTCGGCTCCGCCCTCGGGGTCGATGCCTTCGGTGCCTGTCTCGGGATTCTTCCGATTTCCTCGGAACCGGGAGATACCTCGACTCGGGACCGGGGCCTTCGACCTCATGAGGAAGGTGTTGTCTACCCAGACAACCACATCAGCAGAAACAGCTTCTCCTTCCCATAAAGGACCGTTATCCTCCTCTGCACCCACGGCTACATCTAAGCGTCGAGCACCTGTGTCTCAGCCACCCCTGGAGGGTGCCCCCTCTTCCTCGGAGGCTTCTTCGGATGCCCCCCCCCGAGGAAGTTCCGAGGAAAAGATTGTGTAAGAGGAGACACTTAGATTCTCCACAAGAATCATTGACATCGGACACTGACTTGGATGAGTCAGAAGGGTCCCCAAAGACACCCTCAGAGGATGTCTCTTTTTCTGATATCCTGGAGATCCTAAAGCAGAGAGGTGATTGGCAAGCCCTCCCCCCTTCTGAGGATGAGTCAGTCTTGCTGAAGGCATTCGGTGCTCACCCTTCCTCCTGGGTCACTCCGCCCTTCGATGAGTTGATGGAGCTGATTGCTCGAAGGGCGTGGGAGACGCCTGACACGATGGAGCCAGTCCCTAGAAAGCCTAACAAATATATTACTGCCCCTCAGGATAAGGCTTATCTGACAAAGGGAGTGCCAGTGGACGCTATGGTGGTGGCAGCGGCCATGAAAAAGGAGATGTCTGAATCTTCCTCATCTGTCCAACCGCCTAACAGAGATTCTAGGACTATGGACAGGTATGGGAAGCGCATTTTTAGTTCAGCGGCTTTTTCTATGCGATCCCTGAACTATTTGACCCACTTCACACGGCTACAGAGGGATCTAATCAAAGAGTTGGGAGATACCCTCCAGGGTACTACAGATGCTGCTGTTTCAGAAAAGGTTACAGCACATCTCAATACCCTTACATCTATTGCAGACTCATCCATGAGGCTGATCTCATACGCAGCCAAAGGATCGAGTAGGGCAGCAGCTTCAGCGATTGCTCTTCGTAGACAATCCTGGATGCGCTTATGTTCATTTGCGGAAGCCTTCAAGTCTTCCTTTACTAACGCCCCATTTGATGGTGCCACGCTCTTTGGCCCCAAAGTAAAGGAGACCCTTACCCGGTGTGAGCAAGAGGGAAAGACTCTGTCTGCTGTCGGAGTCCGATTTTCCATCCCATCCAGACCGTACCCCAAAGGGCAACGTGGTGGAAAAATGTGGTTTCGAAAACCCCAAGGATCTTTCCCAGGCACACAGGGTGATGTCCCTCTAGTGGCTGAGGAGTGGGCAGAGGTGGAAGACGCCGCCCTGGCGGCAGAGGGGGTCCGCAAAACCAAGGTGACAGGGATACACCCCCTGGGAAACCTTTCCAGCACTCCTGAGAGGAGGCCCGACTGTCCTGCTCTGGAGGCAGTCGGGGGTCGCTTAGCTTTATACCCTCAGGCCTGGCGAAATCTTACATCAGACAATTGGGTAAAAAGCGTTGTTACCAGAGGCTACAGAATACCCTTCCTATTGCCCCCAATTCCGAAGAAAAGACTCCCAGATGTGCCGCCCCATCTGCGAGACCCTGCAGCTATAGAAATTTCAAAGCTGCTAGAAAAAAAGAGTAATCCAACCAGTCCCAGCGGACCAAAGAGGATTCGGAACTTACTCAAGGTTCTTTTTAGTTCCAAAGAAGACAGGGGACTGGAGGCCAATTCTGGACCTAAGCAATCTCAATACCTTCGTCAAGAAAGAAAAGTTCGGATGGTCACGCTTCAATCGATCCTTCCATTTTACAGAAGGACGACTGGATGTGCTCAATAGATCTGAAGGACGCATACTACCACATCAAAATGGCCAGGGCGTCCAGGGATCACTTGCGCTTCCGGCTGGGAGCCAGCCACTTTCAGTTTCGAGCCCTGCCCTTTGGTCTGACCTCAGCCCCCAGGGTTTTCACCAAATGCATGGCAGTGGTAGTGTCTCACTTGAGACGCCTGGGATTCCAGGTGTTTCCGTATCTGGACGACTGGCTCCTTTCTGCCACCACCCAGCGTCAACTGATTCAGGCAAGGGATTACACACTGCAGCTTTGTGTTCATCTCGGAATTTCCATAAATTTCAAAAAATCTTTACTACAGCCATCACAGCATATCTCATTCATAGGAGCAGAATTGGATACGCATCGTTTAATTCTAAGACTTCCTCCAGAAAGGATAGCCTCACTACAAAGCCGCATATCTCTTCTTCTGTCATCCAGAAAATCCCCAGCAAAACTGGTTCTGAAGGTTTTGGGTCTCATGGCAGCTTCTCTCATTGCGATACCATTGGGAAGACTGCACATGAGAGTTCTACAATGGCTACTGTTTGCACAATGGTCGTTCCAACAGCTACCTCTGACACATGAAATTCTGATCACAAACACATGCAACTCACACCTAGCTTGGTGGCTCTGGACTTGCAACCTTTCCAGCGGAAGACCATTTGTGCTACCCACGCCGACAGCTACGGTGACCACGGACGCTTCCCTGATAGGGTGGGGGGGCATCTTTCAGGGACAGACAGTCCAAGGCAAATGGACCAATTTAGAGTACAATCTGCACATCAATGATCTAGAGTTGAGGGCAGTGTTTCTAGCGTTGCAACACTTTGCTCCCCTTCTTCCTCTAGGGACTATTGCAGTTCAGACGGACAACATGTCCGTAGTCTGGTACATAAACAAACAAGGGGGAACCAAGTCTTATCAGCTATGCAGAGAGGCCATGAGAATCTGGCAATGGGCGGAGTCCACGGGTCGCTTTCTGATTGCAACGCACATCCCGGGGTCATCCAACGTCATAGCCGACAGGTTGAGCAGAGCAATCCTGTTGCCTCACGAGTGGTCCCTCAAACAGTCAGTTGCGAAGGAGATTTTTCGCAAATGGGGCCAGCCTTCCTGCGATCTTTTTGCGTCTCCAATGAACGCCAAATGCAGAAGCTATTTTGCCCTATTACCCCCTCCAGGGGAAGTCCCCAGGGACGCTCTGGTTCACGATTGGCCCCCGGGTCTCCTGTACGCTTTTCCTCCCTTTCCCCTGATTGCAAAGTTTCTGCAGAAAGCCAACAACCTGCAAAGGACGATTATCCTCATTGCCCCATTCTGGCCTCGTCAAATCTGGTTTCCCTTTCTTCTGGCACACCGCATTCGGGAACCCTGGATCCTGGACCCGGAGCCGGATCTACTGACCCACTCGTCAGGGGCTCCCCACCCCTCGCTACTGTCACTCCAACTAGCAGCTTGGCTGCTCCGCTTCCCTACTTAGCCAGGTCTGATCTTCTTTCATCTGCAGTTCAGAATATACTAGTGGCTTCTCATAAAGCTTCCACTACAAAGACTTACACTAGTAAATGGAAGCGTTTTGTTTACTGGGCAAATACACAGCAATTGGACCCTGTTATAGCTCCCTTAAATAAGATCTTGGAGTTTTTAACCAAATTGTTCCACCAAGGAGCTTCTCCTGCCACTTTAAGAGTGCAATTGGCTGCCATTTCCAACTTTCATGTGGAAGAATGTGGGGCTCCTATTATGGCTCACAGACTTTGTAAGGCCTTTCTGAAAGGATCTTTCCATATTAGACCACCAGTTAGAACTCCTACATCACCTTGGAATCTGAATCTTTATTATCTGAATTCATGCTACCGCCATTTGCACGAGCCTCCTCTCGTCCATTGAAGTATTTGTCGGAAGACCCTCTTTTGGTGGGCATTACATCGGCTAGGCGGGTGTCAGAGCTTCAGGCTCTTTCTATTAAACACCCTTATTTGATCTTTCACTCTGACAGAGTATCTCTTCGCACTAATCCGTCCTTTCTCCCCAAAGTTTGCTCCGTTAATAACATTAATCAATCCATTGAACTCCTACCTTTTTCAAAACGACTCCAATAGGTTGGAGTATATGTTACACAAGTTGGATGTTCATAGACAACTTAGATTTTACCTGGATAGAACAAAGGATCACAGGAAAACAGATCAACTTTTTGTAGCCTTTGCAGACAGCAGGAAAGGTGTAGCAGTTACTAAACGAACCCTTTCCAAATGGCTAACTGATTGCATTATATTTGTTTATGCTACTTCGGAACAAACTTTACCTGTCAAACCCAAGGGGCACTCTACAAGATCAGTATCTACATCCCTGGCTCATGCAGCTTGCTTACCATTAGACACTATTTGTGCAGCTGCCACTTGGTCTAAACCACACACATTCATTTCTCATTACAAGGTAGACAGGGTTTCTAGGGACAGGGCAACCTTTGGTTCCACTGTGCTCAAGAACGTTCTCCCGTGAGTTCCTCAGGAACATGGAGCTAGGGACGCTACCCAGGTGTAAGAACAAACGGCGAGATTGAACACTCTCACATTTAGAAGTTATGTCCTTACCATAACGTTCCATGTGGAGTGTTCATCTCGCCTTTGTTCTTACATTCCCACCCTCCCACCCTCAGGAAGAACGTCCAGTTTGGTTTCTCCTGCTTCTGCATTACGCAGTTGTTGTGTATATATGTATATATATATATATATATGTATAGGTGTTTCTTGCAGTTATGTTGTTTTTGGCATGAATGTGTTACTCTCTCTGACTTCTGGTTTGCTTGCAAACTAGATCTGAGGTAAAGGCAGAGGGGGATTGTGGGAGTTAGGTTGGTCTCGAGCTTCTTCTCGATGCAGAGCTTGCAAAGCGGCCGACACGGAGCCGAGGATCGGCTCCGAACCCAGGTGTAAGAACAAAGGCGAGATGAACACTCCACATGGAACGTTATGGTAAGGACATAACTTCTAATTTCTCTTTCTGAGTGAGATTCTGTGGATACTCCTGTGAATGAATGCTTCTAAAGTTGCTTTCACATAAATTTTGAAATACCTGCAAAGTTGTGTGAATGGGGGATTAAAAGTACTTGGTTTTTTAGGTTTCCTTTCTAATGTGCTGTCAGATAACTGTATAACATCTTGCATAATATAACTTGAACTTAATTTTCTCAAGTATAACCTAAAATCTACCAAAAGTTTTCCTATATTCATACTGGTGTTGGGTATGAAAGAAAAACCTTTCTTTAAAACATTTTCTACATCAGGTGAAAGAAAAATATCAGACAAATTTATAACATTAATGGCAAAATCATTTCCATGATTCCCATTGTTAGATGTAACTGTCTCATCTACCACCTGAATTTCTTTTGATTTTGATTTTTCTTTTTCCCTTTCCCCTTGTACTCAGTGGTATTGTACCACTTTCAAGTCCGTTTGTTTTGTGCATTTACTACTTGAAAAGGGCCCTGATTTTGCCCTTCATTAGACTGTGAAGCAACCTGTGCATAAGTAACTTCATTGTCACAAGACACTACTACATTTTCATTGTTTTGTGTTGTCCCATTGTTACCATTTGGAGCATCTAAAATACAAATGTCATCAATCATATTGTTCTTATTAGCATTTACAGTCTCTTTTGTACTGGTATTAGTGATAACAGTCTGTCCAACTTCTTCATTTCTATTGCCAATATACACAGTTCTCTGGTTGTCTGGTACTCTTTCTAAAATGACATAGGCCACATTTGTCTGGTATGCCATAATGTCTCTTTTTAATTTTGATTGTTTTCTAGATATGATGGTTGTTCTGTGTCTGTCGGCCTTCGCCTCTACTCCATTGTACAAAACCAAATGTTCACCAAAACAACCAAAGTTTTTTATTTTCATATCTAGAGACTGAATTCTTTCTTTAACACTGATAATCTCTTTTTGATAGTGCGCTGTTAACATGCGCATCATATTGACGCCAGTAGTATTATATAACTCTATCAAGTCTTTACACAAATCATCACCTGGTGTAATGCAATTCGGAAACTTGGCTGTCCGCAAACCATGCGGAACTATTTTACTGGTAATACATTCTTGCAAATATTTAATTTCCAATTACAGGAAGAATGAGTGAGTGGAACTGTTTTTCTGAGGAAGTTCACAT
Source organism: Protopterus annectens (assembly GCF_019279795.1). Taxonomy (NCBI): domain Eukaryota; kingdom Metazoa; phylum Chordata; order Ceratodontiformes; family Protopteridae; genus Protopterus; species Protopterus annectens. The sequence continues at coordinate 1,767,550,104 of NC_056735.1, read as the reverse complement.
AATAAATAAGTGAATGAAAGCGCTAATATCGACTTGTTTGCTTTTTAGTCTTTGGATACACTTGAACAAGATTGTCTTTTAGCCTTTTTTGTCAGATACTGTGGGTTGGGTGGGCAAAAGGAATTGTGGCTATGTGTGAATGAAGCAACTGGCCCTGCTGTTTACTGTTATAATTCCAGCTTTGCAAGTCGTCTGTACTTTCAAATGAATGTAATCAGAATCTGAAATGTATAAGTCAGTCTAAATGTATTATTTCATATCTGTTCATGTGTATACTGAATATCTGTTTAATAATGTTTGTAATATGTTATAGCTTTTCTTCCTGGACATATGCTGAAAAGTTTTTTTTTTTTTTTTACTAAAGCAAGTTGGACAAACCTGAGTATACAAAAGAAAAATAAATAAAATGAAAGGTATATTTAAGTTGAGTTGGCACACACAAGTTGTGATTAATGTTTCTGTCAACTGAATAACATTAATGCTTGTCAGTTAATTTAAACCTGTCAGGGCCAAAGGATATTTTAAATGAGTATTTTGGCCTTGCTCTTTAGTGTTATATTTCTGATTTTGCAAGAACAATGTGTATTTTGGTAAAGTCAACATTCATACTAGCCTGTGTAAGTCTCTCTCAAAACCAGTGGCACATTAGACATGCGTGACCTTGAATCACCTTACTTTTCATTTGGCACTGAACAAAAGGCAAGATTACCCGATACAGTATAATGTATGTTTACTTGTTCATGTGTACTTGTCGCTTCATGTGGTCAAGAACAGCCACTGCGTTTGTTTTTTGCTGTTATAGCATAACCCAAACACCTCATTAGCTCAGAAATGTGATCTGGTCTACTACTGGTAGACTGTTCAGCATGCGAAATAGTGATTGAGCAGCTAATGCATGTAAATTGGTAAACATGATGATTGTTGATCCCACTGTATCTGCCCTGTGAAGTTAATCCCACCCCCTGTCTAGTTGGCACCTCCCCATTTAGGCATTTCCTGCAGCGCACCTGTCATTTGAAGTCACCAGCTGCCACTGGAGAAAATGTGTAATTTTCGTGCTTCGACCACCCAAACAGGAGCACCATTGTTGAAATTCTTCTTTCAGTGCCTCTGGGTACTGGGACAGACTGCTAAATTGGTTGTTTGAGTAAATGCATTGTAAGTGCTTCTGTATACTGGGCCAACTGCTTCCTTTCCACGCATGTGACTGTTGTGGGACTCCTTTGTGATGAATGGGATCTAATGTTAGTGTATGTATGCACGTGCTGTTCATGTTTCCTTTAAGTACTTGTTTACTTGACCAGTGTACTGATAGAGTCATTTCTGGAAATCTTCTGTTTTGATAATTGTGTATACTAGGGCAGACAGTTGAAGTGGTCATTTGGAGAAAGGATTCTTTTCACCACTTGTGTGAATATTGAGACTAGGTTTATGTATTTGTAATTCAACCAAGTACTGAGGGGAATGCCATTATCTGATTTCAGTGCATGTGACCATTTGGATCAACTAATAAAGGGGTTTCTTCATTTTTGGGTACTTCTGTGTACTGGGGCAGACCAGTGAAGTAGTTGCTGGGGGAGATGTTTCATTTTAGTGCATGTGACTACAGTGGTACTTCTTGGGGTGGGGTGAGTTTAAATGCAATGCATGTGTGTACTTGGGCATACTGTTGTGGGTCTCATGTGGCGCTGAAGTGTATCTAATGCTGGTGTTTACTTAAACAGACTTCTGAAGGGCAGACAATATAAAGCAGTCACTTTTGGGTATGCTTCATTTTGGTGTTTAAACAGTTATTGATACTCTTGATTTGTACATTTTTGTTATGACTAAAAGAGCCAGTTAGTTTATTGCATGCACTTTGTTCCTAGATGTCAAGGCTGTTTTCAGTATTAATTTAAGTATTGTACAATGTTCCTTAGTGAGTTTTATTCACATTTGTTCATGTTTTAGTGCTGATCCTTCATCAATTCCCAAATATTTATACACTCACTCTTGGTCACGTTCTGTAATGTCACATTAATGTCTCAAATTGATGTTTTTTTGGTGCTGCAGCTTTGCTGTTTTAGAGGTTGCTTTTTCACATTTATCCACACCAAATGACATTCTTGTATCGTGTGAACAAGTCTGGACCATTTTCAGTTTTGCTTTCAGTTCCATAAGTGATTATCTATATATCATTCACAAAAGTAAGATGAGAATTAAGGGGAAGACAGAATAGCAGCGGTGACTTCATAGACACTCCCTAACCTCTTTGTGACCTTTTTGTGAAATTTTCCATATCTGGATGCCTTTGCCTGTATTTCTCTTCAGCTATCTTTGTGGCTGCCCAGTTTGTATTAATTTTGCCTTCTCCTGGGCATTAATATCGACCATATCATATCTTTATTTCCCATGTCCATATTTGTTTTTTCTACCTTTTAAAAATCTCTAGGTTTTGTTCTTTATATTTTCACACATCATCAGATGCTGCTTTTTCCAAAAGTATCAAAGTTTATTGGTCTATATAATCTTTTCCATAAATCTATTTTTAATGATCACTTTTATTTAAAGCTTGTAGCAGTTTTTCTTATGGAAGTATTTTTCTTTCCTCTCATTTCTCTGAAACTTTTTTTTCCATATGGCTGTCAGCAGACGTGCACTCATGGGCCATAAGCACCTACTGTCATTCTTTGCAATTGCTGCACCTTAAGTCTGATAGAAACGAATTCACATAATCACTGGGTAGCTGATGGTGGAGAGACAGGAATAGCTGCATCTTTCTAGCTAAAGGTGTATGGGCATGTCAGGGTTGTATTACTACACTGCCAATGTACTTTGCAGGAGTGAGCTTTTTTGAAGGCAGTATCAAACACAGCTGTATATTACAGATATAGTCCAAGTCATACTGGAGGTTGAGAAATGGATTAAGTAATGCATTTAGTCCAAGCAAGTCTGCCTTTCCATAGTCGTTCCATGCAGTGGCATCTGTTATCTGATTCAGGGAAATTAACCTTGATGTTCTTGTTTTAAACAGCCTTTCTTTGTAATAAGTTACATTGAAGCATTCCCCAATGCCCACAGTGGTTTTAGGGATTAGAAAAAGGGAAGTTAAAAGAAAAAGCATAATTAAGAATAATGAATAGTGATGTGGGGTGTATATTTATAAAGAGAACTGCAGAGACAGTGCATAAGTATTTGGAAAACTGAATAGTAGAATCAACATCTGGTAGCCCAGGCAGGTGCAACTCTAGCCCTGAGTAGCATCCTGCGATCACCCAGAATGATACCACAGTACAAGGACAAAATGATAGACTTCAACAATTGACTAAACTTCTGGTGTCATTCTAAGGGGATCCAGTATCTGTCTGCCTGTGATGACATGATTGACACACCACGATGCTTTGCCAAAGATGGCCTGCACCTGTCGCCCTTGGGATTCCAGATACTGGCTAAGGTTCTTGCCACCCCTATAGTGCCTTTTTTATGCAAGGTTCAAATGACAAATTCACCACTGTAACAAGTACAAGCAAGCAAAATCTGAGGGTACTGCTACTCAATGCTAAAAGTCTAAACCTCAAAATGCACTCACTCGAGGCACTCCTTAAAATGGAGAACATCGACATCTGTGCAGTGACAGAGACATGGTTCAAGGCTCAAGAGAGCACCCCTGCATTACCAGGCTATAATTCATGCCACACCTTTCGGCCACCTAACCTGGACCGAAACACTAAAGGCGGAGGTGTGTCCGTATAAGGATATCCACACCTCCAGGCTAGTTACTCATCATAATGCATCCGAGATTATCCAAGTGCAACTAACTCTGGACAAGACCGCCATCCAAATTGTAGCTTGCTACAGATCCCCCACCATGCCCCATGATTCCCACTCCTCATTTCTTGATACACTGGAAAATATTATGGTACAACCCAACACCCTAATAATATGCGATTTCAAGTACCCCACCATTAACTGGGAAAACTACTCATGTACCAACTCTTTTGCTGAACGTTTTCTGGAATTCATAAATTCCAATGCCTTGGATCAACTTATCCACACCCCCTCCAGGGTCAGCAATATCCTAAACCTGGTCATTACCAACATGGACGATCGACCGGTGTTCCATACCAGATGTGAATTTCTCATTGGTCAGATCCAACCACAAGCTAATCACCCAAAACATCCACATCCCGCCCCCACCACCCATTAGGGACACCACCGTAAAAAATTTCTCCAAAGCCAACTTCACGCTTCTTAAGACAGAAGTGGCAAACTTCACGACACCCATGCAGATGGACAATAGAGGTACAACTGTTGAATCCTACACAAATGCACTTTATAAGCACTTACACAAGTGCATGGATCGTGCTATCCTCCAAAAAAAGGAAGCCAATCTGGTGGTCCCCTGCCATAAACAAACTCTACAACAGAAGAAAGAAACTGTTGTAAAAAAAGAGTAAAATCCCATGATTGGAGGAACTTCCTGGTCAGCCTCAGTAAGAAGCTGAGATCCCTCATAAAATCCTTCAAAGCTAGTTACGAAAATAAAATCGCCACTGATTCTAAAGACAGCCACAAAGCATTCTATAGCTATGTCAAGAATCTCAATGGCAACACTCAGATCTGCTCTGAGTTACAGCACAGTGGCACTAAATATACCGAACCAACTGATATTATCAACATTCTGGCAGGAAGGTTCAGTGCTAACTTTTACCCCCTCCCACCCCTAAAGGTCCCATCTCTATATTGGAAAAATGCAAAGTTCCTGTAATCGCAGCTGCACAGGTAAAACCACACTCTCCAAAGCCTAAAGCACAGCATCCATGGTATCTGATAACATCCCAGGCTGTGTTCTACACGAACTACAGAACAAACTGGTACCCCACCTAAGTACCATATTCAATCATAGCCTCACCTCAGGCTTTCTGCCCACTGAGTGGCACACACTGGCGGTTATCCCACTCCATAAAGGGGTAGCCACCACAGACTTACTGCCCATTAGCATGACGAGCCTGGTCTGCAAGGCCATGGAACGTATCATCATGGAACTTATAATTTCCAAACTCTGTACCCCACCCAGTTTTGGTTTGTAAAAGGCAGATCATGTCTCCTAAACCTGACAGACTTCTTTGAAGCAGTCACCAAATCCTTAGACAAAGGTAAGGTGGTTCACACAGCCTATCTAGATCTCGCCATGGCTTTTGACACCATCTCCCTCTCTGGAATTATAGATAAACTCACTAAACTAGGTATAAATCCGTATGTCACAAGATGGGTTGCCAACTGGCTCACTGACAGAACCCACACTGTGAAAGTAGCAGACTCCAAATGTGACTTCAGATCAGTGACAAGTGGAGTTCCACAGGGTTCTGTCCTGGGTCCTCTCCTGTTTGGTATCTACTTCTCTGAAGCACAGCCTAATTCAGACGTTCTTTGGCTAACGAGGTTTGCAGATGACTGCAAACTAGGAGCCATAATAAAAACTCCTAACGATGTGGACATCCTACAAAATGACCTCACTGAGACAGATGCCTGGTGTCAAAGCCATGGCCTTAAGCTCAATGCCAGAAAGTGCATTGTCATCCCCTTTGGTAAAAACTCTGTACCCATGAACTTCCACATAGGCAGTAGTCTACTTAACACCGAAAGTATGATGAGACCTTGGGACACAGATGGACAGTAGTCTCTCCTTTGATAATCACATTGCCACAGTAGTCGGGAAATCCTTCTATGTGGCACACCTCATCACAAAAGGTTTCTCATCTAGGAAAAAAGTCATTGTTCCCCCCTACTCATCACTCATTAGACCCATTATAGAGTACAATGCCCCTTTTGGTATGTACCTCACAAGACATCTACAACAACTGGAAAGGCCGCAGAAATATCTCACAAAGGGGATTACCAGCGTCAAACAGATGCCCTACGCAGACTGTCTCAAAAAACTCCAGCTTTACTCCATTGCATGTAGAGGTGATCTCTGCCTAACATACAAAGCTATGTCAAACCCAGAGCTGTTGGACATGCTCCATGTAAAGAAATCCCAATCCATCTGAGCTACACGCTCTAGGGACCTAAACCTGGTCACCACAATAAACAGAACATGCTGGAGGGATAGATTCCTATCCCAGAGACTTCCCATACTCTGGAACAAACTTCCTATCCTGTATCAAACAAAGCACCTCATTAGCATTCTTCAAGAAAAATCTTGATGATTGGATGGGAAATAGGAAATTCACCCCGGGGATCACTTCTGTGGCTCTGCTCGACAGGGGCACAGGAAAATAATATTCTTGGGTGGCGAAAGCCAGGGTACCTTTTTGGCTAGGCTTATATAGGCCCTAGAGCCAATAGCCTAGTACCTACCTATGAAAACAAAGTATGGAGTCAGACAGTGCATACTAACTTAAGAAAATCTGAGTGTAAAATGATACTGTTGTGATTTAGTATGTGTACTTGGTTTTGATTGTTATTGTGGAGCATTTATAACTGGGGTTTCACTAGAAAAGTGGCACTTTCTGGAATAGTAGGATTTTCCAGTTAAACTGTTAAATAAAATGCATTCTACAAATCCCAGAAAAGCCCTACAGCCATGTGACAAATTACAGGGAGCAAGTGCAGGCAACATTAAGTAAGAGGTAACTGGCCAAAGACCACATTTCCAATTACCTTGATTTTGCATAATGCTGATTTTTGTTAAGCTAGTTGGACATGTCCATCACAGTTTTTAGTAGAGTGAACTAATGAAGATTAAATTAAGTCTGTGATACCTTAATCTTAAATTAATACTTAAGAACACATGTGAATGCAGTCATGTAAGTCCATTAAAATATTCTGTTTACAGCCTAGTTAAAATTTATTAGCCATTTAGCCTAACAGGAAGTCCTAAGAATGGGAGTTGGAAGGTTTGCCAAACAGTGAATTTCCAATTACTATGGAGCTTGGATCTAAAATTCAGGACAGGAGGAGGCTATGGTGTGGCAAAATGAAGTGTGCCACTGTCGGAAAGGCTAGAACAAGGAAACAGTACATGAGTCAAGTCGTCTGTTGTGAGCTGTCAATCACAACATATAATAGCTCAAATTACCCTTAGCACTTTGACAGCCGGGAAGTTAAAGTGTGAAAGGGGAGGGAAGATAAGTTGAAGGACTACAATTCAGGCATCACAAAAGACTGCAAATTAGCCTTTCTAAAAAGAAGCAGCAGTAAAAAGCACTTTGAAAGTCTGAGCTGTGGCATTTTCACTGTTTGTATTTCAAGCAGTCATTGAACAGCAAGAAATGTTACTTAAAACTGACTGAAAGACAGCGATGTATGCATGTAAAGTCAATGCAGTGACAGGAGCTTGGGAAGAAAGGCCTGTGTACTCAAAATTGGTACAGGCAATCACTGCATTGTGGGATATCTAGAGGCAAAGTAAACAATCAAGATCACTTCAAGATGCTAGACCCATGTGGTCAGACTCTGAAATTACATATACAAATGTTTAAAAAACTGTAAATAGTCCCAGAATGGTGTTAAAATGTAGGAAACACAAAACCATGATGAAATAAGCATGTTTTTTTGAGTCTGTGCATGTGGTTCTCCATTCAGGAAACTGAATAAGCATTCTCAGCAAGGCAAAAGTAAAATATCAGAAAACTGTAGCAGGAAGGCTCTAAAAAGAAAGGAGGTACTCCCCAAAAATTAAAGACACTCTAAGAAAACAGATTGACTTTATACCCAGTGTTTTCCCTTCCTATGCTGGCAGTCCTGTAAAGCTGTCCCAAAATGTAGGTCTATACTTTCATATGTGGCTTGGGGGGGGGGGTACTGTGAATCATTCTAAAATGTATAACTGACACTAGGGTTCCTCTGTATCCATCAAGACTTTCCTGTTTCTCTGTCTTCTAGTTCATATGCTGTGTCAGGGGGATATAAAACCTGTTCCCCCATATCTAAGAAGAAATGGATGTTAAATATTTTTCTGGTGCCAAACGAAGGAGGTGGAACCCGGAGATCTGTCACAGGCCTTTCCCCTTCTAAACCTTCTCTATCCATCAATCAACCTCTCACTTATCTTGTAACTCTGGTTTTAGAAGATGTTTATCATCTCACTCAAATTTTCAAAACTGTCAAACACTTTGTGTTTGCTTTACATTTTTAATTTCTACTTTACTCTATGGTGGATCAACAGCTCTTAAAGGGTTTTCAGTGTGCCTGGCTCCTGTAGTAGTAATTGCAGGTTGTAAGGCAATCACATTTTATTTGTGAATCTTAGACTACCTTATTTTTACAGATTCTTACAAGCTGTCAAGAATCTCTGATTTAAATACATTTATGTACCATTTCACTGTTGCAGTATTCATAACATTCGAGATCCCATGCCAAGGACAGCCTGACAGGTCTGTATTTAGCTATTGAATGGCACGTTCATCAAACGGCCATTCATAGCCAACATATAATCGAGAGTTCATTCCTCAGACATACACATCAATGAATTTGTGAGATATGGAAGCTAACTTGTTGGCCAACATTTCCCCACAGTATTTCAAACCCACCCAGGTGGTGGACTTCGTCCCTCACACCTCCCTCCAACTGTATATACCAACTCAGAGATCACACTTAAAGTGGGGAAAAGGGCATGGAAATAGTTGGCCCAACATCAGGAAATTTGCCCTTTTCTTCACTGTAGTGCAACCCCCCCCCAACGTTGGGGGATGTGGAGGATGCAGCCCACCACCTGAGTGAGTATGAAATACTGCGGTGTGTGAGATGGGAAATGTTGGCCTACAAGTTAGTTTCCCCATCTCACACATTCGCTGAATTGAAGGTTCAAGAAATGAATGTTTGATTCTGTGGTGGTGATGAATAGCAGTTCGATGAATGTGCCATTCGATCACAAACATAGGCCCCAACCCGATGTTAGTCAAGTATACCAAAGGCTTTAGGTTGCTTTAAGGTATGCTGTACGTCACATGTATGCTCCTTGCATAGCATGGGGCATAAAGGTGACATCTGAACATATCATCCTCAGAACATCTTTGCCACTAGTCCGAATGCCATCACTTGATCATTGGTATGAACGACCATTGTGTTGCTGGTTCACCAAGCTATTATAGATGAGTGCCCTGTTGAGGTTCTTTTTTACTTATCCTTTTTATTGTTGCTTGTGGGGTTTCATGCCATGTGAGAACGGTAAATGCCAGTGTAGGAGACAGATTCCCCATAAAGACAGCCATGACCAGTGACTTTTTTCCTTTGGTGCCTGTCATGATGATACGTCCTGTTTCACTTGTCAAGCTTTTGTACTTAAAGCCATCCATAGTAGACTACCTTCTTTGGTATTTTACCTTGAAAATCAGCATCCTAAGCTTCTTGTGAAAGACACGATGAAGGGTACTTCCTGCTTTGAAGGGACAGCCATCAGGGAAGAATGACAAGAAGCCTAGGCCGGAATCTTCTACCGTTTAGCCTCTACCATAAGTCTCTCCCAAGGTGAGGGAATGCCTGGTGGTTCACCTAGCTTTGTCTTTAGATTCCTGTGCCGCAACTGGGCTGGAGGCCAGTGGTGATCCAATTTTGAGCACATCTGAGGAGGCTTTGCAGAAGTCCATTTTGGATATTCAGGGGGAACCACGGCTGATTATTTCTGAGGGGCCTAGGGGGGTTCCTTAGATATTAGAGAAGTGCCTTCTACCATCAGTGAATGCCGTCCTGGGTCAGAGCCTTCCAAATTTTATAAGGCAGACATCCCATTGAAAAAAAAGCAAAAGACTGAACATATTTTTCCTGATCCGAAGGATCCACAGACTTGAATGGCAGGCCTTCACTCAAGGTTTGTTTAGTGCTTTGATGGCATTGAGTCCTCAGCAAGTTTCTGTTCCAGCCCTCCCTTGGTCCTCTACCACATAAAAAGACTCTAGGAACAGGATTCCTCTGAGGAAGAGCTGGATTCAGATGAGGAGTACTTTGCTTACTCTTCTCAGATTTCTTCTCCTTTGGACTGTGGATCAGAGGAAGAGGAATGTACCAGTCCTGACATTTCCTTTGAAGAGATTTCTTTTGGGGATCCAGTTTCCAGGATGATGGAGTTATTTAAACTGGATTGTGCTCAGGTCTCTGAGGTACTTAAAAGATGCTTTGAGTTACTGCAGATGTATTCTCCTAAACTTTCTGGTGTTCCTCATGTTTTGGCTGCCTCGTTGGATGCATTTTCCGATGCTTCTAAGGCTCCAGACTCTCAGCCCCCTGCCTCAAGAAACCAGATAGATTATGTAGGGTGCCCGATGACTGCAAATTAAGCCGGCCTTTGTTTGGAGGCAATCTTGCCCTTCTCCCAAGTGCAAAGAGGGTGGCAGGCAGGTTCATTCTGCTAAGGCCACTCAGACTTCAGTGCCTTAGGAGTCCCCTTTTCTAGGTAAAGCAGGGGCTGTCTAACTATCCAATTCTTCCCAGCCACTTTCCTCTTTGCCTTTCTCTCTCTCTGTTTGGATGCAGATTACTCAGGATTCCTGGGTCCTGCCCATTATTCTCCAGGGGTATTTTTATGGCTTGGAAATCCCTTCCCCCTCTGAGCACAGTCACTGTTTCTTTATATTGAGAGGAGTGGCATGGGATTCCTCTGAAGATGCTCCTAGTTATCTCCCACTGCAGGTGGGACAAGCACAGCCCAGTGAGAGGAGGCTCCAAGGCAGACCCACGATGTAGTGGAAAAATTATTGTTGCTCAATCTGCAGGATGTTATTGGAGATGGGGAAGCCTGGTCTTCACTTCTCAGATGGCTATGACTGTGATCCTCAACAGGGCAAATAGTTTTGAAAATGCTGATAATGGTGATGATATTAAGATTTCAGAAGCATTTGAATAATCAGATTTATTGTTGTGAACTGATCCACAAAGGTAATAAACATATTCAAAACAGATGGAGAAGAGGCTGGTGTATATCTAAGCAACATGCATTTATTTTTAACATTTTTATTAAACATCCCATTTTTAAAATGTGATATAGCTACATATGCAATAATGGAAAACAAATCATGCTAACATTTCCTTTACCTTCATGCTGTATACATTTTAACAACATTCACTCCAGGATTGCATAAATTGCTCAGTGCTTTTCCTCATATGTCAGTCCTCCTCCTCCAGAACATTATTCTGCATATATTGTTCCCACATATTCCATTTATTTATATGCACTTAGTTTTGACAACATTTTATGTAAAGAGCATAGACAGAGCACTGCTGTTAACCGTGCACTGACTGCACAGATGACATAGGGGCTGAGCAGAGCAACCTTGAGTAATCAGCTTGACAGAGTACGTGCCATTCACAAAGATAAATACAAATGGCCAAGCACTGTTTGGTAGAAGCTGGTGTCCTACCTGACTGCCTTGGATCTGTCTTCAGGGTAACTACTGCACCATTGAATAGTATCTGCATGTAGAGCAGATGTGCTGCTTGCCTGCTTTAAAGGAATTGGAAGTTTAGGTTTAAGTACTTACAGCACTCCAGTGATTACGTTCGTCTCATATATACTCTTACTTCAAAGAGGGCTGCATCATCTTCTTGTCAGGAACAAAATCCATGCTGGGACTTGGACAGTGAATTACAAGCATTGATACTATGACAAACCTGTGAATATACATACATTCCAGTGTTGTCTGATGAGAGTCATAGTGGAGTGCATCCAGCCTTTTTGTGGCATTAAACCTGCATTTAAATATGTTTTAAAACATGCTGCTGATGCAAATCGGATACAAATGTAATCATTAAGGGAAATCGGTAGCAAAGAGGAGACAAGTATGATCACTGCAAAACCTTTTAAAGTACCTGAAACCATGTTTTAATTTATATTCGCAGTGGGAGAACCCTATGAATTACAGTCTGACTTGATTGTTTTTAGTCTGTCCAGTGCTAGGTATTGATTTTCCAGTACAGGGTATCATAAAAATGGACTGCAGCAAATGTTTTTATTGAACTGCTGAAGTAAAAAGCTTGACTTGAGTAAACCTCTATGGATTAGCCCAGACAACAAACGCCGAGTTGGACTGTGCCACATTGTATAAAGCACAGAAAATTAAAAGGCATTTAAAGCAATGGCAGCAGGTTAAATGTATTTGCTGTTAAGTTTAATTGATAGCACATCTTATAACATCATGGTAAGCTGTAATTTCATTTGTTCCCAAATATTCCTTAATTCACAGTTAACATCGAAGAATAACTTAAAGCAGAATATGATGATTGTTTGTGTAAATTTGTTTTTTGAGTTGTTATGCTTGGTAGCTTTTTTTCTGTTTCTTAAAATTCTAAGTATTATTTCAGAGTAATGAATAGCAAAAAAGGTGATGTTACAGCATTGAAGTTGCAGAGATTACACTGATTTTGAAAGACATGGAAACTTTTGCAAATTATATTGTCTTTTATTTTCAAAGGTACAATTACTAAATTTAGTGCACTGTCTTAAGACTGACGAGTAGTTCTTACAGGTATCATGTGACAGAAATAATGAATGCAAGATTATTTGCACATTTGTACTAAAGTGAAGCTGTAAAACCAACAACTGAGCACAATTGTTTTCTTTCAGGGGGTGACCTAATAGGTTTAGTCTGCTTAGATTTGCAGGGCATGCAGGTAGAGACTATGAGACTCAAACTCAGGTAGGTCTATAGGAATTGTGCCAAAAACACCTCAGAGGTGTGCTCTTTCAAGCATGCAAGTTTGCAAGACAAAATGTTCACCATAAGAAACACTGCAGATGCAATATACAAATGTATTATGTATGACAACATACATTGTGCATGGTGGTGAACATGCCCATAGTGCTCTGAAAGAAACACTTGTGAATACCTAGTATTACTGTTAAGATTTCTGATATTTACATCTGTTTTACTTCGTTGGTGTTTCCCATCCAGTTTCTTTATGAATAACTTGTCTTATTTAATGTGTATTTCATAAGGGATCAGCACCTATAGTCGTCACATAACTACACTGTCAAACTGTCCCTTTCTGTAAAATGCACATCACCATGATAGTATAGTGATGCACACCCCACTGAACCACTACCTGGAAGCTGTAATCAGACTCCAAAGGGCATAGGCCAAGTGTTTCATATTTTTTTAACTAAATAACTTTTGACAGTTTCATGCAGTCTAGCACTGATTTCAGTTTCATAACAGTCTTACTGGATTTAATTTTTATTACTAGCTTTTCTGGAAAGTCAAAGAAAGAGTCATTTTTTTTTTCTGATTTTAAATCAGAACTTCAGCAAAACTAGTTTATGTGGTGCTTGCATCTCATACTAAAGAATCGTGGCAGATCTTTGTCAATTTCTGAGACTGGCTTCATATATTGTTATAACCGTGGACCTACTGGATCAGAATTCTTCTGAAGTCAAGTTTTTATTGCACTGTATTCCACAGAAATGAGGAGGTCATGTTGAATTACTTGTTTAGCAGTATCATCTGTATCTGTCTTTTTTTATAGCAAAAGTTTGATACTTTTATACCATCTACCGTCCTTCGAGTTCACACAAGAATGTGCATTAACTTCACAGGTAGTGATGCCTTGTATACAAACAGTGCATTTCATTGTTAAAGTTGTACAATGCATGAAGTTCCATAGTGAATCCTTCTCAACAAATTAGCATCTGTAGCATTCTGTGTGGAAAGTTTGTATTTGTGTAGAAATATGCTTGATGCTCTAGCCTGTAGTCTGCGTCTTTCAGACTCCTACATAGTGACTTGTATGTCTAGCATTCTGTGCTGTTAAAGGCAACCAACCCTCCTGAGTTTGCTGCACGTTTATAGTGAAGTGGCTCCAGAAACACTCAAACAAAAGATGTGAGTGTTATGGAAAGCACACACAGGAGATCAGAGATCCAATTAAGCAAAACAAGTAAGTGAGTCCTAACACAACAGGGTGTCAGTGTTTTGGTCAGGATGCACTGCACAATACAAATTGCAGCATAGAAGTTTTCTAATCCTGACAGACAACTGGATGCCATGGCCAGGTAGTGGAGTCAGCTTTGCAGGTCTAATATTTGTGTGAAGCAAGTCAAGATACTTTAGAGTGGCTGGCTAGCTACTGTGTGATATGCTAAATAGATTTGGAAGAAATTAATGTGGCTATTATTTTAGTATTGTGTTGTGGTCAAACATCTCAGCTGTATGCAGTCGACAAAGTGGTTATAATTATCCTGGCTTTGTGACACAGTGATGGAGCCTTGACTGTGTCCCAGGTAAACAAGATTCAATTAATGTCCATGACAACGGAGGCGCTAGACAGAGAAGGGGTTGGAGTGTGGATATGTGGCTGGCTTGCCTTTCATGGAAATGGAAGGGGTTTGCATGCAGTTGGGGTACACCTGGTGGTGTGATCTCTGTGATGGAGATCAGAGAGCTTGTTCTACAAAGGGAGTGGTATGGCTGCTTGGAGGGAATGTCCCTTGAGGAATTGAGGAGATACCCTCCATAGATGGCCCATTGCAAACATCTCTCTGGTACCATGCAAGGTGCACACTGATAAGGACCAAAGAGAAAATTGCAAAAATTCAGTGACTCCTCATGGTTGTCTAAGCGATGATTCAACCTGTTGGACTATTGTCTTTTCTAATGGAGAACAAATGGACTTGATTAGCCAGTGTTGGGGGTTAATGAGTATCACATAGTGGTGGAAAATTGTCCAAAAAACAAATTGGTTATAATTGCTGAGTTGTGGGGCATTACTTTGATCCTCCTGTTTACTCCATTTAAATTGTCATTATTATGGCTTTGCAGGACTAATGTGTACTTGTGGAGCTAGTTGGAATATGTGATAATTTATGTGAAACAAAATTAAAATTCTGTACTGCCGCCATGAATTTTTATCACAGTCAAGGTGTATCCATCCAGCATTATAAAATGGATATAACTGCTACGTATGAGGACTGTTGGATAAAAATATCTAATGCTGTTGTCATGAATAAGTTAAATAAGCATTAATCAGAGCATCAATTGTACATGTGGAAAAGTAAGATGGAATACTTTACTGTCCCCATTTTTAAAATCCCAGTCAGACGTTTGAGGTGTGCACAGTCAGTAAAGTATAATTGATGGGTACAGAGACTGTCTGTAGATAAAAGTAACATACCCTGGCTTTTGTTTGTTCACAGTTAAACAGCCACTAGTCTGTCTTGGCAGGAGCAGTGTAACACAATAGAATGTTTGGTAAAATCCATGAAAAACAACAACTTATTTTACTTATGCTGTGTTATACATGAGTAGGGGTGTTGCAGCTAATTTAATACTAACAAGTTGATCATAATTTTTTACTTTTCATCCCATTCAGACCATAGCATTGTACACAGGAAGTGGCTTGCTGTGGCAGTTTGGAGAGGATGCCTGTGAAAGTGACTGTTGTCACAGTGGTGCAGCAAGTGTCACTGCCATCTCACAGCACTCAGTTCTTGGGTTACGTTCTTGGTTGTGGTGCCTTCTGTTTGGAGTCTGCATGTTCTCTCTGTCTCTTTGTAGATTTTATCCAGGTCTACTGGTTTCCTCCCATACTCCAAAATGCTTTTGTGCTGCTAGGACTCTATTTCTTTAATGTTACTTTCCGTATTGCTCATGAGACTGTTCCTAGCTGGAAAAGCATTCCTCCAGTTCACCTATAGGTAAGCATGCCAAGAGAGAATGTGTGTGTGGGTGCATGCATGTACAGCTTGTGACAGGCCTAGCCTGTCAGGGACAGTGTCAGTATATATGTGTGTACGTGCATATGTATGTGTGTGTGTGTGTGTGTGTGCGCGTGCGTGCATGAGTTTGTGTGTATGAAAAAATAGAATGGTATCACCAGTTTTGATGTGGACATATTTAGTGGTTCCCTTTGCCTCCTTCCAACACGAAAGGACAAAAAGTTTTTATAATCAGATATTGTTGATGAATTTTATGCTGTATTTTAGACTCTTTCTGTTATGCTTTGGCAGAAAAACTATTTTTATTTAGTCAGTATCCTAAGGTACTATTTTTAAGTCACACAGAGAAGAAAATTTATTGAGTGACCTTCATTTGAGGAATGCCTTTAAACAGCACTTGCCATTCGATCTATGTACAACCTGATCTGCTCAGATAACATAAAATATGCAGGAAGGCAAAAATGCATTAATGTAAACCTGTTTCACAGGATTATCCACAATTGTCTTTATTCTGTAAGGCTATTACTTCAGGAGTGTGATGTTCTTGTGGGTGACTGAGCGTATTTCTGACTTATCTGAAGAAAAGCAAGATGTAAACATTCTTCTAACTTTTAGTAGTATTAATGGGTCTGTATTACCTCCACAAACATTCGTTCATCAAACCATATACAGCAAATGTTCAGTTCAATGAATGACTTTCTCAGGGAAAGTAACGAATTGCCCAGCATTCGTCCGTCACACAAAGCACAGTATTTCAAACCCACCAATATGAGAAAGAGCTGCACCCCCCAGCTATATATACCAACTCCGGGATCACATTACAGTGGAGAAAGGGAAAATTTCTAATGCTGAGCATGTGTGCAGTGGTACATATGAGGGTGTTGTGGGGCTAATGTCTACTTGAAGTGATGGTGGATACTTATACCAGGCTACTTGAGGGAAGAACCAGGTAGTGGTCAACTGAGAAAAAAATATCTTTTTGGTGCTGATATAGCTGCAGAGGATCTCAATGGTGTGAGATATTCCATCTTTGCACTTGTGTGAAGACTGAGTGACTACTTGGGGGATGAGCTAATAATTTTTTTGTACTTTTATTACATCATGAAGTGGTTCCTTGTGGAAATGTTATAGTGTTTGTATTCAGGGCAGTGTGCTGCAGTGGTTCCACTGGGAAATGTTTCTGTTGTAATGTATGTCGGAGTCCTCATGTCAGATTGGGGGAAATGATTCATTGTAGTGTTTGTGTGTGCTAGGATAGACTATTAAACTTCTTGCATGGAGAAAATCAGGGCCAGCTCATGGAACTGCACTCCGGGTCTGCAGCACCCCACTTTTGGAGAGTAAAAAAAAAAAATAGAAAATAAAGGAAAAAGCAGTTGGGATGAGATAATAGTGGACATCAAAGAAGATGCTCAGAAGTCATTGTGATTTGAAGCGCAGGAATATTAATGGAAATTGGACTGTTAGTGTCAGCAGGCGGTTGGTTGGCAGTATGTTTTTTGGGGGCTGTTGACATATTTTTTAATGCAGTATTCTGCTGGGCTTAACAAGATACTAAGGAGGCAGTGTGCTTTGGAGGCTGTTGATGATTTTTTTTTAAAACTGGAGCATCCTGTGAGGGTGAACCAGATACTAAGGAGGCAGTGTCTTTTGGACACTGTTTGTGGACATTTTTTTTAATATAATATCCTGGCAGGGTTAACTAGATACTATAGAGGCAGTGTGCTTTGGAGGCTGCTTGACTGTGGATGTCTTTTTTTCTAATAAAGTATCCTGGCAGGGGTCAAGTGTGGTTTGGAGGCCGCATGTGGATCAAATGTTTTTTTTTTGTCTAATATCTGTTTTTCAGGCTCAATCAAGATAGAGTAGGATGGTGTGTGGATGTTTGTGGAAACTCTGGCCTTGCATGACTAAGGTACAATCACCCCCAAGCTCTGAACTTTGGCTGTTGTTAATGTGAATAAAACAGATTGTCTTTTAGCCTTTTTTGTCAGGTACTGTGGGTGTGGTGGGCAAAAGGAATTGTGGCTGTGTGTTAATGAAGCAAATGGCCCTGCTGTTTACTGTTGTAATTCCAGCTTTGCAAGTTGTTTGTACTTTCAAATGAATGTAATCAGAATCTGAAATGTATAAGTCAATCTGAATGTATTATTTCATATCTGTTCATGTGTATACTGAATATCTGTTTCATAATGTTTGTATTATGTTGGAGCTTTTCTTCCTGGATATATGCTGAAAAGGTTTTTTTTTTTTTTTTTTTTTTTTTTTTAACTAAAGCAAGTTGGACAAACCTGAGTATACAAAAGTAAAATAAATAAAATGAAAGGTATATTTAAGTCGAGTTGGCGCACACAAGTTGTGATAAGTGTTTCTGTCAACTAAATGACATTAATGCTTGTCAGTTAATTTAAACCTGTCAGGGCCAAAGGAGATTTTAAATGTATTTTAGACTTGCTCTTTAGTGTTATATTTCTGATTTTGCAAGAACAATGTGTATTTTGGTAAATTCAGCATTCATACTAGCCTGTGTAAGTCTCTCTCAAAACCAGTGGCGCATTAGAATGTGCGTGACCTTGAATCACCTTACTTTTCATTTGGCACTGAACAAAAGGCAAGATTATACCCGATACAGTATAATGTATGTTTACTTGTTCATGTGTACTCGTAGCTTCATGTGATCAAGAACAGCCACTTCTTAGAGCTGTTTGTTTTTTGCTGTTATAGCATAACCCAAACACCTCATTAGCTCAGAAATGTGATCTGGTCTACTATTGGTAGACTGTTCAGGATGTGCAATAGTGACTGAGCAGCTAATGCATGTAAATTGGTTAACATGATGATTGTTGATCCCAATGTATCAGAGATCTGCCCTGTGAAGTTAACCCCACCCCCTGTCTAGTTGGCACCACCCCATTTAGGCATTTCCTGCAGTGCACCTGTCATTTGAAGTCGCCAGCTGCCACTGGAGAAAATGTGTAATTTTCGTGCTTCGACCACCCAAACAGGAGGCACCATGGTTGAAATGCTTCTTTCAGTGCCTCTGGCTACTGGGACAGACTGCTGAATTGGTTGTTTGAGTAAATGCTGCATTGTAAGTGCTTCTGTATACTGGGCCAACTGCTTCCTTTCCACGCATGCGACTGTTGTGGGACTCCTTTGTGATGAATGGGATATAATGTTAGTGTATGTATGCACGTGCTGCTCATGTTTCCTTTAAGTACTTGTTTACTTGACCAGTGTACTGAGAGAGTCATTTCTGGAAATCTTCTGTTTTGGTAATTGTGTATACTAGGACAGACAGTTGAAGTGGTCATTTGGAGAAAGGATTCTTTTCACCACTTGTGTGAATATTGAGACAAGGTTTATGCATTTGTAATTCAACCAAGTACTGAGGGGAATTGAAGGCCGCCATTGTCTGATTTCACTGCATGTGATCATTTGGATCAACTAATAAAGGGGCTGCTTCATTTTTTCGGTACTTCTGTCTACTGGGGCAGACTAGTGAAGTGGTTGCTGGGGGAGATGTTTCATTTTAGTGCTTGTGACTACAGTGGTACTCCTTGGGGTGGGGGGTGAGTTTAAATGCAATGCATGTGTGCACTTGGGCATACTATTGTGGGGTCTCATGTGGCGTTGAAGTGTATCTAATGCTGGTATTTACTTAAACAGACTTCTGAAGGGCAGACAATATAAAGCAGTCACTTCCGGGTATGCTTCATTTTGGTGTTTAAACAGTTATTGATACTCTTGTACATTTTTGTTATGACTAAAAGAGCCAGTTAGTTTATTGCATGCACTTTGTTCCTAGATGTCAAGGTTGTTTTCAGTATTAAGTATTGTACAATATTCCTTACTGAGTTTTATTCACATTTGTTCATGTTTTAGTGCTGATCCTTCATCAATTCCCAAATATTTATACACTCACTCTTGGTCAGGTTCTGTAATATTACATTAATGTCTCAAATTGATGGTTTCTTGTTGCTGCAGCTTTGCTGTTTTAGAGGTTGCTTTTTCACATTTATCCACACCAAATGACATTCTTGTATCGTGTAAACAAGTCTGGACCATTTTCAGTTTTGCTTTCAGTTCCATAAGTGATTATCTATATATCATTCACAAAAGTAAGATGAGAATTAAGGGGAAGACAGAATAGCAGCGGTGACTTCATAGACACTCCCTAACCTCTTTGTGACCTTTTTGTGAAATTTTCCATATCTGGATGCCTTTGCCTGTATTTCTCTTCAGCTATCTTTGTGGCTGCCCAGTTTGTATTAATTTTGCCTTCTCCTGGGCATTAATATCGACCATATCATATCTTTATTTCCCATGTCCATATTTGTTTTTTCTACATTTTAAAAATCTCTAGGTTTTATTCTTTATATTTTCACACATCATCAGATGCTGCTTTTTCCAAAAGTATCAAAGTTTATTGGTCTATATAATCTTTTCCATAAATCTATTTTTAATGATCACTTTTATTTAAAGCTTGTAGCAGTTTTTCTTATGGAAGTATTTTTCTTTCCTCTCATTTCTCTGAAGCTTTTTTTTCCATATGGTTGTCAGCAGACGTGCACTCATGGGCCATAAGCACCTACTGTCTTTCTTTGCAGTTGCTGCACCTTAAGTCTGATAGAAACGAATTCACATAATCACTGGGTAGCTGATGGTGGAGAGACAGGAATAGCTGCATCTTTCTAGCTAAAGGTGTATGGGCATGTCAGGGTGGTATTACTACACTGCCAATGTACTTTGCAGGAGTGAGCTTTTTTGAAGGCAGTATCAAACACAGCTGTATATTACAGATATAGTCCAAGTCATACTGGAGGTTGAGAAATGGATTAAGTAATGCATTTAGTCCAAGCAAGTCTGCCTTTCCATAGTCGTTCCACGCAGTGGCATCTGTTATCTGAGTCAGGGAAATTAACCTTGATGTTCTTGTTTTAAACAGCCTTTCTTTGTAATAAGTGACATTGAAGCATTCCCCAATGCTCACAGTGGTTTTAGGGATTAGAAAAAGGGAAATGAAAAGGAAAAGCATAATTAAGAATAATGAATAGTGATGTGGGGTGTATATTTATAAAGAGAACTGCAGAGACAGTGCATACATATTTGGAAAACTGAATAGTAGAATCAACATCTGGTAGCCCAGGCAGGTGTAACTCTAGCCCTGCGATCACCCAGAATGATACCACAATACAAGGACAAAGTGATTGACTTCAACAACTGGCTAAGCTTCTGGTGTCATTCTAAGGGGATCCAATATCTGTCTGCCTGGGATGACATGATTGACAGACCACGATGCTTTGCCAGAGATTGCCTGCATCTGTCACCCATGGGATTCCGGATACTGGCTAAGGCTCTTGCCACCCCCTATAGTGCCTTTTTAGGCAAGGTTCAAGTGACAAATTCACCACCCTAACAGGTACAGGCAAGCAAAATCTGAGGGTACTGCTACTCAATGCTAGAAGTCTAAACCTCAAAATGCACTCACTTGAGGCACTCCATAAAATAGAGAACATCAACATCTGTGTAGTGACAGAGACCTGGTTCAAGGCTTCAGAGAGCACCCTGCATTACCAGGCTATAATTCATGCCATACCTTTCGGCCACCTAACCTGGACCAAAACACTAAAGGCAGACACATGTCCATATTCATTAAGGATATCCACACCTCCAGGCTAGTTGCTCAGCATAATGCATCTGAGACTATCCAAGCCCAGCTAACTCTGGGCAAGACCGCAATCCAAATTGTAGCTTGCTGCAGATCCCCACCATACCCCTGGATTCCCACTCCTCATTTCTTGATACACTGGAAAATATTATGGTACAACCCAACACTCTAACGATAGGTGAACTGAAGTAGTTTACTTCATTTTGAAAAGCAAGATCTGGGTATGGAAGGCAGTGGAGGGGTATTATGGATAAGGGGAGGCGTCTGGAGCTCAGAGCTGATGCTAGTAATAATATTTGCCGGTTCGGATCCGATACGGATCCATATTCCCACAGGTTCTAGACTTCTCTAATCTAAACACTTTCAAATGTTGTTCCTTCAAACTTTGTTCCTTCTTTTTCTTCCTTAGGCTTATATGGTATCTTTGGATCTCAAGGATGCTTATCTCCGTATTCCAATCCATCCCCTTTTCAGGAAGTTTTTACATTTCTCTGTTGCTTCCTGACATTTTCAGTTCTGTGCTTTGCCCTTTGGCCTTTCTACTGCCCCAGTGGTATTCACCAAATGCCTCACTCCTTTGATTGCTTTTTCTGGGATTCAGGGGATCCAAGTATTTCCTTACTTGGATGACCTCTTGTTTCAGGCATCCTCTCCAGAGATTTTGTTGCAGAATCTTCATTTTGTCATTTCCCTTTTGCAAAACCTGGAGTTCATATTATACCATGACCCCCCCCAAACGTGCACGCTGATTGGCCAGCGTGCCTGTTGTAAATCGAGTTATACTAATGGAAAAAGGTCCGGTCGCCCGGACTTTTTTCCATTAGTATAACTCGTTTTTTTAAAACACTGTCTCGCTATGTTAAATGGGTTTAACATAGCGAGACAGCTTTAAAATAAGCAACGGAGATCTCCGTTGCTTATTTTAAAGCTGTCTCGCCATGTTAAACCCATTTAACATAGCGAGACAGTGTTTTAAAAAAAAGCAACGGAGAAAGCAAGATCTCCCCGTTGCTTTTTTTTAGTGTTTCGCTATGTTAAATAAGTTTAACATAGCGAGACAGTTTTAAAATAAGCAACGGACATCTCCGTTGCTTATTTTAAAACTGTCTCGCTATGTTAAACTCATTTAACATAGCGAAACACTAAAAAAAAAAGCAACTGAGATCTTGCTTTTGCCCACAGCTCTGATGTCCCGCGGATGCCAGACATCTGCGGAAGGGCAGTAAACAGGCATTATACTATGCCATTATTTAGGAAAAGTAATAGTTTCTTTTCTTAAATAATGTCATGGTATAATAGCAATAACCCACTTCTGGGTGTGGGTAATGCTAAATTTACCCACGGTTGGCTTTGTTTGGACCAAACCACGCCAACCGTGGGTAAATTTAGCATTACCCACACCCAGGCATGGTTTATTGCTATAATAAACATCAAAAAGACTTTTCTAACTCCTTCACAGGACCATGTTTTTATGGGGTGCAGGATTCAGATGGTGCCTATGCTGGCATCCCTGCCTCCTCCCAAGGCCTTGGCATTCATTTCCTTCTTTCAAACTCTTCTTCCTCTTGTCTCTGTTACAACCAGGGAGTTTCTCAGAGATGGGATTCAAGACATTCACCATTCCTATGCTCTGTCTGGCCAAACTCCACGTGAAAAAGTTTCAGTGGTTTCTGAAATCAGTTTAGCTTTAACATGCGCATCCCCTAGAATTTGTAGTTACTCTTCTACCTTGTCTCAAAAAGGAACTTCACTGGTGGATCCAGCAATTTTTTGATACCTTTTCATTCCCCTCTTCCCTCTCAAGAGCTGTTCACAGATGCTTCAGATGTGGGATGGGGTGCAGCTTTTGGCTCCCTAAAGGTGCAAGGGGTGTGGTTGCATCTTCAACAGAAATAGCACATCAGTGTCAGAGATGAGAGCTCTTCTGCTGGTGCGTCCAGCTTTTCATCCTCTTGTCTCCCCAGGACCTCTCAAGGTATTTACAGACAATGCCACAGTGATGTGTTATATAAACAAATGGAGGGAGAAGATCTTATCTTCTTTGCTGGTTGGCAGTCCTGGTGTGGCATCCTGCTCTCCAGTATCAAGTGACTCTTCAGGCAGTTTACATTCCTGCGGGTCAAAACATTGTGGCGGACAGTCTGAGCGGGCCTTAACTCAATCCTATGAATGGATGCTTCACAGGGATGTGTTTTTGGAAATTGTCATCCAGTGGGGTACTCCTCAAATAGATCAAATTGACTCCCCTCTAAACAGACAGCATCCTCGATTTTGTGCCAGAGTCCCAGGCCCTCTGGTTTGGAAGGTGGATGCCCTGTCTTTTTCTTGGAAGGGGATGTTTCTTTATGTTTTCCCTCCCTTTCCCTCATTCCAAAAGACCTGTTCAAAATTCAACAGGATGCTCACAAAATCTTGTTGGCGATTCCCTTTGGCTAAGACAGCATTGGTTCCCTCTTCTTCTGAATTTAGCCAAGGGTGGTCATCACAAGTTACCCCACAGGGTGGATCAACTCACATAGGCAGAGGATTTCTCATCTATCCCCACCTGTCCACTTTTCAACTGACACTGTGGGTGATAGGATTTTGATTCCACATAGACACCTTTTTCAGAGGGTGTGGTTAGGGTCCTGTAGGAGGCCAGGAAAGCCAATACTAGAAAATCCTATTGATCCAAATGGAAGAAGTTTTCTGCTTGATGTCTTTCTCAAAACCGGGGCCCAGTTTCTGTGGATACTCCTTTGGTTCTCTTATCTGTGTGAATTGTTCAATGCTGGGTTGGCTTATTCTTCTGTTAAGGCCGATTTGTCAGCTATCTCTGCTTGCCTGCCTTTATCTCCTCCTTTAATTTGAGAATAAATTCTCAAAAAGCATCCTTCAATATTAGCCCTCCCAGGAAGCCTGTTTTTCCACCCTGGGATCTTAATTTTATTTTGGAAAAATTGACTTGGGATCATTTTGAGCCTTCAGCTTCAGCTTCCTTGTAATATTGTTCTTAGAAGACTGTTCTTTTGTTAGCCCTTACATCTGCCAGATGGGTGTCTGAGCTTCAAGCCCTTATGGCTTGTCCTCCTTTTTTGGTGTTTCATAAGCACAAGGTGTCCTTTGGTACTAATCTTTCTTTTATGCCCATGGTGGTGAATGAGTTGTTCTTTAATCAGTCTGTTAATTTGCCCCCTTTTTTTACCTTCTCTGCAGTCTACCATTGAGGTGGTGCTGCACTCGTTGGATGTGCATAGACAACTCAGATTTTATTTGGAGAAGACTAAGATTTTTAGGATATGTGATCAGCTCATTGTTTCCTTTCATCCCAGGTCCTTGGCATTAGCTGTATCCAAGCAAACTATTTCTTCTTGGATCTCAAAAATCACTTTTTGTTGTTCCTTTCTTGGTACGAGCCTTCCTTATTCTATTAAGGCTCATTCTACTCCAGCTGTGGCTTCTTCTGGTGCTTTTTTCCATGGTTTGGATACTAACTTTATTCTTGAGGCAGCTACTGGAACTTCTGTGCATATATTTACCAAGCACTACAAGTTGGATGGAATCTCCAGAGCAAGAGTTGGTTTGCTAGGGCCATCTTTCATGGCTTCCTAGAGGGCTCTGCTGGTTCTGCCTCCTACCAGGTGTCTTCCTGAGCTTTGATGATGTTCCTAATAGTATGAATACTGCAAGAGTGAAATGGAAGGACTTCGATCTCCTTCTCTTCACTGTTGCAGTATTCACTCC